>NC_086444.1:1126918527-1127219360 GCF_028390025.1 Pseudophryne corroboree
GAATTGTCCTTGGGCCCTCCCACCCACCCTTATGTTGTATAAACAAAACAGGACATGCACACTTTAACCAACCCATCATTTCAGTGACAGGGTCTGCCACACGACTGTGACTGATATGACGGGTTGGTTTGGACCCCCCCCAAAAAAGAAGCAATTAATCTCTCCTTGCACAAACTGGCTCTACAGAGGCAAGATGTCCACCTCATCTTCACCCTCCGATATATCACCGTGTACATCCCCCTCCTCACAGATTATCAATTCGTCCCCACTGGAATCCACCATCTCAGCTCCCTGTGTACTTTGTGGAGGCAATTGCTGCTGGTCAATGTCTCCGCGGAGGAATTGATTATAATTCATTTTAATGAACATCATCTTCTCCACATTTTCTGGATGTAACCTCGTACGCCGATTGCTGACAAGGTGAGCGGCGGCACTAAACACTCTTTCGGAGTACACACTTGTGGGAGGGCAACTTAGGTAGAATAAAGCCAGTTTGTGCAAGGGCCTCCAAATTGCCTCTTTTTCCTGCCAGTATAAGTACGGACTGTGTGACGTGCCTACTTGGATGCGGTCACTCATATAATCCTCCACCATTCTATCAATGTTGAGAGAATCATATGCAGTGACAGTAGACGACATGTCCGTAATCGTTGTCAGGTCCTTCAGTCCGGACCAGATGTCAGCATCAGCAGTCGCTCCAGACTGCCCTGCATCACCGCCAGCGGGTGGGCTCGGAATTCTGAGCCTTTTCCTCGCACCCCCAGTTGCGGGAGAATGTGAAGGAGGAGATGTTGACAGGTCGCGTTCCGCTTGACTTGACAATTTTGTCACCAGCAGGTCTTTCAACCCCAGCAGACCTGTGTCTGCCGGAAAGAGAGATCCAAGGTAGGCTTTAAATCTAGGATCGAGCACGGTGGCCAAAATGTAGTGCTCTGATTTCAACAGATTGACCACCCGTGAATCCTTGTTAAGCGAATTAAGGGCTGCATCCACAAGTCCCACATGCCTAGCGGAATCGCTCCCTTTTAGCTCCTTCTTCAATGCCTCCAGCTTCTTCTGCAAAAGCCTGATGAGGGGAATGACCTGACTCAGGCTGGCAGTGTCTGAACTGACTTCACGTGTGGCAAGTTCAAAGGGCATCAGAACCTTGCACAACGTTGAAATCATTCTCCACTGCACTTGAGACAGGTGCATTCCATCTCCTATATCGTGCTCAATTGTATAGGCTTGAATGGCCTTTTGCTGCTCCTCCAACCTCTGAAGCATATAGAGGGTTGAATTCCACCTCGTTACCACTTCTTGCTTCAGATGATGGCAGGGCAGGTTCAGTAGTTTTTGGTGGTGCTCCAGTCTTCTGTACGTGGTGCCTGTACGCCGAAAGTGTCCCGCAATTTTTCTGGCCACCGACAGCATCTCTTGCACGCCCCTGTCGTTTTTTAAAAAATTCTGCACCACCAAATTCAAGGTATGTGCAAAACATGGGACGTGCTGGAATTTGCCCATATTTAATGCACACACAATATTGCTGGCGTTGTCCGATGCCACAAATCCACAGGAGAGTCCAATTGGGGTAAGCCATTCCGCGATGATCTTCCTCAGTTGCCGTAAGAGGTTTTCAGCTGTGTGCGTATTCTGGAAAGCGGTGATACAAAGCGTAGCCTGCCTAGGAAAGAGTTGGCGTTTGCGAGATGCTGCTACTGGTGCCGCCGCTGCTGTTCTTGCGGCGGGAGTCCATACATCTACCCAGTGGGCTGTCACAGTCATATAGTCCTGACCCTGCCCTGCTCCACTTGTCCACATGTCCGTGGTTAAGTGGACATTGGGTACAACTGCATTTTTTAGGAGACTGGTGAGTCTTTTTCTGACGTCTGTGTACATTCTCGGTATCGCCTGCCTAGAGAAGTGGAACCTAGATGGTATTTGGTAACGGGGGCACACTGCCTCAATAAATTGTCTAGTTCCCTGTGAACTAACGGCGGATACCGGACGCACGTCTAACACCAACATAGTTGTCAAGGACTCAGTTATCCGCTTTGCAGTAGGATGACTGCTGTGATATTTCATCTTCCTCGCAAAGGACTGTTGAACAGTCAATTGCTTACTGGAAGTAGTACAAGTGGGCTTACGACTTCCCCTCTGGGATGACCATCGACTCCCAGCGGCAACAACAGCAGCGCCAGCAGCAGTAGGCGTTACACGCAAGGATGCATCGGAGGAATCCCAGGCAGGAGAGGACTCGTCAGACTTGCCAGTGACATGGCCTGCAGGACTATTGGCATTCCTGGGGAAGGAGGAAATTGACACTGAGGGAGTTGGTGGGGTGGTTTGCGTGAGCTTGGTTACAAGAGGAAGGGATTTACTGGTCAGTGGACTGCTTCCGCTGTCACCCAAAGTTTTTGAACTTGTCACTGACTTATTATGAATGCGCTGCAGGTGACGTATAAGGGAGGATGTTCCGAGGTGGTTAACGTCCTTACCCCTACTTATTACAGCTTGACAAAGGGAACACACGGCTTGACACCTGTTGTCCGCATTTCTGGTGAAATACCTCCACACCGAAGAGCTGATTTTTTTGGTATTTTCACCTGGCATGTCAACGGCCATATTCCTCCCACGGACAACAGGTGTCTCCCCGGGTGCCTGACTTAAACAAACCACCTCACCATCAGAATCCTCCTGGTCAATTTCCTCCCCAGCGCCAGCAACACCCATATCCTCCTCATCCTGGTGTACTTCAACACTGACATCTTCAATCTGACTATCAGGAACTGGACTGCGGGTGCTCCTTCCAGCACTTGCAGGGGGCGTGCAAATGGTGGAAGGCGCATGCTCTTCACGTCCAGTGTTGGGAAGGTCAGGCATCGCAACCGACACAATTGGACTCTCCTTGTGGATTTGGGATTTCAAAGAACGCACAGTTCTTTGCGGTGCTTTTGCCAGCTTGAGTCTTTTCAGTTTTCTAGCGAGAGGCTGAGTGCTTCCATCCTCATGTGAAGCTGAACCACTAGCCATGAACATAGGCCAGGGCCTCAGCCGTTCCTTGCCACTCCGTGTGGTAAATGGCATATTGGCAAGTTTACGCTTCTCCTCCGACAATTTTATTTTAGGTTTTGGAGTCCTTTTTTTACTGATATTTGGTGTTTTGGTTTTGACATGCTCTGTACTATGCCATTGGGCATCGGCCTTGGCAGACGACGTTGCTGGCATTTCATCGTCTCGGCCATGACTAGTGGCAGCAGCTTCAGCACGAGGTGGAAGTGGATCTTGATCTTTCCCTAATTTTGGAACCTCAACATTTTTGTTCTCCATATTTTAATAGGCACAACTAAAAGGCACCTCAGGTAAACAATGGAGATGGATGGATTGGATACTAGTATACAATTATGGACGGGCTGCCGAGTGCCGACACAGAGGTAGCCACAGCCGTGAACTACCGCACTGTACTGTGTCTGCTGCTAATATATAGACTGGTTGATAAAGAGATAGTATACTCGTAACTAGTATGTATGTATAAAGAAAGAAAAAAAAACCACGGTTAGGTGGTATATACAATTATGGACGGGCTGCCG
Source organism: Pseudophryne corroboree (assembly GCF_028390025.1). Lineage (NCBI taxonomy): Eukaryota > Metazoa > Chordata > Amphibia > Anura > Myobatrachidae > Pseudophryne > Pseudophryne corroboree. Next base: position 1,126,922,097 of record NC_086444.1, read on the forward strand.
AGTGCCGACACAGAGGTAGCCACAGCCGTGAACTACCGCACTGTACTGTGTCTGCTGCTAATATATAGACTGGTTGATAAAGAGATAGTATACTCGTAACTAGTATGTATGTATAAAGAAAGAAAAAAAAACCACGGTTAGGTGGTATATACAATTATGGACGGGCTGCCGAGTGCCGACACAGAGGTAGCCACAGCCGTGAACTACCGCACTGTACTGTGTCTGCTGCTAATATATAGACTGGTTGATAAAGAGATAGTATACTCGTAACTAGTATGTATGTATAAAGAAAGAAAAAAAAAACACGGTTAGGTGGTATATACAATTATGGACGGGCTGCCGAGTGCCGACACAGAGGTAGCCACAGCCGTGAACTACCGCACTGTACTGTGTCTGCTGCTAATATATAGACTGGTTGATAAAGAGATAGTATACTCGTAACTAGTATGTATGTATAAAGAAAGAAAAAAAAACCACGGTTAGGTGGTATATACAATTATGGACGGGCTGCCGAGTGCCGACACAGAGGTAGCCACAGCCGTGAACTACCGCACTGTACTGTGTCTGCTGCTAATATATAGACTGGTTGATAAAGAGATAGTATACTCGTAACTAGTATGTATGTATAAAGAAAGAAAAAAAAACCACGGTTAGGTGGTATATACAATTATGGACGGGCTGCCGAGTGCCGACACAGAGGTAGCCACAGCCGTGAACTACCGCACTGTACTGTGTCTGCTGCTAATATATAGACTGGTTGATAAAGAGATAGTATACTCGTAACTAGTATGTATGTATAAAGAAAGAAAAAAAAACCACGGTTAGGTGGTATATACAATTATGGACGGGCTGCCGAGTGCCGACACAGAGGTAGCCACAGCCGTGAACTACCGCACTGTACTGTGTCTGCTGCTAATATATAGACTGGTTGATAAAGAGATAGTATACTCGTAACTAGTATGTATGTATAAAGAAAGAAAAAAAAACCACGGTTAGGTGGTATATACAATTATGGACGGGCTGCCGAGTGCCGACACAGAGGTAGCCACAGCCGTGAACTACCGCACTGTACTGTGTCTGCTGCTAATATAGACTGGTTGATAAAGAGATAGTATACTACTAATATTATATACTGGTGGTCAGGTCACTGGTCACTAGTCACACTGGCAGTGGCACTCCTGCAGCAAAAGTGTGCACTGTTTAATTTTAATATAATATTATGTACTCCTGGCTCCTGCTATAACCTATAACTGGCACTGCAGTAGTGCTCCCCAGTCTCCCCCACAATTATAAGCTGTGTGAGCTGAGCAGTCAGACAGATATATAATATATATATAGATGATGCAGCACACTGGCCTGAGCCTGAGCAGTGCACACAGATATGGTATGTGACTGACTGAGTCACTGTGTGTATCGCTTTTTTCAGGCAGAGAACGGATATATTAAATAAACTGCACTGTGTGTCTGGTGGTCACTCACTATATAATATATTATGTACTCCTGGCTCCTGCTATAACCTATAACTGGCACTGCAGTAGTGCTCCCCAGTCTCCCCCACAATTATAAGCTGTGTGAGCTGAGCAGTCAGACAGATATATATAATATTATATATAGATAATAGATGATGCAGCACACTGGCCTGAGCCTGAGCAGTGCACACAGATATGGTATGTGACTGAGTCACTGTGTGCTGTGTATCGCTTTTTTCAGGCAGAGAACGGATTATAAATAAAACTGGTGGTCACTGGTCACTATCAGCAAAACTCTGCACTGTACACTACTGAGTACTCCTAATGCTCCCCAAAATTAGTAAATCAAGTGTCTCTCTAATCTATTCTAATTCTAAACGGAGAGGACGCCAGCCACGTCCTCTCCCTATCAATCTCAATGCACGTGTGAAAATGGCGGCGACGCGGGCTCCTTATATAGAATCCGAGTCTCGCGATAGAATCCGAGCCTCTCGAGAATCCGACAGCGTCATGATGACGTTCGGGCGCGCTCGGGTTAACCGAGCAAGGCGGGAAGATCCGAGTCGCTCGGACCCGTGAAAAAAAACATGAAGTTCTGGCGGGTTCGGATTCAGAGAAACCGAACCCGCTCATCTCTACTTCTTATGCTGAACAAGTCCCCAGCGAGTGCCGCCGATACATTGCATATATATATATATATATATATATATATATATATATATAGCAGTAGTCCAACCAGAAAGCGGCACTCAGAGACAATAGCAGTGACAAAAAACTGTATTAAAATACAGTTTTTTGTCACTGCTATTGTCTTTGAGTGCCGCTTTCTGGTTGGACTACTGCATTATACATGTAGCGAGCACCAGAGCACGTTGTTTGATTTATGAGAGCGGCGGCTGCTGCTGGAGGACTATATATATATATATATATATATATAATGTTTGATATCTTATCTGCTATTGTATTAGACGTGATGTGATTTACATTATATTTATATTCAGGTATATATTGGAGCCAGATGTAGTACGCACACACTCCCTGCATAGTCCTACTAGTGATGAAACGCATTGGGTGTGGCCAACAGAATACATATATATATGCCCTCTTGTCTGTGATCACTGTCTACCCCTTCTGCGTCACCCTGGTCTGTCAGCCCTTCACCTTTTAGATTGTAAGCTCACAAGAGCAGGGACTTCTTTCCTCATGCTCCTTTCCTTTTCTTACTTACACTATCTTATGCTCCAATCTCCCTTTGATGGCACCTAACCCTGGTTTCCTATACCTGTCCTATATTGTCTTGTACTGTAAGTGCTGTTTTCTTGTTTGCTTATCTGATTATGTACTGTGTAATAGGCGCTGTGGATCCTTTGTGGCGCCATATAAATAAAGGATGATAATAATAATAATAATATATAATCTCCCTCCAAACCTCTCCCTAATCATAACCCCTAACCCTAATATCTGAAATCAAACCAGTAAAGTAACCCTCATATCCTTTCCCTTATACCCTAACCCAGTGGTTCCCAAACTTTTTTAAAATCACGGCGCCCTAGAGTATCAGAATTTTTTTCATGGCACCCCTAGGCCAAAAGTTTTTTATTGAGAGATTTAGAATAAATATTAAATTAAATAAATTGTGTTTATATGTCATCCTTAGGGGTGTAGTATGGCTGACCGGCGGTCAGGAGACCGCTGGTCAGCTTACCGACGCCGGAATCCCGGCAGCATACCGACGCCGGGCTCCCGGCGGGGAGGGGTGAGTGCAGCAAGCACCTTGCGGGCTCGGTGGCGACCTGCGGTCGCCATGGGTTCTATTCCCACTCTATGGGTGTCGTGGACACCCACAAGTGGAAATAGTCCCTGTTGGTCGGCATGCCGACCATCGGGACAGTGACCCGTCGGGCTGGTGGAGGAGGTCATGTGGCTCTCGGTCAGCTGACCGGCGGTCACATGAATACCACCCATCCTTAGGGTCAGTTGTGTGGTGAGGGACAAGATTTGCTTCAGTTTATCCACATATTTTATGGCTGGCAGCCACCAGCACTGGTTTTGCCTATTACATTGATCATAAATAATTAAAATTGGCCCTTGATCACCAATTCAAGGAACCCCTGCAAGTGTCCCGAGGCACCCCGGGGTGCCTAGGCACACAGTTTGAGAACCACTGTCCTCCTAATATCCTTTCCCTATATAACTCTTAAGATGCCACCACTGCACTGTATCATCTGAGAGGCCAAATATTGGGAAAAGGGGAGGGGTGTGTGTGTGTGTGTGTGTGTGTGTGTGTGGGGGGGGGGGGGGGGGTGAGGGGTGCTGAAGATTTGCCTAGGGTGCTGATAAACCTTGCACCGGCCCTGGGGGTAAGGTAGAGAATAGAATAACAGTTGGTAAGAGTAATTCTAGAAAGGCACTTGTAAATAATGGTAAGTTACCATTAAAGCAAAAGGGCAAAGGAAATATTAACATAAAATGTCTGCAAGAAGCCTATCAGGTAAAATGGGGGAATTGGAATGGCATGTATCAAAAAATCAGTATGATATTATAGGTATTACGGAAACATGGTGGGACGACTCTCACGACTAGGTTACTAATTTGGAGGGATATTCACTTCTCAGGAGGGACAGGGCTACCAAAAGGGGAGGAGGGGTTTGTCTCTATGTAAAACCATCTCTAAAACCAAACTTAATATATGTTATTTACGAGGGGACTGGTGATAATGTGGAATCACTATGGGTTGAGATCACTAGTGGGGGCACTGAAATAAAGAAACTAGTCATTGGCACATGCTACAAGCAACCAGATATTAGCATACGTGACGATGAACTGCTCTCATAGCAAATTGAAAAAGCTGCGGGAATGGGGGATATCCTAGTGTTAGGGGATTTTTAACTATCCAGGTATAAACTGGAGTAACGATTCAAGTGTAAAAATTAGGAGCAGCAGGATTCTAAACACATTAAAGGATCAATACTTGTCTCAATTAGTCGAGGACCCAACCAAAGGTTATAAAGAAAACCATCTCTAAAACCAAACTTAATATCTGTTATTTACGAGGGGACTGGTGATAATGTGGAATCACTATGGGTTGAGATCACTAGTGGGGGCACTGAAATAAAGAAACTAGTCATTGGCACATGCTACAAGCAACCAGATATTAGCTTAGGGATGTGCACTTGAAATTTTTCGGGTTTTGTGTTTTGGTTTTGGGTTCGGTTCCGCGGCCGTGTTTTGGGTTCGACCGCGTTTTGGCCAAACCTCACCGAATTTTTTTTGTCGGATTCGGGTGTGTTTTGGATTCGGGTGTTTTTTTCAAAAAACCCTAAAAAACAGCTTAAATCATAGAATTTGGGGGTCATTTTGATCCCAAAGTATTATTAACCTCAAAAACCATAATTTCCACTCATTTTCAGTCTATTCTGAATACCTCACACCTCACAATATTATTTTTAGTCCTAAAATGTGCACCGAGGTCGCTGGATGACTAAGCTAAGCGACCCTAGTGGCCGACACAAACACCTGGCCCATCTAGGAGTGTCACTGCAGTGTCACGCAGGATGGCCCTTCCAAAAAACACTCCCCAAATAGCACATGACGCAAAGAAGAAAAAAAGAGGCGCAATGAGGTAGCTGTGTAAGTAAGCTAAGCGACCCTAGTGGCCGACACAAACACCTGGCCCATCTAGGAGTGGCACTGCAGTGTCACGCAGGATGGCCCTTCCAAAAAACACTCCCCAAACAGCACATGACGCAAAGAAGAAAAAAAGAGTCGCAATGAGGTAGCTGTGTGAGTAAGCTAAGCGACCCTAGTGGCCGACACAAACACCTGGCCCATCTAGGAGTGGCACTGCAGTGTCACGCAGGATGGCCCTTCCAAAAAACACTCCCCAAACAGCACATGATGCAAAGAAGAAAAAAAGAGGCGCAATGAGGTAGCTGTGTGAGTAAGCTAAGCGACCCTAGTGGCCGACACAAACACCTGGCCCATCTAGGAGTGGCACTGCAGTGTCACGCAGGATGGCCCTTCCAAAAAACACTCCCCAAACAGCACATGACGCAAAGAAGAAAAAAAGAGGCGCAATGAGGTAGCTGTGTGAGTAAGCTAAGCGACCCTAGTGGCCGACACAAACACCTGGCCCATCTAGGAGTGGCACTGCAGTGTCACGCAGGATGGCCCTTCCAAAAAACACTCCCCAAACAGCACATGATGCAAAGAAGAAAAAAAGAGGCGCAATGAGGTAGCTGTGTGAGTAAGCTAAGCGACCCTAGTGGCCGACACAAACACCTGGCCCATCTGTCACGCAGGATGGCCCTTCCAAAAATCACTCCCCAAACAGCACATGATGCAAAGAAGAAAAAAAGAGGCGCAATGAGGTAGCTGTGTGAGTAAGCTAAGCGACCCTAGTGGCCGACACAAACACCTGGCCCATCTAGGAGTGGCACTGCAGTGTCACGCAGGATGGCCCTTCCAAAAAACACTCCCCAAACAGCACATGACGCAAATAAAAATGAAAGAAAAAAGAGGTGCAAGATGGAATTGTCCTTGGGCCCTCCCACCCACCCTTATGTTGTATAAACAGGACATGCACACTTTAACCAACCCATCATTTCAGTGACAGGGTCTGCCACACGACTGTGACTGAAATGACGGGTTGGTTTGGACCCCCACCGAAAAAGAAGCAATTAATCTCTCCTTGCACAACTGGCTCTACAGAGGCAAGATGTCCACCTCATCATCATCCTCCGATATATCACCGTGTACATCCCGCTCCTCACAGATTATCAATTCGTCCCCACTGGAATCCACCATCTCAGCTCCCTGTGTACTTTGTGGAGGCAATTGCTGCTGGTCAATGTCTCCACGGAGGAATTGATTATAATTCATTTTAATGAACATCATCTTCTCCACATTTTCAGGAAGTAACCTCGTACGCAGATTGCTGACAAGGTGAGCGGCGGCACTAAACACTCTTTCGGAGTACACACTTGTGGGAGGGCAACTTAGGTAGAATAAAGCCAGTTTGTGCAAGGGCCTCCAAATTGCCTCTTTTTCCTGCCAGTATAAGTACGGACTGTCTGACGTGCCTACTTGGATGCGGTCACTCATATAATCCTCCACCATTCTTTCAATGGTGAGAGAATCATATGCAGTGACAGTAGACGACATGTCCGTAATCGTTGTCAGGTCCTTCAGTCCGGACTAGATGTCAGCATCAGCAGTCGCTCCAGACTGCCCTGCATCACCGCCAGCGGGTAGGCTCGGAATTCTGAGCCTTTTCCTCGCACCCCCAGTTGCGGGAGAATGTGAAGGAGGAGATGTTGACAGGTCGCGTTCCGCTTGACTTGACAATTTTGTCACCAGCAGGTCTTTGAACCCCGGAAAGAGAGATCCAAGGTAGGTTTTAAATCTAGGATCGAGCACGGTGGCCAAAATGTAGTGCTCTGATTTCAACAGATTAACCACCCGTGAATCCTTGTTAAGCGAATTAAGGGCTCCATCCACAAGTCCCACATGCCTAGCGGAATCGCTCCCTTTTAGCTCCTCCTTCAATGCCTCCAGCTTCTTCTGCAAAAGCCTGATGAGGGGAATGACCTGACTCAGGCTGGCAGTGTCTGAACTGACTTCACGTGTGGCAAGTTCAAAAGGTTGCAGAACCTTGCACAACGTTGAAATCATTCTCCACTGCGCTTGAGACAGGTACATTCCACCTCCTATATCGTGCTCAATTGTATAGGCTTGAATGGCCTTTTGCTGCTCCTCCAACCTCTGAAGCATATAGAGGGTTGAATTCCACCTCGTTACCACTTTTTGCTTCAGATGATGGCAGGGCAGGTTCAGGCGTTTTTGGTGGTGCTCCAGTCTTCTGTACGTGGTGCCTGTACGCCGAAAGTGTCCCGCAATTCTTCTGGCCACCGACAGCATCTCTTGCACGCCCCTGTCGTTTTTTAAAAAATTCTGCACCACCAAATTCAAGGTATGTGCAAAACATGGGACGTGCTGGAATTTGCCCATATTTAATGCACACACAATATTGCTGGCGTTGTCCGATGCCACAAATCCACAGGAGAGTCCAATTGGGGTAAGCCATTCCGCGATGATCTTCCTCAGTTGCCGTAAGAGGTTTTCAGCTGTGTGCGTATTCTGGAAACTGGTGATACAAAGCGTAGCCTGCCTAGGAAAGAGTTGGCGTTTGCGAGATGCTGCTACTGGTGCCGTCGCTGCTGTTCTTGCGGCGGGAGTCCATACATCTACCCAGTGGGCTGTCACAGTCATATAGTCCTGACCCTGCCCTGCTCCACTTGTCCACATGTCCGTGGTTAAGTGGACATTGGGTACAACTGCATTTTTTAGGACACTGGTGAGTCTTTTTCTGACGTCCGTGTACATTCTCGGTATCGCCTGCCTAGAGAAATGGAACCTAGATGGTATTTGGTAACGGGGGCACACTGCCTCAAGAAATTGTCTAGTTCCCTGTGAACTAACGGCGGATACCGGACGCACGTCTAACACCAACATAGTTGTCAAGGCCTCAGTTATCCGCTTTGCAACAGGATGACTGCTGTGATATTTCATCTTCCTCGCAAAGGACTGTTGGACAGTCAATTGCTTGGTGGAAGTAGTAAAAGTGGGCTTACGACTTCCCCTCTGGGATGACCATCGACTCCCAGCAGCAACAACAGCAGCGCCAGCAGCAGTAGGCGTTACACGCAAGGATGCATCGGAGGAATCCCAGGCAGGAGAGGACTCGTCAGAATTGCCAGTGACATGGCCTGCAGGACTATTGGCATTCCTGGGGAAGGAGGAAATTGACACTGAGGGAGTTGGTGGGGTGGTTTGCGTGAGCTTGGTTACAAGAGGAAGGGATTTACTGGTCAGTGGACTGCTTCCGCTGTCGCCCAAAGTTTTTGAACTTGTCACTGACTTATTATGAATGCGCTGCAGGTGACGTATAAGGGAGGATGTTCCGAGGTGGTTAACGTCCTTACCCCTACTTATTACAGCTTGACAAAGGCAACACACGGCTTGACAAATGTTGTACGCATTTCTGGTGAATTACTTCCACACCGAAGAGCTGATTTTTTTGGTATTTTCACCAGGCATGTCAACGGCCCTATTCCTCCCACGGACAACAGGTGTCTCCCCGGGTGCCTGACTTAAACAAACCACCTCACCATCAGAATCCTCCTTGTCAATTTCCTCCACAGCGCCAGCAACACCCATATCCTCCTCATCCTGGTGTACTTCAACACTGACATCTTCAATCTGACTATCAGGAACTGGACTGCGGGTGCTCCTTCCAGCACTTGCAGGGGGCGTGCAAATGGTGGAAGGCGCATGCTCTTCACGTCCAGTGTTGGGAAGGTCAGGCATCGCAACCGACACAATTGGACTCTCCTTGTGGATTTGGGATTTCGAAGAACGCACAGTTCTTTGCGGTGCTTTTGCCAGCTTGAGTCTTTTCAGTTTTCTAGCGAGAGGCTGAGTGCTTCCATCCTCATGTGAAGCTGAACCACTAGCCATGAACATAGGCCAGGGCCTCAGCCGTTCCTTGCCACTCCGTGTGGTAAATGGCATATTGGCAAGTTTACGCTTCTCCTCCGACAATTTTATTTTAGATTTTGGAGTCCTTTTTTTACTGATATTTGGTGTTTTGGATTTTACATGCTCTGTACTATGACATTGGGCATCGGCCTTGGCAGACGACGTTGCTGGCATTTCATTGTCTCGGCCATGACTAGTGGCAGCAGCTTCAGCACGAGGTGGAAGTGGATCTTGATCTTTCCCTAATTTTGGAACCTCAACATTTTTGTTCTCCATATTTTAATAGGCACAACTAAAAGGCACCTCAGGTAAACAATGGAGATGGATGGATACTAGTATACTTATGGATGGACGAGCGACTGCCGACACAGAGGGAGCTACAGCCGTGGACTACCGTACTGTGTCTGCTGCTAATATAGACTGGATGATAAGGAGATGAAATTAATATATATATATATATATATATATATAATATCACTAGTACTGCAGCCGGACAGGTATATATATTTATTATGTAATGACTGATGACGGACCTGCTGGACACTGTCAGCTCAGCAGCACCGCAGACTGCTACAGTAAGCTACTATAGTAGTATGTATAAAGAAGAAGGAAAAAAAAAACCACGGGTAGGTGGTATACAATTATGGATGGACGAGCGACTGCCGACACAGAGGTAGCTACAGCCGTGGACTACCATACTGTGTCTGCTGCTAATATAGACTGGATGATAAGGAGATGAAATCAATATATATATATATATATAATATCACTAGTACTGCAGCCGGACAGGTATATATATTTATTATGTAATGACTGATGACGGACCTGCTGGACACTGTCAGCTCAGCAGCACCGCAGACTGCTACAGTAAGCTACTATAGTAGTATGTATAAAGAAGAAAGAAAAAAAAAAACCACGGGTAGGTGGTATACAATTATGGATGGACAAGCGACTGCCGACACAGAGGTAGCTACAGCCGTGGACTACCGTACTGTGTCTGCTGCTAATATAGACTGGATGATAAGGAGATAAAATCAATATATATATATATGTATATATAATATCACTAGTACTGCAGCCGGACAGGTATATATATTTATTATGTAATGACTGATGACGGACCTGCTGGACACTGTCAGCTCAGCAGCACCGCAGACTGCTACAGTAAGCTACTATAGTAGTATGTATAAAGAAGAAAGAAAAAAAAAACCCACGGGTAGGTGGTATACAATTATACATGGACGAGCGACTGCCGACACAGAGGTAGCTACAGCCGTGGACTACCGTACTGTGTCTGCTGCTAATATAGACTGGATGATAAGGAGATGAAATCAATATATATATATATATATAATATCACTAGTACTGCAGCCGGACAGGTATATATATTTATTATGTAATGACTGATGACGGACCTGCTGGACACTGTCAGCTCAGCAGCACCGCAGACTGCTACAGTAAGCTACTATAGTAGTATGTATAAAGAAGAAAGAAAAAACAAACCACGGGTAGGTGGTATACAATATTATATATATATTATATACAATTATATATATATATAAATATATATATTAAACTGGTGGTGACTGGTGGTCAGGTCACTGGTCACACTATCAGCAACTTGCAAGTAGTACTCCTAAGCAGACAATCACAATATATATTATACTGGTGGTCAGTGTGGTCACAATGGCAGTGTGGCACTCTGGCAGCAAAAGTGTGCACTGTACGTTATATGTACTCCTGAGTCCTGCTCTCAGACTCTAACTGCTCCCCACTGTCAGTGTCTCCCCCACAAGTCAGATAATATACAGTCACACTATCTATCACTTCAGCAAGTAACCTAACTAGTACTCCTCCTAATGCTCCCCAAAATTACTACTGTGTCTCTCTCTACTGTCTCACTCTCTTCTCTAGAAACGGAGAGGATGCCAGCCACGTCCTCTCCCTATGAATCTCAATGCACGTGTGAAAATGGCGGCGACGCGCGGCTCCTTATATAGAATCCGAGTCTCGCGATAGAATCCGAGCCTCGCGAGATTCCGACAGCGGGATGATGACGTTCGGGAGCGCTCGGGTTAACCGAGCAAGGCGGGAAGATCCGAGTCGCTCGGCCCCGTGTAAAAAAACATGAAGTTCGGGCGGGTTCGGATTCCGAGGAACAGAACCCGCTCATCCCTAATTAGCATACGATTCATGTGTAAAAATTAGGAGCATCAGGATTCTAAACACATTAAAGGATCAATACTTGTCTCAATTAGTCGAGGACCCAACCAGAGGTTATAATGTTCTGGACCAAGTTATTACCAATAATGTGGACATTATATCAAACATTACAGTTGGGGAGACCTTGGGAAACAGTGATCACTATATGATCACATTCAGCATCAGTTTCAAGAAACATAGCTATAAGGAATCAACAAAAACATTCAACTTTAGAAAAGCTAACTTCAATATGCTAAACGACATTGACTGGGAAGTTTTGTTTCATAGTAAAGACACATCGAAAATGTGGGATGCTTTAAAAGGGTTGCTTGATAGCAATATTCACAAATTCATACCCTTGGGCAGTAAATGCAAGAGTAATAGACTCAAATCAATGTGGCTTAATAAGGATGTCAAAGAAGCAATGGCTAAAAAGAGGTGTTCTTTTAAAGCATTTAAAACTAATGGAGGGGAGGAGTCATTCCAGTATTACAAAGAATGCAATAAAAGAAGCAAAAAAGTAATAAGGGCAGCTACAATTGTAAACGAAAAACAAATTGCTATAGAGAATAAAGCCAATTCCAAAGAGTTTTATAAATACATAAACATTAAAGGGTTAAAAAAATAGAACATAGGCCCATTAAAAGATGAACTGCGAGCCTTGGAAACGATGTCAAAATAAAAGCGGATATACTGAACAGCTTTTTTTCACCAGGGAGGATCAGACGGTGTTAGTAGTGCATAACGATAGTGAAGGTAATGATTCTTGGCTAGATGCTTGTTTAAGTGAGGAAATAGTCCTGGAGAGACTAAGCAACATAAATATTAATAAATCATTGGGACCAAATGGTTTTCATACGAGGGTTATTATGGAGCTTAAGGCACAGCTTGCAAGACCCTTATACTTGATTTTCTATAGTTCCATTAAATCGGGTATGGTACCGATGGATTGGCGTATAGCTGAGGTAGTGCCATTATTTAAAAAGGGTTCTAAAAATCATCCTGGGTTCTATAGACCAGTTAGTTTAACCTCTATAGTGGGTAAAATATTGGAAGGAATTTTGAGGGATAGCATAGAGGATTATCTGCGGAATACTAAGTTTATGAGCAGGAGTTACCATGGGTCTGTGAGCGACAGATCATGCCAAACTAACTTAATTAGCTTCTACGACGAAGTGAGCGATAATCTTAACCAGGGAAAAGCAATGGATGTGGTGTATTTAGATTTTGCAAAAGCCTTCAATACAGTGCCTCACAAGAGACTGATCATCAAATTAAGGGAACTTGGCCTAGGATACACTATTTGTACATGGATAGGTAATTGGCTGGATAACAGGGTACAACGAGTAGTGGTCAATGAGATGTTCTCCAGCTGGGCACTAGTAGTCAGCGGTATACCACAAGGGTCCATATTTGGTCCGCTACTGTTCAATATATGTATTAATGACCTAGGAATAGGCCTGGGAAGCATAGTATCAATCTTTGCAGATGATACTAAACTGTGTAAGGTAATTAATTCAGAAATAGATGTGGAGTCTCTACAGAATTACTTATTTAAACTTGAATTCTGGGTGTCTAAATGGGGAATGAGGTTCAATATTGAAAAATACAAAGCTATGCATTTTGGGATTAAAAACAAACTTGCATCCTATTCACTTAATGGGGAAAATATAGGGGTATCAGTAGTGGAAAAAGATTTGGGGGTCCTCATAGATAATACACTCAATAGCAGTACACAGTGTCAAAATGCAGTGAAGAAGACAAGTAAAGTCCTTGCTTGCATAAAACGGGGTATTGAGACCAGGGACGAGGATGTAATCATGCCGCTGTACAAATCATTGGTACGTCCGCACCTGGAATATTGTGTTCAGTTTTTGGCACCATATTATAAAAAAGATATTGGAGAACTCGAAAGAGTTCAAAGGCCTGCTACTAAACTGATAAAAGGGTTAGAGACACTGGAGTACGAGGAAAGGCTAACTATGTTAAATATGTATACTCTAGAAAAGAGGCGTCTAAGAGGAGATATTATTAATATCTTCAAATATGTAAAGGGTCATTACAAGGAGTTATCAGGGGATTTGTTTATTAATAGAACTCTGTATAGGACACATGGACACTCACTGAGGTTAGAGGAGAGAAAATTCCATACAAAACGTAGGAAGGGGTTCTTCAGGGCAATAAAGATTTGGAACTCCCTGCCGGAGAAGGTAATAATGGCAGACTCTGTAAATGCATTCAAAATCAGATTGGACAGCTTTCTAGCTGAAAACAGTATTACCTGGGCAGAGTCAAGGTCTGCAGAAGCATGACCGGAACACCAACTGTCAGTGCAGTGCTATATGCTGGAAGTCCATCTGCACTAAGTGAGTGTAATAATTCCACTCGTACTGTATAGTCATTTTGGACAGGTTAGTATTGGGTGATCGGTGGTTGGGAGACTGGCGGTCACCATACCGACGCCGGGATTCCGTCTGTCAGATGGCCAGCAGGAGGGATTTCGGCCAGCACAACAAAGACCCTTGCGGGCTCGTTGCGCTTGTCACAGGTTCTATCCCACTCTATGGGAATAGTCCCTGTTGCTCGGCATGCCAACTGGCGGGCTAGTCAGTGTTCATGATGCCAGCGCTGGTATTGTAACCGCATCCTTTTTGGACTTGAGGAGCCTGCACACTGCAAGCATCTGGTTGTTCATTTATTGTTCCTCTCCCTGATGTTAGATCGAGACCATACATACCTCAATCCTTTTCTAGGTCACTAAGCTATACAACAGTGAAAATGTGATATAAATTCATACAGTAGTTTTTGTGTGATGCCAGAACGTACAGACACAGTCTAAATTTCAATTTTTTTTTGTCTCCATGGTCCATAAACAGTCCCTAGAAGTATAATTCTCAATAAAAAAATGTCTATGTACAGACACAACCCTTACAGTTTTATTATATGTATATATTTTTATTGTAGGGTGTCCATATTTATCTTTGGCTATGTAAGGCTTTGTGTGAACCCAATTTCCACTGTTGTTATGTTGTTTATTACTGTTCCAGTGTTTCAATGATAACCTCATTTAAGGACAAAACGATGAAAACTAGTGTGCCCTGAGCAGTCTCCAGGTGTGCCGCCATAGAAGCACATCCAGGCCCGTCAGTGTTTTGCCGTTACTGAGGCCCTGGAACGATCAATACTGTTGGGTTTAGTGGTTGCAGAGCCAGTTCTTATTTAGGACCCGGGCAGTGTTGGGCTCTTCTGGCTTTCTCAGATGTGGCTCAGGTGTTACCTATGGAGAAGCTGTAACATGACATCATAGGACATGCAACTGCACCATGCATCACCATTATATTTGAATGTGCCTTGGCAATACTTAAATCTTGTTCAGTGTGCCGCGAGATGTAAAGGGTTGAAAATCTCTTTGCTACAGTGTCGTCACCATGTTGTTATAAAAACAACAAAAGCGAGCATTGGTAAAGGGGCTGCTGGAGGGGCCTGGCAGAAGCCCCAGTTTGCTACCCCTCCCCAGTATGTCTGTGCTGTAGCCAGTGGCAATGGCGCCGTCTTCATGGTGATTTCTTTGGGAAGATGGCACTGCACATAGAAAGCAAAGACTCTGGCACTGCTCCTGATTGGCTTCTGGTCCGTGAACACGGACCGACACCTGAATTAAGATACCCGTGCCATCGCCGGAGATTGGACTGGGGAGCAAGAGAGGTGTGCGCTGTGCTCTCCTGCCCTCGATGCAAGCAAGGTGGTTGGGCCGCAAAAGGACCCCTGCCCGCGGGCCACAAAAGGATGCGGTAGGAGCTGCGAGTTTGACACCCCTGCCCTAGAGTTTCAGAATTTCTGTCATGGCACCCCAAGACCATAGTTTCTTAGTGAGAAATTTAGAAAAAAAATATAAAATGAAGTAAATAGTGTTTATAATATGTTAACCTTAGGTTCAGTTATGTGGTGAAGGACTGGTTTTGCCGATTAAATTCACTATAAGCAATTTGAATTGTTCATGGACCACCAAACTACAGCACCACTGCAAGGCCTCCCCTATCCCCCCCATCCCACCTTTCACCTTTCCCAAGGAACCCCAGGGTCTCACGGCCCCCTGTATGGAAACTACTGCCATAAAATAAACTTATTTTTCTAACTACATGTAATACACCTTAGATCTCAGTTCCTTTAAGGTTTTATATCCTTGTATACAGTAAACACATATTTGAAAATCCTACACCAGGCACAAGTAATAATTCAGATGCGTTGTTGACCGGCGGCCGGGATCCTGGTGGTCAGCATACCGATGACGGGATCCTGACTGCCAGAATGCCGGGAGAGGGGCAAGCAAAATGAAGCCCCTTGCTGTGGGCTTCACGCTGCGAGCTTGGTGGCTTGCTGCCCTTGCCACAGGTTCTATTCCCTCTCTATGGGTGTCATGGACACCAACTAGTGGGAATAGTCCTTGGCCCCACTGACTGCATTCGGTGGCCGGGATCCCGGTGGTGGTAAGCTGACCGCCGGGATGGTGACTACATCCCATTTAGATGACTATGTGGGAGTTTTAGCATTATTATCCTATTTGTATATAAAAAGTGTTGAAAGGGGAGAGCGCTACTGCGCAGATTCCATACTGTTCCTTCAGGAAGGCTTCACTCCCTGTACCAAGATGGCTGCTGACCTAAATCCTGCACATGAATGCGGCGGCATCTTGTCAATGTCTTAGAGCATCACAGTGGGAGACAGTAGTTTTTCACTTAACTCCTCAGAGACCTGAGATTATCAGAGATCCACAACACTTCCAGTGATCCTGCCGAATAACACCCCTCTCATCTCAGCCTCCGCTCAGTGAGAACCAGTGTGTAACAGTGATTAAGTGGGGTTCATAGAAATATTTTATGCAATTCACAGTATGAGCTTACCATCTTCAGAGTGTTGAAGAATTATTATACATTTTTATTTTTTGGTCAGAGAATTTTTTTTTATTATTTTATAATGTAACTGGACCCTGTATTGTTATTTTCCCCTCAGCTCACTTTAAAATAGATATAAAGGAGAAAGATATCTAAAAGCAATTATAGAGTAAGACCATTTTCCTTACTGCGTAAGCTGCAAACTAGGTGTCCTGTTAGTTGCTTTTCATTTTACCTTTGTATGCCTTACTGCCATGTTTTACTTATAGCACAGTGTAATCTATGTAGTGGACCCAAAATGGCTGCCTCACATGGTACTCTCTTGTGTAGAATAAACAATGCATGGTTTTAAACTCTCCTAATATATTTGTCTCCCTAAGTATGTGTCATTTCTTCACCTTTTGAGAGAATTTATTTATTAAGACAACTTCAAGCAAAATATATTTTAAAAATAAATGTCTATTTTTATTTAAAGCAAAATGTAGCCTATTTTTGTTCTACTACTACTTCTTCTTCTTCTTCTTCTTCTTCTTCTCCTTCTTCTTCTTTGTCTTCCTCTTCATCTTTAAAAACACCACACCGTCTTTAAGAAAAAAGTTTATTAGTCAGGGTCTTCACCTGGGGGCGGCAGCCTTTAAGTTCTTTAGCATGGTTGCCGCCTTCCCAGGGCTTCCAGCTTCTTCACCTGGTGGGCGGCGGCGGCTGTTAAGCTCTTTTGCATAGCACTTGGAGAACCACAATTGCCAACATGTCCGGACATAAAGGGAGTGAGGGACCCCTGGCACCTGTAAAGAAAATATTAAAATAAAAACACCACACCGTCTTTAATTTTTTTTTTATTAGTCAGGGTCTTCACCTGGGGACGGCGGCATTTAAGCACTTTTGCATGGCCACTGCCTCTCCAGGGCTTCCGCCGTCTTCACCTGGGGGGCCTCCGCCTCCCCAGGGCTTCCGTCGTCTTTCTCCGGCGTCTTCACCTGGGAGGCAGCGGCCTCTAAGCTCTTTTGCATGGCTGCCGCCTTCCCGGGGCTTCCAGCATCTTCACCTGGTGGATGGTGGCTGTTAAGCTTTTTTGCGTAGCACTTGGAGAACCACAAGTGCCAGCATGTCCGGACATAAAGGGCCCACTGGCACCTATAGTCCACCTGAAAAAAAAATATTAAAATAAAAACACCACTCCGTCTTTAAAAAAAAGTTTATTAGTCAGGGTCTTCACCTGGGGCGGCGGCCTTTAAGCTTTTTTGCATGGCTGCCGCCTCTCCAGGGCTTCCGACGCCTTCACCTGGGGGGCCGCCGCCTCCCCAGGGCTTCCAGCGTCTTCACCGGGGAGGCAGCGGCCTTTAAGCTCTTTTGCATGGCTTCCGCCTTCCCAGGGCTTCCAGCGTCTTCACCTGGTGGGCGACAGCCGTTAAGCTCTTTTGCATAGCACTTTGAGAACCACAAGTGCCAGCATGTCCGGACATAAAGGGCCCGCTGGCACCTGTAGTCCACCTGTAAAGAAAATATTAAAATAAAAACACCACACCATCTTTAAAAAAAAGTTTATTATTCAGGGTCTTCACCTGGGGGTGGCGGCCTTTAAGCTCGTTTGCATGGCTACAGCCCATCCAGGACTTCCAGCGTCTTCTTTCTTAAGGAGCACTTCCGCCGTCGGACTGACGCCGATGCCTCGCGCTGACTTATATAAGTCAGCCGGAGGGGCCGGGGTGATGACGCAGCGAGCCGTGATTGGCTCGTGGTTGCCCTCTTGAATTTAAAAAATTACGCTGAGGTGCCATTTTTGAAATTGGTACTGCTCCGCTGCCAAACTCTGCAGAATGGCAGTGCCACTAATACTCTCACTGCCACCAATGCCCACACCTCCGCGCACCCATATAGTGATGGCAGCGGATCCAGTGACGGATCCTCTGGCCAATCACTGTGGCCTCACTGACAGGGGTGTGCTTTCATGGGTTGAAAGCACGTCCCTGTATGAAAGCAGCACCTCTAATGGTGCCGCTTTCCCATGCATTTCCAATGGACTTTTAGTACCCATGGCTAGGCCCCCTCCTCCCCCCCGCTCCCACACCCTTCCCCATTCACACTGGGAGGCACCACGATCGGTGCCTCCCAAACACATTTAAACAGGGATAATGATTAGATTAATATAAAGGAGATACTTATGACACAGAATACAGTATGTGTCATTAGTGTATCTTCTTTATATTATTTTAATCATTAACGACAGGGGAGGCACTGCCTCCACTGCCTTCCCTGACTGCACGTCCCTGGTTTGCCCAGACTACCCGCCCTCCAACTAACCTTGCCTAACCCAGTCTTCCCATCTGTCACCTCCAATCTGATATCTTGACCTAGTATTTACCCGGCAGGAGAAAAACGCACCTATACGTCAATGGTTAGAGAGTGAAAAAAGAGAGCAAGAAATGAGTGGGGCATGGAGAGCCCACCGGGGGAATGCAGAGGTAAAGGCCCATGCTTAGAGGTGAGGCCTGCTGCCACAGAGGCTTGGCTAACATGGTATAGGGCCCATGATAAATATATATAGTAAATACTGCTAGTACATGCATGATAATGTACCAGATTAATAACTGCAATGCACTGTAGATAATATGTATAATGTATAATTCAAGTGCACAGACGGGACCTGATACATAGACGAGGAGGTGGGCCCCCAGACAGTAGGGCCCACCGGTGGTTTCCCCTGTACCCCTATGGGTTATGACTGTCCCCCTCCCCTCACACTCCCTGAGTGGGAATGAGGGGGGAGGGGGACAGTCATAACCACCATAGCATTCATTTCTGACGCTAACAGGAATTACAACTGTACAAATGTAGCTATTCTCGTTGTGGCTACATCTTAAGGCGATTGCGCCTTGCTAGTCGCGACCGCACCGCATACATCTGGACATCTAAGACATGTGTGTGCCCCATTCACATGGATGGGGGCGGCAAATGCCGAAACTCGACATAGCTAGGCACAGGTGCGCATTGCTGCGTCGAGGGTGCACGTTTCCCTCAGATGTAGCCATGATCAACATGGCTACATCTGTATATAGTATTGGATAAAAACAAAGCTAATGATTAAAGCACAGTTTAATTCTCTTACATCTCTACATATTAATAAAAATGGATCAGCGTGCAACACTGGCACACTGGGATTTAGGCAGGCAGAGAGAGAGAGAGTAAAGCACCCTTCATATATCTCCAATGGCCCATTTGCAGCCGCTTGTGGATGTTAAGTAATGGCACTGTCCCAGTAGGTGTGAGATTTTGTTTTTATCCAATACTATGCTATCCCCAAGGTTGTAAGTCATATATTATAATAGTCATGCTAAACGTCTGCCGACGATTCAAAATAAGCTGCTCTTATCTTTGTCCAGTCACTAACCTTCTACCAGTGTGCTATGCCGTGCCAGGCCTCTGAAAGCATATGCAAGAGACAGCAACAGCATAGCCCTGACATAGGCAGTTTCCATTATGACATCACAGCATGACCTCACACAACCCACCAGACCGGCTAAGACTGGTTATTTCTTGTTTGAGGCCCTTGTCTTTTACATGACTGACCTAAGGGAAATGTGACTTAAAATTATTACATGAGAAAAATTTTATTACTGCCATTTGCCGGCAGTTTTGCTCACTTAGGTGGTCATTCGCTCGTTGCCGATTTTCGTTATTTTGCGATTTTCCGCTTACTGCGCATGCGCAATGTAAATTTGCTATGCAGTTAGGTATTTTACTCACGGCATTACGAGGTTTTTTTCTTCGTTCTGGTGATCGTAATGTGATTGACAGGAAGTGGGTGTTTCTGGGCGGAAACTGGCCGTTTTGTGGGTGTGTTGGAAAAAACGCTACCGTTTCTGGGAAAAACGCGGGAGTGGCTGGAGAAAAGGGGGAGTGTCTGGGCGAATGCTGGGTGTGTTTGTGACGTCAAACCAGGAACGAAACTGACTGAAATGATCGCAATGGCTAAGTCCGGAGCTACTCAGAAACTGCTAAGAAAGGTCTATTCGCAATATTGCGAATCCGTCGGTCGCAATTTTGAGAAGCTAAGATTCACACCCAGTAGGCGGCGACTTAGCGTGTACAAAACTGCTAAAAGCAACTTGCGAGCGAACAACTCGGAATGAGGGCCTTAGTGGCATCTAATCTTGTGATGTATATTTTATATTTTACAAATAGAGCCTGATTAAGGTTGGATCGCAATCGCAATAAGCGATCCAACGGTAAAAATTGCTAAGAGGATGCAGGATCCTGCGCAGGGCCCATCCTGCGCATGCGCCTGCATTTTCTATGGCGCCATACAGAAAATGCGATTGCTTCTGCCTGTCTATGAGGCAGAGATGGTCACGGGGGGGGGGGGGAAGGAGGCAACGCTCCATTTCAAAGACGGAGATGGAGTATTGCGGGGACGAGACTTCAAAACAGGAGCGGCAACGGAGAAATAGGGGCGTAGTCGGTGCAGCTGCATGACATCACACGCAGCCGATGCTATCACAAAAATGGCTGTGGGTCTCATGCGGGCGCCTAACATGTGGGGCATACTAGCCCTGTGCTGGGCGTCCCCCCGCATGTAAGAGAATCTGATCATAAATGTGCTAAATTTAGCACATCTAGGATCAGGTCTGAATCACCCCCATGGAACAAAAAAAAAGGCCCAAATTATGTGATTTTAGTTTTGTTTGTCAATTTTTGAAAACAAAAAAACAAAACCAGTCACGGCAGTTTGGCAAAAACCAAATACAAAGCCGGATGACGAATCAGGGCCAATTGCAAATCCAGCAAAAATGGTCCTGTGCACATCTCTAGTAATATTCTAATACCACATTGAGTTTGCTAGCATTGTATGTCTAGGGATGTGCTGATATGAGACATTCCCTTTAACTCCTGTTTTATTGAGTTTAATAAATTATTCCTGTAGTTTAGCTGGTCATTCAAAACTTGGGATCAGTGCTACCATATGGTCCCTACTGGTCTGCACATGTGCACTGATGTTGCTTGCTAACTGGTAGCTGCATTAGAAGTTGTTGCATTCCACAGGAGTAGCTAGCTGCTTATATCCAGTTTTGCGTTCCACATGGCACAGTTCGGGAGCACCAGTGACACATTTTACATATGGTACCCTGAGGTTACCGGCAGAGAGGTGCATCTCTGCTTGACCGATTACGAGACTTAAGTGTTGAACAGTGTATTGTTGCTATAGGATGTGATACCACTACCAGGCAGGCCATGTGGTCCAAATTAAACTACTGTACATGTAGTTTGCTGTCTTTTTGTACATTATTCTGTTGGTATAAACATACTTGCCTACTCTCCCTCATTCTGCAGGAGACTCCCTGAAATAGAAGAAATCTCCCAAACTCCCTGAATAGTCCAGCAATCTCACTGATTGCACCTTAACCCCTGATGGGGGGTAAGGTAGAGAATAGAATAACACAGTGGTTCTCAAATTCGGTCCTCAGGACCCCACACAGTGCATGTTTTGCAGGTAACTCAGCAAGTGCACAGGTGTATTAATTACGCACTGACACATTTTAAAAGGTCCACAGGTGAAGCTAATTATGTCACTTGTGATTCTGTGAGGAGACCTGCAAAACATGCACCGTGTGGGGTCCTGAGGACCGAGTTTGAGAACCTGTGGAATAACAGTTGGTAAGAGTAATTCTAGAAAGGCACTTGTAAATCATGGTAAGATACCATTAAAGCAAAAGGGCAAAGGAAATATTAACATAAAATGTCTGCTTGCGGAAGCAAGAAGCTTATCAGGTAAAATGGGGGAATTGGAATGGCATGTATCAAAAAATCAGTATGATATTATAGGTATTACGGAAACTAGAGATGAGCGGGTTCGGTTCCTCTGAATCCGAACCCGCCCGAACTTCAGGTTTTTTACACGGGTCCGAGCAGGCTCGGATCTTCCCGCCTTGCTCGGCTAACCCGAGCACGCCCGAACGTCATCATCACGCTGTCGGATTCTCGCGAGGCTCGGATTCTATCGCGAGACTCGGATTCTATATAAGGAGCCGCGCGTCGCCGCCATTTTCACACGTGCATTGAGAGTCATAGGGAGAGGACGTGGCTGGCGTCCTCTCCGTTTAGAGAAGAGAGAGACACAGTATTTTGGGGAGCATTATTAGGAGGAGTACTACTATACTGTATACTACTATACTACTTGCTGAAGTGATATTTATACTAGATTAGATAATAGATAGTGTGACTGTAAGTGTATTATCTGACTTGTGGGGGAGACACTGACAGTGGGGAGCAGTTAGAGTCTGAGAGCAGGACTCAGGAGTACATATAACGTACAGTGCACACTTTTGCTGCCAGAGTCAGTGCCACACTGCCATTGTTGTGACCACACTGACCACCAGTATAATAATATATTTTGTGATTGTCTGCTTAGGCCTCGGAGTACTAGTTGCAAGTTGCAACGTGACCTGAAGTGACCACCAGGTTAATAATCAATCACCACCAGTTTAATATATATATATATATATAATTGTATATAATATATATATATATATATATATATATATAATATTGTATACCACCTACCCGTGTTTTTTTTTTTTTTCATTCTTCTTTATACATACTACTATAGTAGCTTACTGTAGCAGTCTGCGGTGCTGTGCTGACCTGACAGTGTCCAGCAGGTCCGTCATCAGTCATTACATAATAAATATATATAGTACCTGTCCGGCTGCAGTACTAGTGATATTATATTGATTTCATCTCATTATCAATAATTTATCATCCAGTCTAGACTCTATATTAGCAGCAGACACAGTACGTTAGTCCACGGCTGTAGCTACCTCTGTGTCGGCACTCGGCAGTCCATCCATAATTGTATACCACCTACCTGTGTTTTTCTTTTTTCTTTCTTCTTTGTACATACTACTATAGAGTATAGTAGCTTACTGTAGCAGTCTGCGGTGCTGCTGAGCTGACAGTGTCCAGCAGGTCCGTCATCAGTCATCATTACCTAATAAATATATTATCTACCTGTCCGGCTGCAGTACTAGTGATATTATATATACATACATATATATATTGATTTCATCTCATTATCAATCATCCAGTCTATATTAGCAGCAGACACAGTACGTTAGTCCACGGCTGTAGCTACCTCTGTGTCGGCACTCGGCAGTCCATCCATAATTGTATACCACCTACCCGTGGTTTTTTTTTTTCTTTCTTCTTTGTACATACTACTATAGTATAGTAGCTTACTGTAGCAGTCTGCGGTGCTGCTGAGCTGACAGTGTCCAGCAGGTCCGTCATCAGTCATCATTACCTAATAAATATATTATCTACCTGTCCGGCTGCAGTACTAGTGATATTATATATACATACATATATATATATATATTGATTTCATCTCATTATCATCCAGTCTATATTAGCAGCAGACACAGTACGGTAGTCCACGGCTGTAGCTACCTCTGTGTCGGCACTTGGCAGTCCATCCATAATTGTATACCACCTACCCGTGGTTTTTTTTTTTCTTTCTTCTTTGTACATACTACTATAGAGTATAGTAACTTACTGTAGCAGTCTGCGGTGCTGCTGAGCTGACAGTGTCCAGCAGGTCCGTCATCAGTCATCATTACCTAATAAATATATTATCTACCTGTCCGGCTGCAGTACTAGTGATATTATATATACATACATATATATATTGATTTCATCTCATTATCAATCATCCAGTCTATATTAGCAGCAGACACAGTACGTTAGTCCACGGCTGTAGCTACCTCTGTGTCGGCACTCGGCAGTCCATCCATAATTGTATACCACTTACCCGTGGTTTTTTTTTTCTTTCTTCTTTGTACATACTACTATAGTATAGTAGCTTACTGTAGCAGTCTGCGGTGCTGCTGAGCTGACAGTGTCCAGCAGGTCCGTCATCAGTCATCATTACCTAATAAATATATTATCTACCTGTCCGGCTGCAGTACTAGTGATATTATATATACATACATATATATATTGATTTCATATCATTATCATCCAGTCTATATTAGCAGCAGACACAGTACGGTAGTCCACGGCTGTAGCTACCTCTGTGTCGGCACTCGGCAGTCCATCCATAATTGTATACCACCTACCCGTGGTTTTTTTTTTTCTTTCTTCTTTGTACATACTACTATAGTATAGTAGCTTACTGTAGCAGTCTGCGGTGCTGCTGAGCTGACAGTGTCCAGCAGGTCCGTCATCAGTCATCATTACCTAATAAATATATTATCTACCTGTCCGGCTGCAGTACTAGTGATATTATATATACATACATATATATATTGATTTCATATCAATATCATCCAGTCTATATTAGCAGCAGACACAGTACGTTAGTCCACGGCTGTAGCTACCTCTGTGTCGGCACTCGGCAGTCCATCCATAAGTATACTAGTATCCATCCATCTCCATTGTTTACCTGAGGTGCCTTTTAGTTGTGCCTATTAAAATATGGAGAACAAAAATGTTGAGGTTCCAAAATTAGGGAAAGATCAAGATCCACTTCCACCTCGTGCTGAAGCTGCTGCCACTAGTCATGGCCGAGACGATGAAATGCCAGCAACGTCGTCTGCCAAGGCCGATGCCCAATGTCATAGTACAGAGCATGTCAAATCCAAAACACCAAATATCAGTAAAAAAAGGACTCCAAAACCTAAAATAAAATTGTCGGAGGAGAAGCGTAAACTTGCCAATATGCCATTTACCACACGGAGTGGCAAGGAACGGCTGAGGCCCTGGCCTATGTTCATGGCTAGTGGTTCAGCTTCACATGAGGATGGAAGCACTCAGCCTCTCGCTAGAAAAATGAAAAGACTCAAGCTGGCAAAAGCAGTAGCACCGCAAAGAACTGTGCGTTCTTCGAAATCCCAAATCCACAAGGAGAGTCCGACTCCAATTGTGTCGGTTGCGATGCCTGACCTTCCCAACACTGGACGTGAAGAGCATGCGCCTTCCACCATTTGCACGCCCCCTGCAAGTGCTGGAAGGAGCACCCGCAGTCCAGTTCCTGATAGTCAGATTGAAGATGTCAGTGTTGAAGTACACCAGGATGAGGAGGATATGGGTGTTGCTGGCGCTGGGGAGGAAATTGACCAGGAGGATTCTGATGGTGAGGTGGTTTGTTTAAGTCAGGCACCCGGGGAGACACCTGTTGTCCGTGGGAGGAATATGGCCACTGACATGCCTGGTGAAAATACCAAAAAAATCAGCTCTTCGGTGTGGAAGTATTTCAACAGAAATGCGGACAACAGGTGTCAAGCCATGTGTTGCCTTTGTCAAGCTGTAATAAGTAGGGGTAAGGATGTTAACCACCTCGGAACATCCTCCCTTATACGTCACCTGCAGCGCATTCATAATAAGTCAGTGACAAGTTCAAAAACTTTGGGTGACAGCGGAAGCAGTCCACTGACCAGTAAATCCCTTCCTCTTGTAACCAAGCTCACGCAAACCACCCCACCAACTCCCTCAGTGTCAATTTCCTCCTTCCCCAGGAATGCCAATAGTCCTGCAGGCCATGTCACTGGCAATTCTGACGATTCCTCTCCTGCCTGGGATTCCTCCGATGCATCCTTGCGTGTAACGCCTACTGCTGCTGGCGCTGCTGTTGTTGCTGCTGGGAGTCGATGGTCATCCCAGAGGGGAAGTCGTAAGACCACTTTTACTACTTCCACCAAGCAATTGACTGTCCAACAGTCCTTTGCGAGGAAGATGAAATATCACAGCAGTCATCCTACTGCAAAGCGGATAACTGAGGCCTTGGCATCCTGGGTGGTGAGAAACGTGGTTCCGGTATCCATCATTACTGCAGAGCCAACTAGAGACTTGTTGGAGGTACTGTGTCCCCGGTACCAAATACCATCTAGGTTCCATTTCTCTAGGCAGGCGATACCGAAAATGTACACAGACCTCAGAAAGAGTCACCAGTGTCCTAAAAAATGCAGCTGTACCCAATGTCCACTTAACCACGGACATGTGGACAAGTGGAGCAGGGCAGGGTCAGGACTATATGACTGTGACAGCCCACTGGGTAGATGTATGGACTCCCGCCGCAAGAACAGCAGCGGCGGCACCAGTAGCAGCATCTCGCAAACGCCAACTCTTTCCTAGGCAGGCTACGCTTTGTATCACCGGTTTCCAGAATACGCACACAGCTGAAAACCTCTTACGGCAACTGAGGAAGATCATCGCGGAATGGCTTACCCCAATTGGACTCTCCTGTGGATTTGTGGCATCGGACAACGCCAGCAATATTGTGTGTGCATTAAATATGGGCAAATTCCAGCACGTCCCATGTTTTGCACATACCTTGAATTTGGTGGTGCAGAATTATTTAAAAAACGACAGGGGCGTGCAAGAGATGCTGTCGGTGGCCAGAAGAATTGCGGGACACTTTCGGCGTACAGGCACCACGTACAGAAGACTGGAGCACCACCAAAAACTACTGAACCTGCCCTGCCATCATCTGAAGCAAGAAGCGGTAACGAGGTGGAATTCAACCCTCTATATGCTTCAGAGGTTGGAGGAGCAGCAAAAGGCCATTCAAGCCTATACAATTGAGCACGATATAGGAGGTGGAATGCACCTGTCTCAAGCGCAGTGGAGAATGATTTCAACGTTGTGCAAGGTTCTGATGCCCTTTGAACTTGCCACACGTGAAGTCAGTTCAGACACTGCCAGCCTGAGTCAGGTCATTCCCCTCATCAGGCTTTTGCAGAAGAAGCTGGAGACATTGAAGGAGGAGCTAAAACAGAGCGATTCCGCTAGGCATGTGGGACTTGTGGATGGAGCTCTTCATTCGCTTAACCAGGATTCACGTGTGGTCAATCTGTTGAAATCAGAGCACTACATTTTGGCCACCGTGGTCGATCCTAGATTTAAAACCTACGTTGGATCTCTCTTTCCGGCAGACACAAGTCTGCAGAGGTTCAAAGAACTGCTGGTGAGAAAATTGTCAAGTCAAGCGGAACGCGACCTGTCAACATCTCCTCCTTCACATTCTCCCGCAACTGGGGGTGCGAGGAAAAGGCTACGAATTCCGAGCCCACCCGCTGGCGGTGATGCAGGGCAGTCTGGAGCGACTGCTGATGCTGACATCTGGTCCGGACTGAAGGACCTGACAATGGTTACGGACATGTCGTCTACTGTCACTGCATATGATTCTCTCAACATTGAAAGAATGGTGGAGGATTATATGAGTGACCGCATCCAAGTAGGCACGTCACACAGTCCGTACTTATACTGGCAGGAAAAAGAGGCAATTTGGAGGCCCTTGCACAAACTGGCTTTATTCTACCTAAGTTGTCCTCCCACAAGTGTGTACTCCGAAAGAGTGTTTAGTTCCGCCGCTCACCTTGTCAGCAATCGGCGTACGAGGTTACATCCAGAAAATGTGGAGAAGATGATGTTCATTAAAATGAATTATAATCAATTCCTCCGTGGAGACATTGACCAGCAGCAATTGCCTCCACAAAGTACACAGGGAGCTGAGATGGTGGATTCCAGTGGGGACGAATTGATAATCTGTGAGGAGGGGGATGTACACGGTGATATATCGGAGGATGATGATGAGGTGGACATCTTGCCTCTGTAGAGCCAGTTTGTGCAAGGAGAGATTAATTGCTTCTTTTTTGGTGGGGGTCCAAACCAACCCGTCATTTCAGTCACAGTCGTGTGGCAGACCCTGTCACTGAAATGATGGGTTGGTTAAAGTGTGCATGTCCTGTTTATACAACATAAGGGTGGGTGGGAGGGCCCAAGGACAATTCCATCTTGCACCTCTTTTTTCTTTAATTTTTCTTTGCGTCATGTGCTGTTTGTGGAATGTTTTTTGGAAGGGCCATCCTGCGTGACACTGCAGTGCCACTCCTAGATGGGCCCGGTGTTTGTGTCGGCCACTAGGGTCGCTTATCTTACTCACACAGCTACCTCATTGCGCCTCTTTTTTTCTTTGCGTCATGTGCTGTTTGGGGAGGGTTTTTTGGAAGGGCCATCCTGCGTGACACTGCAGTGCCACTCCTAGATGGGCCCGGTGTTTGTGTCGGCCACTAGGGTCGCTTATCTTACTCACACAGCTACCTCATTGCGCCTCTTTTTTTCTTTGCGTCATGTGCTGTTTGGGGAGGGTTTTTTGGAAGGGCCATCCTGCGTGACACTGCAGTGCCACTCCTAGATGGGCCCGGTGTTTGTGTCGGCCACTAGGGTCGCTTATCTTACTCACACAGCTACCTCATTGCGCCTCTTTTTTTCTTTGCGTCATGTGCTGTTTGGGGAGGGTTTTTTGGAAGGGCCATCCTGCGTGACACTGCAGTGCCACTCCTAGATGGGCCCGGTGTTTGTGTCGGCCACTAGGGTCGCTTATCTTACTCACACAGCTACCTCATTGCGCCTCTTTTTTTCTTTGCGTCATGTGCTGTTTGGGGAGGGTTTTTTGGAAGGGACATCCTGCGTGACACTGCAGTGCCACTCCTAGATGGGCCCGGTGTTTGTGTCGGCCACTAGGGTCGCTTATCTTACTCACACAGCTAACTCATTGCGCCTCTTTTTTTCTTTGCGTCATGTGCTGTTTGGGGAGGGTTTTTTGGAAGGGACATCCTGCGTGACACTGCAGTGCCACTCCTAGATGGGCCCGGTGTTTGTGTCGGCCACTAGGGTCGCTTAGCTTAGTCATCCAGCGACCTAGGTGCAAATTTTAGGACTAAAAATAATATTGTGAGGTGTGAGGTATTCAGAATAGACTGAAAATGAGTGTAAATTATGGTTTTTGAGGTTAATAATACTTTGGGATCAAAATGACCCCCAAATTATATGATTTAAGCTGTTTTTTAGTGTTTTTTAAAAAAAAACACCCGAATCCAAAACACACCCGAATCCGACAAAAAAAATTCGGTGAGGTTTTGCCAAAACGCGGTCGAACCCAAAACACGGCCGCGGAACCGAACCCAAAACCAAAACACAAAACCCGAAAAATTTCCGGCGCTCATCTCTAACGGAAACATGGTGGGACGGCTCTCACGACTAGGTTACTAATTTGGAGGGATATTCACTTCTCAGGAGGGACAGGGCAACCAAAAGGGGAGGAGGGATTTGTCTCTATGTAAAACCATCTCTAAAACCAAACTTAATATATGTTATTTACGAGGGGACTGGTGATAATGTGGAATCACTATGGGTTGAGATCACTAGTGGGGGCACTGAAATAAAGAAACTAGTCATTGGCACATGCTACAAGTAACCAGATATTAGCATACGTGACGAGGAACTGCTCTCACAGCAAATTGAAAAAGCTGCGGGAATGGGGGACATTCTAGTGTTAGGGGATTTTTAACTATCCGGGTATAAACTGGAGTAACGATTCATGTGTAAAAATTAGGAGCAGCAGGATTCTAAACACATTAAAGGATCAATACTTGTCTCAATTAGTCGAGGACCCAACCAGAGGTTATAATGTTCTGGACCAAGTTATTACCAATAATGTGGATATTATATCAAACATTACAGTTGGGGAGACCTTGGGAAACAGTGATCACTATATGATCACATTCAGCATCAGTTTCAAGTAGTGATGAGCAGGTTCGGTTCCTCGGAATCCGAACCCGCCCGAACTTCACCTTTTTTTTACACGGGTCCGTGCGACTCGGATCCTCCCGCCTTGCTCGGTTAACCCGAGCGCGCCCGAACGTCATCATCCCGCTGTCGGATTCTCGCGAGACTCGGATTCTATATAAGGAGCCGCGCGTCGCCGCCATTTTCACACATGCATTGAGATTGATAGGGAGAGGACGTGGCTGGCGTCCTCTCCGTTATAGTAGAACACAGAGTTATAATTGTGGGGAGGATTGGGGACGGGGAGCAGCTGTTAGGGAGTACAGTGCAGGGTTTTGATTATACCACCAGTGAGTTTAATCCTTTGTTTCTCTGCCTGAAAAAAACGCTCCACCATATCTGTGCTCACTCAGTGTGCTGCACTGCTGCATGATATATCTGTGCTGAGTACACTGCTCTGCTCACACTGCCTAATTGTGGGGACTGGGGAGCAGTTATAGCAGGAGTACAGTGCACAGTTTTGCTGACAGTGATCACCAGTCCAGCATACGTTTGTCTGCCTGAAAAACACTCCTGTGGTTTTTTTTTTATCCTAGTTTAGCAGTCTGCTGACAGTGTCCACCAGGTCCGTTATACAGTATATTATATATATAAGCAGCAGTACGGTAGGCCACGGCTGTACCTACCTCTGTGTCGTCAGTGCACTCGTCGTCCATAAGTAATATAATACTATACTATCCATCCATCTACATTGTATACCTGTGGTGTTTTTTTTCTTCTCCATACTAGTTTAACAGTTTGCTGACAGTGTCCACCAGGTCCGTTATACAGTATATTATATATATAAGCAGCAGTACGGTAGGCCACGGCTATACCTACCTCTGTATCGTCACTCGTCGTCCATAAGTAATATAATACTATACTATCCATCCATCTACATTGTATACCTGTGGTGTTTTTTTTCTTCTTCATCCTAGTTTAGCAGTCTGCCTACAGTGTCCACCAGGTCCGTAATACAGTATATTATATATATAAGCAGCAGTACGGTAGGCCACGGCTGTACCTACCTCTGTGTCGTCAGTGCACTCGTAGTCCATAAGTAATATAATACTATACTATCCATCCACATTGTATACCTGTGGTGTTTTTTTTTTTTCTTCATCCTAGTTTAGCAGTCTGCTGACAGTGTCCACCAGGTCCGTTATACAGTATATTATATATATAAGCAGCACGGTAGGCCACAGCTGTACCTACCTCTGTGTCATCACTCGTCGTCCATAAGTAATATAATACTATACTATCCATCCATCTACATTGTATACCTGTGGTGTTTTTTTTTTCTTCATACTAGTTTAGCAGTCTGCTGACAGTGTCCACCAGGTCCGTTATACAGTATATTATATATATACGCAGCAGTACGGTAGGCCACGGCTGTACCTACCTCTGTGTCGTCACTCGTCATCCATAAGTAATATAATACTATACTATCCATCCATCTACATTGTATACCTGTGGTGTTTTTTTTTTCTTCATACTAGTTTAGCAGTCTGCTGACAGTGTCCACCAGGTCCGTTATACAGTATATTATATGTATAAGCAGCAGTACGGTAGGCCACGGCTGTACCTACCTCTGTGTTATCAGTGCACTCGTCGTCCATAAGTAATATAATACTATACTATCCATCCATCTACATTGTATACCTGTGGTGTTTTTTTTCTTCTTCATCCTAGTTTAGCAGTCTGCCTACAGTGTCCACCAGGTCCGCAATACAGTATATTATATATATAATAAGCAGCACGGTAGGCCACGGCTGTACCTACCTCTGTGTCGTCAGTGCACTCGTCATCCATAAGTAATATAATACTATACTATCCATCCACATTGTATACCTGTGGTGTTTTTTTTTCTTTCTTCATCCTAGTTTAGCAGTCTGCTGACAGTGTCCACCAGGTCCGTTATACAGTATATTATATATATAAGCAGCACGGTAGGCCACAGCTGTACCTACCTCTATGTCATCATTCGTCATCCATAAGTAATATAATACTATACTATCCATCCATCTACATTGTATACCTGTGGTGTTTTTTTTTTTCTTCATACTAGTTTAGCAGTCTGCTGACAGTGTCCACCAGGTCCGTTATACAGTATATTATATATATAAGCAGCAGTACGGTAGGCCACGGCTGTACCTACCTCTGTGTCGTCACTCGTCATCCATAAGTAATATAATACTATACTATCCATCCATCTACATTGTATACCTGTGGTGTTTTTTTTTTCTTCATACTAGTTTAGCAGTCTGCTGACAGTGTCCACCAGGTCCGTTATACAGTATATTATATGTATAAGCAGCAGTACGGTAGGCCACGGCTGTACCTACCTCTGTGTCATCAGTGCACTCGTCGTCCATAAGTAATATAATACTATACTATCCATCCATCTACATTGTATACCTGTGGTGTTTTTTTTTTCTTCATCTTAGTTTAGCAGTCTGCTGACATTGTCCACCAGGTCCGTTATACAGTATATTATATATATAAGCAGCACGGTAGGCCACGGCTGTACCTACCTCTGTGTCGTCACTCGTCGTCCATAACTAATATAATACTATACTATCCATCCATCTACATTGTATACCTGTGGTGTTTTTTTTTCTTCATACTAGTTTAGCAGTCTGCTGACAGTGTCCACCAGGTCCGTTATACAGTATATTATATATATAAGCAGCAGTACGGTAGGCCACGGTTGTACCTACCTCTGTGTCGTCACTCGTCATCCATAAGTATAAGTAATAATAGTATACTGTCCACCCATCTACATTGTATACCTGTGGTGGCTTTTAGTTGTGCGCAAAATATGGAGAACAAAAATGTGGAGGTTAAAAAAATAGGGAAAGATCAAGATCCACTTCCACCTCGTGCTGAAGCTGCTGCCACTAGTCATGGCCGAGACGATGAAATGCCATCAACGTCGTCTGCCAAGGCCGATGCCCAATGTCATAGTACAGAGCATGTAAAATCCAAAACACAAAAGATCAGAAAAGAAATGACCCAAAAATCAAAACTAAAAGCGTCGGAGGAGAAGCGTAAACTTGCCAATATGCCATTTACGACACAGAGTGGCAAGGAACGGCTGAGGCCTGGCCTATGTTCATGGCTAGTGGTTCAGCTTCACATGAGTATGGAAGCACTCATCCTCTCGCTAGAAAAAAGAAAAGACTTGCGTCAAAAGCACAGCAAAGAACTGTGCGTTCTTCGAAATCACAAATCTTAAAGGAGAGTCCAATTGTGTCGGTTGCGATGCCTGACCTTCCCAACACTGGACGGGAAGAGCTTGCGCCTTTCACCATTTGCACGCCCCCTGCAAGTGTTGAAAGGAGCACCCGCAGTCCAGTTCCTGATAGTGAAATTGAAGATGTCAGTGTTGAAGTACACCAGGATGAGGAGGATATGGGTGTTGCTGGCGCTGGGGAGGAAATTGACAAGGAGGATTCTGATGGTGAGGTGGTTTGTTTAAGTCAGGCACCCAGGGAGATACCTGTTGTCCGTGGAAGGAAGATGGCCATTGACATGCCTGGTGAAAATACCAAAAGAATCAGCTCTTCAGTGTGGAAGTATTTCAACAGAAATGCGGACAACAGGTGTCAAGCCGTGTGTTGCCTTTGTCAAGCTGTAATAAGTAGGGGTAAGGACGTTAACCACCTCGGAACATCCTCCCTTATATGTCACCTGCAGCGCATTCATAATAAGTCAGTGACAAGTTCAAAAACTTTGGGCGACAGCGGAAGCAGTCCACTGACCAGTAAATCCCTTCCTCTTGTAACCAAGCTCGCTCAAACCACACCACCAACTCCCTCAGTGTCAATTTCCTCCTTACCCAGGAAAGCCAATAGTCCTGCAGGCCATGTCACTGGCAAGTCTGACGAGTCCTCTCCTGCCTGGGATTCCTCCGATGCATCCTTGAGTGTAATGCCTACTGCTGCTGGCGCTGCTGTTGTTGCTGCTGGGAGTCGATCGTCATCCCAGAGGGAAAGTCGGAAGACCATTTCTACTACTTCCAGTAAGCAAATGACTGTCCAACAGTCCTTTGCAAGGAAGATGAAATATCACAGCAGTCATCCTGTTGCAAAGCGGATAACTGAGGCCTTGACAACTATGTTGGTGTTAGACGTGCGTCCGGTATCCGCCGTTAGTTCACAGGGAACTAGACAATTTCTTGAGGTGGTGTGCCCCCGTTAACAAATACCATCTAGGTTCCACTTCTCTAGGCAGGCGATACCGAGAGTGTACACGGACGTCAGAAAAAGACTCACCAGTGTCCTAAAAATTGCAGTTGTACCCAATGTCCACTTAACCACGGACATGTGGACAAGTGGAGCAGGGCAGGGTCAGGACTACATGACTGTGACAGCCCACTGGGTAGATGTATTGCCTCCCGCTGCAAGAACAGCAGCGGCGGCACCAATTGCAGCATCTCGCAAATGCCAACTCGTTCCTAGGCAGGCTACGCTTTGTATCACCGCTTTCCAGAATACGCACACAGCTGAAAACCTCTTACAGCAACTGAGGAAGATCATCGCATAATGGCTTACTCCAATTGGACTCTCCTGGGGATTTGTGACATCGGACAACGCCAGCAATATTGTGCGTGCATTACATCTGGGCAAATTCCAGCACGTCCCATGTTTTGCACATACCTTGAATTTGGTGGTGCAGAATTATTTAAAAAACAACAGGGGCGTGCAAGAGATGCTGTCGGTGGCCAGAAGAAGTACAGAAGACTGGAGCACCACCAAAAAAACCTGAACCTGCCCTGCCATCATCTGAAGCAAGAGGTGGTAACGAGGTGGAATTCAACCCTCTATATGCTTCAGAGGATGGAGGAGCAGCAAAAGGCCATTCAAGCCTATACATCTGCCCACGATATAGGCAAAGGAGGTGGAATGCACCTGTCTCAAGCGCAGTGGAGAATGATTTCAACATTGTGCAAGGTTCTGCAACCCTTTGAACTTGCCACACGTGAAGTCAGTTCAGACACTGCCAGCCTGAGTCAGGTCATTCCCCTCATCAGGCTTTTGCAGAAGAAGCTGGAGACATTGAAGGAGGAGCTAAAACAGAGCGATTCCGCTAGGCATGTGGGACTTGTGGATGGAGCTCTTCATTCGCTTAACCAGGATTCACGTGTGGTCAATCTGTTGAAATCAGAGCACTACATTTTGGCCACCGTGGTCGATCCTAGATTTAAAACCTACGTTGGATCTCTCTTTCCGGCAGACACAAGTCTGCAGAGGTTCAAAGAACTGCTGGTGAGAAAATTGTCAAGTCAAGCGGAACGCGACCTGTCAACATCTCCTCCTTCACATTCTCCCGCAACTGGGGGTGCGAGGAAAAGGCTACGAATTCCGAGCCCACCCGCTGGCGGTGATGCAGGGCAGTCTGGAGCGACTGCTGATGCTGACATCTGGTCCAGACTGAAGGACCTGCCAACGATTACTGACATGTCGTCTACTGTCACTGCATATGATTCTCTCACCATTGAAAGAATGGTGGAGGATTATATGAGTGACCGCATCCAAGTAGGCACGTCAGACAGTCCGTACGTATACTGGCAGGAAAAAGAGGCAATTTGGAGGCCCTTGCACAAACTGGCTTTATTCTACCTAAGTTGCCCTCCCTCCAGTGTGTACTCCGAAAGAGTATTTAGTGCCGCCGCTCACCTTGTCAGCAATCGGCGTACGAGGTTACTTCCAGAAAATGTGGAGAAGATGATGTTCATTAAAATGAATTATAATCAATTCCTCCATGGAGACATTCACCAGCAGCAATTGCCTCCAGAAAGTACACGGGGATCTGAGATGGTGGATTCCAGTGGGGACGAATTAATAATCTGTGAGGAGGGGGATGTACACAGTGAAAGGGGTGATGAATCGGAGGATGAGGAGGAGGTGGACATCTTGCCTCTGTAGAGCCAGTTTGTGCAAGGAGAGATTGCTTCTTTTTTGGTGGGGGCCCAAACCAACCAGTCATTTCAGTCACAGTCGTGTGGCAGACCCTGTCGCTGAAATGATGGGTTGGTTAAAGTGTGCATGTCCTGTTTATACAACATAAGGGTGGGTGGGAGGGCCCAAGGACAATTCCATCTTGCACCTCTTTTTTCTTTCACTTTTCTTTGCGTCATGTGCTGTTTGGGGAGTATTTTTTGGAAGGGCCATCCTGCGTGACACTGCAGTGCCACTCCTAGATGGGCTAGGTGTTTGTGTCGGCCACTAGGGTCGCTTAGCTTACTCACACAGCTACCTCATTGCGCCTCTTTTTTTCTTTGCGTCATGTGCTGTTTGGGGAGTATTTTTTGTAAGGGCCATCCTGCCTGACACTGCAGTGCCACACCTAGATGGGCCAGGTGATTGTGTCGGCCACTAGGGTCGCTTAGCTCACTCACACAGCTACCTCGGTGCAAATTTTAGGACTAAAAATAATATTGTCAGGTGTGAGGTGTTCAGAATAGACTGGAGATGAGTGTAAATTATGGTTATTGAGGTTAATAATACTATGGGATCAAAATGACCCCCAAATTTAATGATTTAAGCTGTTTTTTTAGGGTTTTTTGAAAAAACACCCGAATCCAAAACACACCCGAATCCGACAAAAAAAATTCGGTGAGGTTTTGCCAAAACGCGTTCGAACCCAAAACACGGCCGCGGAACCGAACCCAAAACCAAAACCCGAAAAATTTCCGGTGCACATCACTAGTTTCAAGAAACATAGCTATAAGGAATCAACAAAAACATTCAACTTTAGAAAAGCTAACTTCAATATGCTAAACAACATTGACTGGGAAGTTTTGTTTCATAGTAAAGACACATCGGAAATGTGGGATGCTTTAAAAGGGTTGCTTGAGTAATAGACTCAAATCAATGTGTCTTAATAAGGATGTCAAAGAAGCAATGGCTAAAAAGAGGTGTTCTTTTAAAGCATTTAAAACTAATGGAGGGGAGGAGTCATTCCAGTATTACAAAGAATGCAATAAAAGATGCAAAAAAGTAATAAGGGCAGCTACAATTGTAAACGAAAAACAAATTGCTATAGAGAATAAAGCCAATTCCAAAGAGTTTTATAAATACATAAACATTAAAGGGTTAAAAAAATATATAACATAGGCCCATTAAAAGATGAACTGCGAGCCTTGGAAACGATGTCAAAATAAAAGCGGATATACTGAACAGCTTTTTTTCACCAGGGAGGATCAGACGGTGTTAGTAGTGCATAACGACAGTGAAGGTAATGATTCTTGGCTAGATGCTTGTTTAAGTGAGGAAATAGTCCTGGAGAGACTAAGCAACATAAAGATTAATAAATCACCGGGACCAAATGGTTTTCATACGAGGGTTATTATGGAGCTTAAGGCACAGCTTGCAAGACCCTTATACTTGATTTTCTATAGTTCCATTAAATCGGGTATGGTACTGATGGATTGGCGTATAGCTGAGGTAGTGCCATTATTTAAAAAGGGTTCTAAAAATCATCCTGGGTACTATAGACCAGTTAGTTTAACCTCTATAGTGGGTAAAATATTGGAAGGAATTTTGAGGGATAGCATAGAGGATTATCTGCGGAATACTAAGTTTATGAGCAGGAGTTACCATGGGTTTGTGAGTGACAGATCATGTAAAACTAACTTGATTAGCTTCTACAACGAAGTGAGCGATAATCTTAACCAGGGAAAAGCAGTGGATGTGGTCTATTTAGATTTTGCAAAAGCCTTCAATACAGTGCCTCACAAGAGACTGATCATCAAATTAAGGGAACTTGGCCTAGGATACACTATTTGTACATGGATAGGTAATTGGCTGGATAACAGGGTACAACGAGTAGTGGTCAATGAGATGTTCTCCAGCTGGGCACTAGTAGTCAGCGGTATACCACAAGGGTCCATATTTGGTCCGCTACTGTTCAATATATGTATTAATGACCTAGGAATAGGCCTGGGAAGCATAGTATCAATCTTTGCAGATGATACTAAACTGTGTAAGGTAAATAATTCAGAAATAGATGTGGAGTCTCTACAGAATGACTTATTTAAACTTGAATTCTGGGTGTCTAAATGGGGAATGAGGTTCAATATTGAAAAATGCAAAGCTATACATTTTGGGATTAAAAACAAACTTGCATCCTATTCACTTAATGGGGAAAATATAGGGGTATCAGTAGTGGAAAAAGATTTGGGGGTCCTCATAGATAATTCAATAGCAGTACACAGTGTCAAAATGCAGTGAAGAAGACAAATAAAGTCCTTGCTTGCATAAAACGGGGTATTGAGACCAGGGACGAGGATGTAATCAATCATGCCGCTGTACAAATCATTGGAACGTCCGCACCTGGAAAATTGTGTTCAGTTTTTGGCACCATATTATAAAAAAGATATTGGAGAACTCGAAAGAGTTCAAAGGCGTGCTACTAAACTGATTAAAGGGTTAGAGACACTGGAGTACGAGGAAAGTCTAACTATGTTAAATATGTATACTCTAGAAAAGAGGCGTCTAAGAGGAGATATTATTAATATCTTCAAATATGTAAAGGGTCATTACAAGGAGTTAGCAGGGGATTTGTTTATTAATAGAACTCTG
Source organism: Pseudophryne corroboree (assembly GCF_028390025.1). Lineage (NCBI taxonomy): Eukaryota > Metazoa > Chordata > Amphibia > Anura > Myobatrachidae > Pseudophryne > Pseudophryne corroboree. The sequence goes on from NC_086444.1 coordinate 1,126,960,386, forward strand.
TATAGGACACATGGACACTCACTGAGGTTAGAGGAGAGAAAATTCCATACAAAACGTAGGAAGGGGTTCTTCAGGGCAATAAAGATTTGGAACTCCCTGCCGGAGAAGGTAATAATGGCGGACTCTGTACATGCATTCAAAATCAGATTGGACAGCTTTCTAGCTGAAAACAGTATAACCTGGGCAGAGTCAAGGTCTGCAGAAGCATGATCGGAACACCAACTGTCAGTGCAGTGCTATATGCTGGAAGTCCAACTGCACTAAGTGAGTGTAATAATTCCACTCATACTGTATAGTCATTTTGGACAGGTTGGTATTGGGTGATCGGTGGTTGGGAGACTGGCGGTCACCATACCGACGCCGGGATTCCGTCTGTCAGATGGCCAGCAGGGGGGATTTCGGCCAGCACAACAAAGACCCTTGCGGGCTCGTTGCGCTTGCCACAGGTTCTATCCCACTCTATGGGAATAGTCCCTGTTGCTCGGCATGCCAACTGGCGGGCTAGTCAGTGTTCATGATGCCAGCGCTGGTATTGTAACTGCATCCTTTTTGGACTTGAGGAGCCTGCACACTGCAAGCATCTGGTTGTTCATTTATTGTTCCTCTCCCTGATGTTAGATCGAGACCATACATACCTCAGTCCTTTTCTAGGTCACTAAGCTATACAACAGTGAAAATGTGATATAAATTCATACAGTAGTTTTTGTGTGATGCCAGAACGTACAGACACAATCTAAATTTCACTTTTGTTTTGTCTCCATGGTCCATAAACAGTCCCTAGAAGTATAATTCTCAATAAAAAAATGTCTATGTACAGACACAACCCTTACAGTTTTATTATATATATATTTTTTTATTGTAGGGTGTCCCTATTTATCTTTGGCTATGTAAGGCTTTGTGTGAACTAGAGATGAGCGGGTTCGGTTCCTCTGAATCCGAACCCGCCCGAACTTCATGTTTTTTTTCACGGGTCCGAGCGACTCGGATCTTCCCGCCTTGCTCGGTTAACCCGAGCGCGCCCGAACATCATCATCCCGCTGTCGGATTCTCGCGAGGCTCGGATTCTATTGCGAGACTCGGATTCTATATAAGGAGCCGCGCGTCGCCGCCATTTTCACACGTGCATTGAGAGTCGTAGGGAGAGGACGTGGCTGGCGTCCTCTCCGTTTAGAGAAGAAAGAGACACAGTAGAGACGAGAGAGACACAGTAGTAGTAATTTGGGGGAGCATTATTAGGAGGAGTACTACTATACTACTATACTACTTGCTGAAGTGATATAGATTAGATAGTGTGACTGTAAGTGTATTGTATTATCTGACTTGTGGGGGAGACACTGACAGTGGGGAGCAGTTAGAGTCTGAGAGCAGGACTCAGGAGTACATATAACGTACAGTGCACACTTTTGCTGCCAGAGTTAGTGCCACACTGCCATTGTTGTGACCACACTGACCACCAGTATAATAATATATTTTGTGATTGTCTGCTTAGGACTCGGAGTACTAGTTGCAAGTTGCAACGTGAGTGACCTGACCACCAGTTTAATAATCAATCACCACCAGTTTAATATATATATATATATATATATATATATATATATATATAATTGTATATAATATATATATATATATATATATATATAATATTGTATACCACCTACCCGTGGTTTTTTTTTTTCATTCTTCTTTATACATACTACTATAGTAGCTTACTGTAGCAGTCTGCGGTGCTGCTGACCTGACAGTGTCCAGCAGGTCCGTCATCAGTCATTACATAATAAATATATATAGTACCTGTCCGGCTGCAGTACTAGTGATATTATATTGATTTCATCTCATAATCAATAATTTATCATCCAGTCTAGACTCTATATTAGCAGCAGACACAGTACGTTAGTCCACGGCTGTAGCTACCTCTGTGTCGGCACTCGGCAGTCCATCCATAATTGTATACCACCTACCCGTGGATTTTTTTTTTCTTTCTTCTTTGTACATACTACTATAGTATAGTAGCTTACTGTAGCAGTCTGCGGTGCTGCTGAGCTGACAGTGTCCAGCAGGTCCGTCATCAGTCATCATTACCTAATAAATATATTATCTACCTGTCCGGCTGCAGTACTAGTGATATTATATATACATACATATATATATTGATTTCATCTCATTATCAATCATCCAGTCTATATTAGCAGCAGACACAGTACGTTAGTCCACGGCTGTAGCTACCTCTGTGTCGGCACTAGGCAGTCCATCCATAATTGTATACCACCTACCCGTGGTTTTTTTTTTCTTTCTTCTTTGTACATACTACTATAGTATAGTAGCTTACTGTAGCAGTCTGCGGTGCTGCTGAGCTGACAGTGTCCAGCAGGTCCGTCATCAGTCATCATTACCTAATAAATATATTATCTACCTGTCCGGCTGCAGTACTAGTGATATTATATATACATACATATATATATTGATTTCATCTCATTAGCAATCATCCAGTCTATATTAGCAGCAGACACAGTACGTTAGTCCACGGCTGTAGCTACCTCTGTGTCGGCACTCGGCAGTCCATCCATAATTGTATACCACCTACCCGTGGTTTTTTTTTTTCTTTCTTCTTTGTACATACTACTATAGTATAGTAGCTTACTGTAGCAGTCTGCGGTGCTGCTGAGCTGACAGTGTCCAGCAGGTCCGTCATCAGTCATCATTACCTAATAAATATATTATCTACCTGTCCGGCTGCAGTACTAGTGATATTATATATACATACATATATATATTGATTTCATCTCATTATCAATCATCCAGTCTATATTAGCAGCAGACACAGTACGTTAGTCCACGGCTGTAGCTACCTCTGTGTCGGCACTCGGCAGTCCATCCATAATTGTATACCACCTACCCGTGGTTTTTTTTTTTCTTTCTTCTTTGTACATACTACTATAGTATAGTAGCTTACTGTAGCAGTCTGCGGTGCTGCTGAGCTGACAGTGTCCAGCAGGTCCGTCATCAGGAATCATTACCTAATAAATATATTATCTACCTGTCCGGCTGCAGTACTAGTGATATTATATATACATACATATATATATTGATTTCATCTCATTATCAATCATCCAGTCTATATTAGCAGCAGACACAGTACGTTAGTCCACGGCTGTAGCTACCTCTGTGTCGGCACTCGGCAGTCCATCTATAATTGTATACCACCTACCCGTGTTTTTTTTTTTTCTTTCTTCTTTGTACATACTACTATAGTATAGTAGCTTACTGTAGCAATCTGCGGTGCTGCTGAGCTGACAGTGTCCAGCAGGTCTGTCATCAGTCATCATTACCTAATAAATATATTATCTACCTGTCCGGCTGCAGTACTAGTGATATTATATATACATACATATATATATTGATTTCATCTCATTATCAATCATCCAGTCTATATTAGCAGCAGACACAGTACGGTAGTCCACGGCTGTAGCTACCTCTGTGTCGGCACTCGGCAGTCCATCCATAAGTATACTAGTATCCATCCATCTCCATTGTTTACCTGAGGTGCCTTTTAGTTGTGCCTATTAAAATATGGAGAACAAAAATGTTGAGGTTCCAAAATTAGGGAAAGATCAAGATCCACTTCCACCTCGTGCTGAAGCTGCTGCCACTAGTCATGGCCGAGACGATGAAATGCCAGCAACGTCGTCTGCCAAGGCCGATGCCCAATGTCATAGTACAGAGCATGTCAAATCCAAAACACCAAATATCAGTAAAAAAAGGACTCCAAAACCTAAAATAAAATTGTCGGAGGAGAAGCGTAAACTTGCCAATATGCCATTTACCACACGGAGTGGCAAGGAACGGCTGAGGCCCTGGCCTATGTTCATGGCTAGTGGTTCAGCTTCACATGAGGATGGAAGCACTCAGCCTCTCGCTAGAAAACTGAAAAGACTCAAGCTGGCAAAAGCACCGCAAAGAACTGTGCGTTCTTCGAAATCCCAAATCCACAAGGAGAGTCCAATTGTGTCGGTTGCGATGCCTGACCTTCCCAACACTGGACGTGAAGAGCATGCGCCTTCCACCATTTGCACGCCCCCTGCAAGTGCTGGAAGGAGCACCCGCAGTCCAGTTCCTGATAGTCAGATTGAAGATGTCAGTGTTGAAGTACACCAGGATGAGGAGGATATGGGTGTTGCTGGCGTTGGGGAGGAAATTGACCAGGAGGATTCTGATGGTGAGGTGGTTTGTTTAAGTCAGGCACCCGGGGAGACACCTGTTGTCCGTGGGAGGAATATGGCCATTGACATGCCTGGTGAAAATACCAAAAAAATCAGCTCTTCAGTGTGGAGGTATTTCAACAGAAATGCGGACAACAGGTGTCAAGCCGTGTGTTGCCTTTGTCAAGCTGTAATAAGTAGGGGTAAGGACGTTAACCACCTCGGAACATCCTCCCTTATACGTCACCTGCAGCGCATTCATAATAAGTCAGTGACAAGTTCAAAAACTTTGGGTGACAGCGGAAGCAGTCCACTGACCAGTAAATCCCTTCCTCTTGTAACCAAGCTCACGCAAACCACCCCACCAACTCCCTCAGTGTCAATTTCATCCTTCCCCAGGAATGCCAATAGTCCTGCAGGCCATGTCACTGGCAATTCTGACGAGTCCTCTCCTGCCTGGGATTCCTCCGATGCATCCTTGCGTGTAACGCCTACTGCTGCTGGCGCTGCTGTTGTTGCTGCTGGGAGTCGATGGTCATCCCAGAGGGGAAGTCGTAAGCCCACTTGTACTACTTCCAGTAAGCAATTGACTGTCCAACAGTCCTTTGCGAGGAAGATGAAATATCACAGCAGTCATCCTGCTGCAAAGCGGATAACTGAGGCCTTGACAACTATGTTGGTGTTAGACGTGCGTCCGGTATCCGCCGTTAGTTCACAGGGAACTAGACAATTTATTGAGGTAGTGTGCCCCCGTTACCAAATACCATCTAGGTTCCACTTCTCTAGGCAGGCGATACCGAAAATGTACACAGACCTCAGAAAAAGACTCACCAGTGTCCTAAAAAATGCAGCTGTACCCAATGTCCACTTAACCACGGACATGTGGACAAGTGGAGCAGGGCAGGGTCAGGACTATATGACTGTGACAGCCCACTGGGTAGATGTATGGACTCCCGCCGCAAGAACAGCAGCGGCGGCACCAGTAGCAGCATCTCGCAAACGCCAACTCTTTCCTAGGCAGGCTACGCTTTGTATCACCGCTTTCCAGAATACGCACACAGCTGAAAACCTCTTACGGCAACTGAGGAAGATCATCGCGGAATGGCTTACCCCAATTGGACTCTCCTGTGGATTTGTGGCATCGGACAACGCCAGCAATATTGTGTGTGCATTAAATATGGGCAAATTCCAGCACGTCCCATGTTTTGCACATACCTTGAATTTGGTGGTGCAGAATTTTTTAAAAAACGACAGGGGCGTGCAAGAGATGCTGTCGGTGGCCAGAAGAATTGCGGGACACTTTCGGCATACAGGCACCACGTACAGAAGACTGGAGCACCACCAAAAACTACTGAACCTGCCCTGCCATCATCTGAAGCAAGAAGTGGTAACGAGGTGGAATTCAACCCTCTATATGCTTCAGAGGTTGGAGGAGCAGCAAAAGGCCATTCAAGCCTATACAATTGAGCACGATATAGGAGGTGGAATGCACCTGTCTCAAGTGCAGTGGAGAATGATTTCAACGTTGTGCAAGGTTCTGATGCCCTTTGAACTTGCCACACGTGAAGTCAGTTCAGACACTGCCAGCCTGAGTCAGGTCATTCCCCTCATCAGGCTTTTGCAGAAGAAGCTGGAGACATTGAAGGAGGAGCTAACACGGAGCGATTCCGCTAGGCATGTGGGACTTGTGGATGGAGCCCTTAATTCGCTTAACAAGGATTCACGGGTGGTCAATCTGTTGAAATCAGAGCACTACATTTTGGCCACCGTGCTCGATCCTAGATTTAAAGCCTACCTTGGATCTCTCTTTCCGGCAGACACAAGTCTGCTGGGGTTGAAAGACCTGCTGGTGAGAAAATTGTCAAGTCAAGCGGAACGCGACCTGTCAACATCTCCTCCTTCACATTCTCCCGCAACTGGGGGTGCGAGGAAAAGGCTCAGAATTCCGAGCCCACCCGCTGGCAGTGATGCAGGGCAGTCTGGAGCGACTGCAGATGCTGACATCTGGTCTGGACTGAAGGACCTGACAACGATTACGGACATGTCGTCTACTGTCACTGCATATGATTCTCTCACCATTGAAAGAATGGTGGAGGATTATATGAGTGACCGCATCCAAGTAGGCACGTCACACAGTCCGTACTTATACTGGCAGGAAAAAGAGGCAATTTGGAGGCCCTTGCACAAACTGGCTTTATTCTACCTAAGTTGCCCTCCCACAAGTGTGTACTCCGAAAGAGTGTTTAGTGCCGCCGCTCACCTTGTCAGCAATCGGCGTACGAGGTTACATCCAGAAAATGTGGAGAAGATGATGTTCATTAAAATGAATTATAATCAATTCCTCCGTGGAGACATTGACCAGCAGCAATTGCCTCCACAAAGTACACAGGGAGCTGAGATGGTGGATTCCAGTGGGGACGAATTTAAAATCTGTGAGGAGGGGGATGTACACGGTGATATATCGGAGGATGATGATGAGGTGGACATCTTGCTTCTGTAGAGCCAGTTTGTGCAAGGAGAGATTAATTGCTTCTTTTTTGGTGGGGGTCCAAACCAACCCGTCATTTCAGTCACAGTCGTGTGGCAGACCCTGTCACTGAAATGATTGGTTGGTTAAAGTGTGCATGTCCTGTTTATACAACATAAGGGTGGGTGGGAGGGCCCAAGGACAATTCCATCTTGCACCTCTTTTTTCTTTAATTTTTCTTTGCGTCATGTGCTGTTTGTGGAATGTTTTTTGGAAGGGCCATCCTGCGTGACACTGCAGTGCCACTCCTAGATGGGCCCGGTGTTTGTGTCGGCCACTAGGGTCGCTTATCTTACTCACACAGCTACCTCATTGCGCCTCTTTTTTTCTTTGCGTCATGTGCTGTTTGGGGAGGGTTTTTTGGAAGGGCCATCCTGCGTGACACTGCAGTGCCACTCCTAGATGGGCCCGGTGTTTGTGTCGGCCACTAGGGTCGCTTATCTTACTCACACAGCTACCTCATTGCGCCTCTTTTTTTCTTTGCGTCATGTGCTGTTTGGGGAGGGTTTTTTGGAAGGGCCATCCTGCGTGACACTGCAGTGCCACTCCTAGATGGGCCCGGTGTTTGTGTCGGCCACTAGGGTCGCTTATCTTACTCACACAGCTACCTCATTGCGCCTTTTTTTCTTTGCGTCATGTGCTGTTTGGGGAGGGTTTTTTGGAAGGGCCATCCTGCGTGACACTGCAGTGACACTCCTAGATGGGCCCGGTGTTTGTGTCGGCCACTAGGGTCGCTTATCTTACTCACACAGCTACCTCATTGCGCCTCTTTTTTTCTTTGCGCCATGTGCTGTTTGGGGAGGGTTTTTTGGAAGGGACATCCTGCGTGACACTGCAGTGCCACTCCTAGATGGGCCCGGTGTTTGTGTCGGCCACTAGGGTCGCTTATCTTACTCACACAGCTACCTCATTGCGCCTCTTTTTTTCTTTGCGTCATGTGCTGTTTGGGGAGGGTTTTTTGGAAGGGACATCCTGCGTGACACTGCAGTGCCACTCCTAGATGGGCCCGGTGTTTGTGTCGGCCACTAGGGTCGCTTATCTTACTCACACAGCTACCTCATTGCGCCTCTTTTTTTCTTTGCGTCATGTGCTGTTTGGGGAGTGTTTTTTGGAAGGGCCTTCCTGCGTGACACTGCAGTGACACTCCTAGATGGGCCCGGTGTTTGTGTCGGCCACTAGGGTCGCTTATCTTACTCACACAGCTACCTCATTGCGCCTCTTTTTTTCTTTGCGCCATGTGCTGTTTGGGGAGGGTTTTTTGGAAGGGACATCCTGCGTGACACTGCAGTGCCACTCCTAGATGGGCCCGGTGTTTGTGTCGGCCACTAGGGTCGCTTATCTTACTCACACAGCTACCTCATTGCGCCTCTTTTTTTCTTTGCGTCATGTGCTGTTTGGGGAGGGTTTTTTGGAAGGGACATCCTGCGTGACACTGCAGTGCCACTCCTAGATGGGCCCGGTGTTTGTGTCGGCCACTAGGGTCGCTTATCTTACTCACACAGCTACCTCATTGCGCCTCTTTTTTTCTTTGCGTCATGTGCTGTTTGGGGAGTGTTTTTTGGAAGGGCCTTCCTGCGTGACACTGCAGTGCCACTCCTAGATGGGCCCGGTGTTTGTGTCGGCCACTAGGGTCGCTAATCTTACTCACACAGCTACCTCATTGCGCCTCTTTTTTTCTTTGCATCATGTGCTGTTTGGGGAGGGTTTTTTGGAAGGGACATCCTGCGTGACACTGCAGTGCCACTCCTAAATGGGCCCGGTGTTTGTGTCGGCCACTAGGGTCGCTAATCTTACTCACACAGCTACCTCATTGCGCCTCTTATTTTCTTTGCGTCATGTGCTGTTTGGGGAGGGTTTTTTGGAAGGGACATCCTGCGTGACACTGCAGTGCCACTCCTAAATGGGCCCGGTGTTAGTGTCGGCCACTAGGGTCGCTATTCTTACTCACACAGCTACCTCATTGCGCCTCTTATTTTCTTTGCGTCATGTGCTGTTTGGGGAGGGTTTTTTGGAAGGGACATCCTGCGTGACACTGCAGTGACACTCCTATTTGGGCCCGGTGTTTGTGTCGGCCACTAGGGTCGCTAATCTTACTCACACAGCTACCTCATTGCGCCTCTTATTTTCTTTGCGTCATGTGCTGTTTGGGGAGGGTTTTTTGGAAGGGACATCCTGCGTGACACTGCAGTGACACTCCTAAATGGGCCCGGTGTTTGTGTCGGCCACTAGGGTCGCTAATCTTACTCACACAGCTACCTCATTGCGCCTCTTTTTTTCTTTGCGTCATGTGCTGTTTGGGGAGTGTTTTTTGGAAGGGCCATCCTGCGTGACACTGCAGTGCCACTCCTAGATGGGCCCGGTGTTTGTGTTGGCCACTAGGGTCGCTAATCTTACTCACACAGCTACCTCATTGCGCCTCTTTTTTTCTTTGCGTCATGTGCTGTTTGGGGAGGGTTTTTTGGAAGGGACATCCTGCGTGACACTGCAGTGCCACTCCTAAATGGGCCCGGTGTTTGTGTCGGCCACTAGGGTCGCTAATCTTACTCACACAGCTACCTCATTGCGCCTCTTTTTTTCTTTGCGTCATGTGCTGTTTGGGGAGTGTTTTTTGGAAGGGCCATCCTGCGTGACACTGCAGTGCCACTCCTAGATGGGCCCGGTGTTTGTGTTGGCCACTAGGGTCGCTAATCTTACTCACACAGCTACCTCATTGCGCCTCTTTTTTTCTTTGCGTCATGTGCTGTTTGGGGAGGGTTTTTTGGAAGGGACATCCTGCGTGACACTGCAGTGCCACTCCTAAATGGGCCCGGTGTTTGTGTCGGCCACTAGGGTCGCTTATCTTACTCACACAGCTACCTCATTGCGCCTCTTTTTTTCTTTGCGTCATGTGCTGTTTGGGGAGGGTTTTTTGGAAGGGACATCCTGCGTGACACTGCAGTGCCACTCCTAAATGGGCCCGGTGTTAGTGTCGGCCACTAGGGTCGCTATTCTTACTCACACAGCTACCTCATTGCGCCTCTTATTTTCTTTGCGTCATGTGCTGTTTGGGGAGGGTTTTTTGGAAGGGACATCCTGCGTGACACTGCAGTGACACTCCTATTTGGGCCCGGTGTTTGTGTCGGCCACTAGGGTCGCTTATCTTACTCACACAGTCAGCTACCTCATTGCGCCTCTTTTTTTCTTTGCGTCATGTGCTGTTTGGGGAGGGTTTTTTGGAAGGGCCATCCTGCGTGACACTGCAGTGCCACTCCTAGATGGGCCCGGTGTTTGTGTCGGCCACTAGGGTCGCTTATCTTACTCACACAGTCAGCTACCTCATTGCGCCTCTTTTTTTCTTTGCGTCATGTGCTGTTTGGGGAGGGTTTTTTGGAAGGGACATCCTGCGTGACACTGCAGTGCTACTCCTAGATGGGCCAGGTGTTTGTGTCGGCCACTAGGGTCGCTTAGCTTAGTCATCCAGCGACCTCGGTGCAAATTTTAGGACTAAAAATAATATTGTGAGGTGTGAGGTATTCAGAATAGACTGAAAATGAGTGGAAATTATGGTTTTTGAGGTTAATAATAATATGGGATCAACATGACCCCCAAATTCTATGATTTAAGCTGTTTTTTAGGGTTTTTTGAAAAAAACACCCGAATCCAAAACACACCCGAATCCGACAAAAAAAATTCGGTGAGGTTTTGCCAAAACGCAGTCGAACCCAAAACACGGCCGCGGAACCGAACCCAAAACCAAAACACAAAACCCGAAAAATTTCAGGCGCTCATCTCTAACTATTTCATGATTGAAGTACAGTTTGGAGTAAAATCTGTCTTGAAAACTACGCAGAGTGCTGGTTCTGTCTTAAACCTCACCCCGAGTGTTTGGCATGTGATTCTATTATTCAGCATTTAACAGGACACCTGCTTTTTACCAATGGAGAGTGTCAGTGCGGCTTCCCGGGACTTTGTTCTGTGATTTTGCTAAGTGATTCATTGGAGCTGCACCACTATCAATTTTTTAAGTGTATTGTTTTTGTGTTTTTTGTGTGTATTGTTATATTTCGATCTGTTTGCACTAACTGCACTTTTTGTATCATTCAGTACAGTATGGAGAATGATATTGGTGACTTAACAGGCACTAAGAGATTTTTAGATAAGGATGTGACTCGGATTTTGTTTAATACCACAGATCAACTTGCTTTTGACATTGACACACCATCTGAGATTAACAGTGACCTTTTGAAACTACGCAAGAGGTTAATTGAATTAGAGTTGCATGGGCTTACTCTTTCTCAATATCATAAAGAAAAGCTCATACCACGCGGTCTGAGAATTAGGAACCAGCCCACTATAGGCCGCAATAACAAAGAGTTTTGCAGACAGTGGTGTCTGATACTCAACCAGTGTAGTTTTGATTTGATGGTATTAATTGTTCAACAAGTCAATAGTGATATTGATAGTGTAAAAAAAGAGATTACAGCTTGTGAAACACAGGGTCTTGCAGTATTGAAAGCTGACAGCTCAACCGATTGGTTGACACAGTTGGAAGACAATTTGACATCATTTAAAAGCGACCTTTTGACCTTTAAGAAATCTAAATACAGAAAGGTAAAGGACGACTATAAGGAATCTAGGGTTTATCCTTGGGTGCACTCCTCCTCCGGTCGACGACCCTGGAGGGTTGGATCAGGCTACAGGAGAAGGATTGATCCGCAGTTTACTGACATTGAGTCACACACCTCACAGAGCGACTCAGATCATTCCTCTTACAGTAAAAATTCAGCTGCTTTTTTAGACAAAAGAGCCAACACAAGGAGTTTAGTAAGGGGCAACAAGAACATAAAAAACCCTGCAGGCGAGGGGGGAGGAGACACAAAAACCACAGGCAAAAACTTGAAGGGAGGCAGGAAGTAACAGTAATTAATCTGTCCACTTACTCACCCTCTGAGTTAGAGATGACGGTCCTTTCTAAGGGTCTCTCTTATGTACAGACACACCGCCAAAATAAATTTGATTGTGAAATAGAGTTATATAAGTTCCAACGACAGTTGCGGTTAAAGGACTTCTTTCTACACTAGGGTGAACAAACTGGACAACAATTGACTTTTAGGGGTAGGAGCACTTTTGATCCACCACCTAGTAACGCGTCAATTGAGACTTTCATGAGACTAGTCCGTAACGAGACTTTGGCCTCAATACAGAAAGGTCGGATGCACTTTTCTAATTTGTCTAGACAGGAATCTGAGGCCGTTAAAGCTCTACGTGATAATCCTGAGATCATCATACGCCCCGCAGATAAGGGCGGGGCAATAGTTATGATGAATCGTCAGGATTACATTGATGAGATCTTACGGCAGTTGTCCGATACACAATGTTACAAACTTCTCCCCAGTGATCCCACGGAGAGGTTTAAGAGAGAAATCGATTCGATTATCTCTTTAGGCCTCATTAATGGTTGGATCGACGAACCCACCTCTGATTTCTTAAGACAGGATTATCCGAAAATCCCTCTAATATACACTTTGCCGAAAGTGCATAAGTCGCTTTCTAAACCACCCGGAAGACCTATTATATCTTCCCGTGGGTCTTTAGGTCAACCAATCTCCCAATTTATTGATTTTCACCTTCAATCGGTGGTTCAGGCCACCCCATATTACATTAGGGACACCACCGATTTCCTTTCCAAACTTAATGCTATTGGTCCGCTTCCGGCGGATTGTATACTGGTGACCTTGGATGTCACCAGTTTATACACGAACATTGGGCATACTGAGGGATTGTCTGCTGTAAAAGAGTCCGTCTCCCTCAGTCCACAGTACAAGGGTCCTCCGTTAGAATTTGTTCTTTTATTGATGGAAGTAGTACTTCATAAAAACTATTTCCTGTTCAACAACTCATTTTATTTACAACTTAAGGGCACTGCGATGGGGTCCAACATGGCCCCATCGTATGCCAATCTGTTCATGTATCAATATGAACAGAGACATATTATGGGTGATTCAACTTTTTCTAAGTATATTAAGTTCTACGTACGCTATATTGACGACCTGTTTGTACTGTGGACTGGGGGTGAACGGAGCTTGATTGATTTTGTTGCCAAACTTAATAGCATTCCGGGATCCATCAGATTCACTTGTACCCACAATGCTTTCGAGATTAACTTTCTCGATGTGTCCGTACGAGTACAGGATGGCTCTATAATGACAGGGATCTACAGGAAGCCCACTGACAAAAACTCTCTCCTTCTTGCATCAAGTTTTCACCCCGTGGCACTGAAAAGGGGTTTACCCTATTCCCAACTGGTTCGTGTTGCTAGAATCACCTCTAATCGTAAGACACTATATGAGGCACTTACCAGGATGGGTGACAATTTCATTAGCAGGGGCTACCAGGACACAGAAGTACGTCAAGCCATAGATAAGTGCATGCAGCTCTCACGAGAAGATCTTTTGAAACCTCGGGCCAAATCGGAGTCAGACCGATTGGTGTTTGCCAGTACGTACTCGATTTCTTCCAGTAATGCCCGACAATCCATCCGTAGACACTGGCATATCTTGCAAACGGATCCTGTGATGAGACAATGTTGTGAGCAGTTGCCACTATTTTGCTACCGACGCAGCCGGAATATGAAAGAGAGAATAACCTTCTCAGATATTAGCCCACGTGTGGGCAGGGGAACTCAGTGGCTACAGCTTCAACCTGGTGCCTTCAGATGCCATGGATGTGTTAACTGCAGTTTCATGTTAACTGGCAAGTTCTGCTATCATCAGTCTAAGGGAACTAAATACATCTTAAGACACAGGATGACCTGCGAAACTAAATTTGTGACTTACATGATTGCCTGCCCATGTAAGAAGATTTACATTGGTAAAACGATACGGATGCTTAAAGAAAGGATTGCCATGCATAGATCCTCGATTAAAAAAGCATATCAGAAGGTTGACGGCAGTACGCCTCCTGTTGCCAAACATTTTGTCTCTGCTGGACACAAATTGAGCGAATTTACCTACATGCCGATTGATCATGTGCCCCCCTTGAGGAGGGGAGGTGATAGGCACAGACTGCTACTTCAGCAAGAATGCCGATGGATATATCAGATGGACTCGATGACGCCCCATGGGCTCAATGAAGAATTTTCCTTTGTCCCCTTTCTTTAGGGTATAGTGATCTGATGGATCCCGTGATTTGCTGGTGGACACTATGATCAATGTGTCCACGTTAACAATAGTATGATGATATTCTACTGCATTTCTAGACTCTGTACACACATGTCTGTAACTCTTGCTTATCGTTTTTCATATTTTTCACATTTTGTGTTGGTTTTTTCTGATGTTCCCATGTGAACATCTATACAGGATTTTCCTGATTATATGAGCATATGAGAACATTATTTACTACTGATGGCTTATGGATGCCTTATTTATTTATGATCTTTGTTATGCTTATTATTATTTTTTATTTTTTGTTTTTGTAAATCCTGCTGCCAGCACTTTATCTTATGGTGAACTAATCTGAATACAGTTACTGTATTGTTGCTGACACTGCCACCCGGACCGTGGGGGACATGTTTTTGTTGCCCAGGGACGCCTTGTCAGCTTGCACTGCACCGGTGGGGGGACTTCCGCCGTGTGATACGCGGCCTGCGTTCCACGGGCCGGAACTTCCGGACACGTGGGGAGCAGCGTGCGTTCCACGGCGCGTGCTTCCGGGTGCACAGGCAGCGGCGGGACTGGTCACTCTGGGCGGCACTGGACTCCAGGTGTTGGTGGTAAGTACAGCATTGTGAGCACATATAATGTGCACACAACTGATGCAAAAGTTGCACGACACGCAAGCACTTTTTCACATGGCAGCTAGACCCTTTGCCTGGTTATTCCCCTGAGGAAGGTTGTTCACCGAAAACGGCTGTTAGGGAGTTTTCCAGTGCTACATTATCATCTTGATGCGATGAGTATATGCCTTTGTCGTTTTATGCTGATGTCGATGTGACTATTTCATGATTGAAGTACAGTTTGGAGTAAAATCTGTCTTGAAAACTACGCAGAGTGCTGGTTCTGTCTTAAACCTCACCCCGAGTGTTTGGCATGTGATTCTATTAATCCCATATATATATATATATATATATATATATATTATATATATATAATAGTAATTTCGGAGAGCCTGTCCTCCTGAATGCATGCAAAATGGGAGGGAGGGCATGTGCCAAAATGGCTCTTACAGACAGAACAAAGAGAGGAGTCAAGAACTTGCAGGATTGGCCGGGGGGGGGGGGGGTCGATTTGTGAAAAAGAGCGTGGTGGTGGTGATGGGGACTGAACAGGTAAAAAGAAGAGGATGAGCATCAATCACAGTGGTGGGCAGGGCAAACTAAAATGTCCTGGAAGGTGGTTCCTTTGCCAGTGTAGTTTAAGCACTGCCCACTGGTTCCTTGGCAGAACTCTTGCCAGCTGCTCTGCTTTGCCTGCTGGAACTTCTCCTTGCTGCTAAGTCCCGGGGCTGCCTTTTCTGAGCTCAAAGGATTAGTGTGCGGGGACAGGTCTGGTGGGTGACAGAGCGAGTGTGGAGGGACAGGTCTGGTGTGTGACAGGGTGAGGGTGTGGGGATAGGTCTGGTAGGGGACATGGTGAGGGTGCAGGGATAGGTCTGGTAGGGGACATGGTGAGGATGCAGGGATAGGTCTGGTAGGGGACATGGTGAGGGTGCAGGGGCAGGTCTGGTAGGGGACAAGGTGCAGGGACAAATCTGGTAGGGGACAGGGTGAGGGGACAGGTCTGGTAGGGGACAGGGTGAGGGGACAGGTCTGGTAGGGGACAGGGTGATGGTGCAGGGACAGGTCTAGTAGGGGACAGGGTGAGGGTGCGGGGCAGGTCTGGTAGGGGAAAGGGTGAGAGTGTGGGGACAGGTCTGGTAGGGGACAGGGGGAGGTTGCGGGGACAGGTCTGGTGTGTGACAGGGTGCAGGAACAAGTCTGGTAGGGGACAGGGGGAAGGTGTGGGGACAGGTCTGGTAGGGAACAGGGTGAGGGGACAGGTCTGGTAGGGGACAGGGTGATGGTGCAGGGACAGGTCTGGTAGGGGACAGGGTGAGGGTGCAGGGATAGGTCTGGTAGGGGACAGGGTGAGGGTGCAGGAACAGGTCTGGTAGGGGACAGGGTGCAGGAACAAGTCTGGTAGGGGACAGGGGGAAGGTGTGGGGACAGGTCTGGTAGGGAACAGGGTGAGGGGACAGGTCTGGTAGGGGACAGGGTGATGGTGCAGGGACAGGTCTGGTAGGGGACAGGGTGAGGGTGCGGGAACAGGTCTGGTAGGGGACAGGGTGAGAGTGCGGGGACAGGTCTGGTAGGGGACAGGGTGAGGGTGCCGGGACAGGTCTGGTAGGGGACAGGGTGAGGGTGCTGGGACAGGTCTGGTAGGGGACAGGGTGATGGTGCAGGGACAGGTCTGGTAGGGGACAGGGTGAGGGTGTGGGGACAGGTCTGGTAGGGGACAGGGTGAGGGTGCAGGGAGGACTGGTAGGGGACAGAGTGATGGTGCAGGGACAGGTCTGGAAGGGGACAGGGTGAGGGGACAGGTCTGGTAGGGGACAGGGTGATGGTGCAGGGACAGGTCTGGTAGGAGACAGGGTGAGGGTGCGGGGACAGGTCTGGTAGGGGACAGGGTGAGAGTGCAGGGACAGGTCTGGTAGGGGACAGGGTGAGGGAGCGGGGACAGGTCTGGTAGGGGACAAGGTGAGGGTGCGGGGACAGGTCTGGTAGGGGACAGGGTGATGGTGCAGGGACAGATCTGGTAGGGGACAGGGTGAGGGTGTGGGGACAGGTCTGGTAGGGGACAGGGTGAGGGTGCGGGGACAGGTCTGGTAGGGGACAGGGTGATGGTGCAGGGACAGGTCTGGTAGGGGACAGGGTGAGGGTGCAGGGACAGGTCTGGTAGGGGACAGGGTGAGGGTGCAGGGACAGGTCTGGTAGGGGACAGGTTGATGGTGCAGGGACAGGTCTGGTAGGGGACAGGGTGAGGATGCAGGGACAGGTCTGGTAGGGGACAGGGTGAGGGTGCGGGGACAGGTCTGGTAGGGGACAAGGTGAGGGTGCGGGGACAGGTCTGGTAGGGGACAGGGTGATGGTGCAGGGACAGGTCTGGTAGGGGACAGGGTGAGGGTGTGGGGACAGGTCTGGTAGGGGACAGGGTGAGGGTGCGGGGACAGGTCTGGTAGGGGACAGGGTGATGGTGCAGGGACAGGTCTGGTAGGGGACAGGGTGAGGGTGCAGGGACAGGACTGGTAGGGGACAGAGTGATGGTGTGGGGACAGGTCTGGTAGGGGACAGGGTGAGGGTGCAGGGACAGGACTGGTAGAGGACAGAGTGATGGTGCAGGGACAGGTCTGGTAGGGGACAGGGTGAGGGGACAGGTCTGGTAGGGGACAGGGTGATGGTGATGGTGCAGGGACAGGTCTGGTAGGGGACAGGGTGAGGGTGCGGGGACAGGTTTGGTAGGGGACAGGGTGAGAGTGAGGGGACAGGTCTGGTAGGGGACAGGGTGAGGGTGCAGGGACAGGTCTGGTAGGGGACAGGGTGAGGGTGCAGGGACAGGTCTGGTAGGGGACAGGGTGATGGTGCAGGGACAGGTCTGGTAGGGGACAGGGTGAGGGTGCAGGGACAGGTCTGGTAGGGGACAGGGTGAGGGTACAGGGACAGGACTGGTAGGGGACAGAGTGATGGTGCAGGGACAGGTCTGGTAGGGGACATGGTGAGAGAGTCTGTGCAGGCAGGTATGGGCACAGGTACAGCTCTCCCCCCCCCCCCCCATTTTGTCCTTCCACAGCAACCCCCACCCCACAATATTAACCTTACATTGGTAACCTCCCTTCTATATTTTCTACCACATCACAGTACTTATCCACAGTGTCCTCATCACAGGCAACGCCAGCAAACAATAAAATTACCTTGTAATAAACGCCCCTGCGCCTTCACCAGCTCCCCTGGCAGCCTGGACTGACGTGACACTGAGAACACTGGAAGAGTGGAGATAAGGGAGGCGGAGCTGCTCAGCCACAACACAAACACAACGGCCGGGTACGAGTGCCTCCCGTCCGCAGCCAGCCATGCGCATGTGGCTGCGGATGGCCATCAATATGTGAGGAGGGGATTGTCAGATGGGTACCCGACGTGCCTCTGGCCCAACCAGCCCAAGTGATTCCTAGCCCGGCTCCAGCTGAAAGCTGGAGGCGGAGCTTGGCTAGAATAAACCCTAGATGCACGGGGGAGGAGCCTCATGCTGGTTCGGGCCGTGCCTCTGGCTGCAAAAAAAAAAAATCTCCTAAATGACACGGAGGGGACACGGGCCTGGTTGCCGGCCCCCCCAACCCTGAGTCCGCCACTGTGGCAGAGGGGAGTATGACGGCCACTGACAGCTTGTGAGTTGTGACAGGAAATAGTTTTTTCCTGTCACCACCGTCATTCTCCTTGGGCCTATTTTCATGGGGAGGCCTGGAGCTGCAGCTCCATCCGCCCCATTGTTAATCCGGCCCTGCCCGTGCCATCGCCGGAGATTGGACTGCGGAGCAAGAGAGGTGTGCTCTCCTGCCCTCGATGCAAGCAAGGTGGTTGGGCCGCAAAAGGACCCCTGCCCGCGGGCCACAAAAGGATGCGGTAGGAGCTGCGAGTTTGACACCCCTGCCCTAGAGTTTCAGAATTTCTGTCATGGCACCCCAAGACCATAGTTTCTTAGTGAGAAATTTAGAAAAAAATATAAAATGAAGTAAATAGTGTTTATAATATGTTAACCTTAGGTTCAGTTATGTGGTGAAGGACTGATTTTGCCGATTAAATTCACTATAAGCAATTTGAATTGTTCATGGACCACCAAACTACAGCACCACTGCAAGGCCTCCTCTATCCCCCCCTTCCCACCTTTCCCAAGGAACCCCAGGGTCTCACGGCCCCCTGTACGGAAACTACTGCCATAAAATAAACTTATTTTTATAACTACATGTAATACACCTTAGATCTCAGTTCCTTTAAGGTTTTATATCCTTGTATACAGTAAACTACACATATTTGAAAATCCTACACCAGGCACAAGTAATAATTCAGATGCGTTGTTGACCGGCGGCCGGGATCCTGGTGGTCAGCATACCGATGACGGGATCCTGACTGCCAGCATGCCGGGAGAGGGGCAAGCAAAATGAAGCCCCTTGCTGTGGGCTTCACGCTGCGAGCTTGGTGGCTTGCTGCGCTTGCCACAGGTTCTATTCCCTCTCTATGGGTGTCATGGACACCAACTAGTGGGAATAGTCCTTGGCCCCACTGACTGCATTCGGTGGCCGGGATCCCGGTGGTGGTAAGCTGACCGCCGGGATGGTGACTACCAGGGCCGGCTCCGGGGTTTGTGGCGCCCCGGGCGGCTTTAGGGGGCGTGGCTTTGTACAGGGGGCGTGGTCATTTACGCCCCCTGTACAGCTGAATTGATGTGCGGTGCGCGATGACGTCATCGCGCACCGCACAGCAAAGGTCCTCTCCACGAAGGGAAACTAGACGCGTAGCGTCTAGTTCCCTTCGTGGAGAGGACCTTTGCTGTGCGGTGCGCGATGACGTCATCGCGCACCGCACAGTAAAGGACCTCTCCAGCAAGGGAAACTAGACGCGTACGCGTCTAGTTTCCCTTCCCAGCGGTGGCGGCCGGGGGCAGCGGGCAGCAGGGGGCACACACCAGCAGAGGATCTTGCCCTGGTGCAGCGCCCTCCGGAGGCGCCCCGGGCAAAAGTACTGCTTGCCCGTGGCAAGATCCGCTACTGGTGACTACATCCCATTTAGATGACTATGTGGGAGTTTTAGCATTATTATCCTATTTGTATATAAAAAGTGTTGAAAGGGGAGAGCGCTACTGCGCAGATTCCATACTGTTCCTTCAGGAAGGCTTCACTCCCTGTACCAAGATGGCTGCTGACCTAAATCCTGCACATAAATGCGGCGGCATCTTGTCAATGTCTTAGAGCATCACAGTGGGAGACAGTAGTTTTTCACTTAACTCCTCAGAGACCTGAGATTATCAGAGATCCACAACACTTCCAGTGATCCTGCCGAATAACACCCCTCTCATCTCAGCCTCCGCTCAGTGAGAACCAGTGTGTAACAGTGATTAAGTGGGGTTCATAGAAATATTTTATGCAATTCACAGTATGAGCTTACCATCTTCAGAGTGTTGGAGAATTATTATACATTTTTATTTTTTGGTCAGAGAATTTTTTTTTATTATTTTATAATGTAACTGGACCCTGTATTGTTATTTTCCCCTCAGCTCACTTTAAAATAGATATAAAGGAGAAAGATATCTAAAAGCAATTATAGAGTAAGACCATTTTCCTTACTGCGTAAGCTGCAAACTAGGTGTCCTGTTAGTTGCTTTTCATTTTACCTTTGTATGCCTTACTGCCATGTTTTATTTATAGCACAGTGTAATCTATGTAGTGGACCCAAAATGGCTGCCTCACATGGTACTCTCTTGTGTAGAATAAACAATGCATGGTTTTAAACTCTCCTAATATATTTGTCTTCCTAAGTGTGTGTCATTTCTTCACCTTTTGAGAGAATTTATTTATTAAGACAACTTCAAGCAAAATATATTTAAAAAATAAATGTCTATTTTTATTTTAAGCAAAATGTAGCCTATTTTTGTTCTACTACTACTACTTCTTCTTCTTCTTCTTCTTCTTCTTCTTCTTCTTCTCCTTCTTCTTCTTTGTATTCCTCTTCTTCTTTAAAAACACCACACCGTCTTTAAGAAAAAAGTTTATTAGTCAGGGTCTTCACCTGGGGGCGGCAGCCTTTAAGTTCTTTAGCATGGCTGCCGCCTTCCCAGGGCTTCCAGCTTCTTCACCTGGTGGGCGGCGGCTGTTAAGCTCTTTTGCATAGCACTTGGAGAACCACAATTGCCAGCATGTCCGGACATAAAGGGCCCCCTGGCACCTGTAAAGAAAATATTAAAATAAAAACACCACACCGTCTTTAATTTTTTTTTTATTAGTCAGGGTCTTCACCTGGGAACGGCGGCATTTAAACACTTTTGCATGGCCACTGCCTCTCCAGGGCTTCCGCCGTCTTCACCTGGGGGGCCGCCGCCTCCCCAGGGCTTCCGTCGTCTTTCTCCGGCGTCTTCACCTGGGAGGCAGCGGCCTTTAAGCTCTTTTGCATGGCTGCCGCCTTCCTAGGGCTTCTAGCGTCTTCACCTGGTGGATGGTGGCTGTAAAGCTTTTTTGCATAGCACTTGGAGAACCACAAGTGCCAGCATGTCCGGACATAAAGGGCCCACTGGCACCTGTAGTCCACCTGTAAAAAAAATATTAAAATAAAAACACCACTCCGTCTTTAAAAAAAAGTTTATTAGTCAGGGTCTTCACCTGGGGGTGGCGGCCTTTAAGCTTTTTTGCATGGCTGCCGCCTCTCCAGGGCTTCCGACGCCTTCACCTGGGGGGCCGCCGCCTCCCCAGGGCTTCCAGCGTCTTCACCGGGGAGGCAGCGGCCTTTAAGCTCTTTTGCATGGCTTCCGCCTTCCCAGGGCTTCCAGCGTCTTTACCTGGTGGGCGGCAGCCGTTAAGCTCTTTTGCATAGCACTTGGAGAACCACAAGTGCCAGCATGTCCGGACATAAAGGGCCCGCTGGCATCTGTAGTCCACCTGTAAAGAAAATATTAAAATAAAAACACCACACCATCTTTAAAAAAAAGTTTATTATTCAGGGTCTTCACCTGGGGGCGGCGGCCTTTAAGCTCGTTTGCATGGCTACAGCCCATCCAGGACTTCCAGCGTCTTCTTTCTTAAGGAGCTCTTCCGCCGTCGGACTGACGCCGATGCCTCGTGCTGACTCATATAAGTCAGCCGGAGGGGCCGGGGTGATGACGCAGCGAGCCGTGATTGGCTCGTGGTTGCCATCTTGAATTTATAAAATGACGCTGAGGCGCCATTTTTGAAATTGGTACTGCTCCGCTGCCAAACTCTGCAGAATGGCAGTGCCACTAATACTCTCACTGCCACCAATGCCCACACCTCCGCGCACCCATATAGTGATTGCAGCGGATCCAGTGACGGATCCTCTGGCCAATCACTGTGGCCTCACTGACAGGGGTGTGCTTTCATGGGTTGAAAGCACGTCCCTGTATGAAAGCAGCACCTCTAATGGTGCCGCTTTCCCATGCATTTCCAATAGACTTTTAATACCCATTGCTAGGCCCCGCCCACCCCCCGCCCCCCCGCTCCCACACCCTTCCCCATTCACACTGAGAGGCACCACGATCGGTACCTCCCAAACACATTTAAACAGAAATAATGATTAGATTAATATAAATTAGATACTTATGACACAGAATACAGTATGTGTCATAAGTATCTTCTTTATATTATTTTAATCATTAATGACAGGGGAGGCACTGCCTCCCCTGCCTTCCCTGACTGCACGTCCCTGGTTTGCCCAGACCATCCACCCTCCAACTAACCTTGCCTAACCCAGTCTTCCCATCTGTCACCTCAAATCTGATATCTTGACCTATTTACCCGGCAGGAGAAAAACGCACCTATACGTCAATGGTTAGAGAGTGAAAAAAGAGAGCAAGAAATGAGTGGGGCATGGAGAGCCCACCGGGGGAATGCAGAGGTAAAGGCCCATGCTTAGGGGTGTGGCCTGCTGCCACAGAGGCTTGGCTAACATGGTATAGGGCCCATGATAAATATATATAGTAAATACTGCTAGTACATGCATGATAATGTACCAGATTAATAACTGCAATGCACTGTAGATAATATGTATAATGTACAATTCAAGTGCACAGACGGGACCTGATCCATAGATGAGGAGGTGGGCCCCCAGACAGTAGGGCCCACCGGTGGTTTCCCAAGTACCCCTATGGGTTATGACTGTCCCCCTCCCCCCACACTCCCTGAGTGGGAATGAGGGGGAGGGGGACAGTCATAACCACCATAGCATTCATTTCTGACGCTAACAGGAATTACAACTGTACAAATGTAGCTATTCTCGTTGTGGCTACATCTTAAGGCGATTGAGCCTTGCTAGTCGCGACCGCACCGCGTACATCTGGACATCTAAGACATGTGTGTGCCCCATTCACATGGATGGGGGCGGCAAATGCCACAACTCGACATAGCTAGGCACAGGTGCGCATTGCTGCGTCGAGGGTGCACGTTTCCCTCAGATGTAGCCATGATCAGCATGGCTACATCTGTATATAGTATTGGATAAAAACAAAGGTAATGATTAAAGCACAATTTAATTCTCTTACATCTCTACATATTAATAAAAATGGATCAGCGTGCAACACTGGCACACTGGGATTTAGGCAGGCAGAGAGAGAGAGAGAGTAAAGCACCCTTCATATATCTCCAATGGCCCATTTGCAGCCGCTTGTGGATGTTAAGTAATGGCACTGTCCCAGTAGGTGTGAGATTTTGTTTTTATCCAATACTATGCTATCCCCAAGGTCGTAAGTCATATATTATAATAGTCATGCTAAACGTCTGCCGACGATTCAAAATAAGCTGCTCTTATCTTTGTCCAGTCACTAACCTTCTACCAGTGTGCTATGCCGTGCCAGGCCTCTGAAAGCATATGCAAGAGACAGCAACAGCATAGCCCTGACATAGGCAGTTTCCATTATGACATCACAGCATGACCTCACACAACCCACCAGACCGGCTAAGACTGGTTATTTCTGGTTTGAGGCCCTTGTCTTTTACATGACTGACCTAAGGGAAATGTGACTTAAAATTATTACATGAGAAAAATGTTATTACTGCCATTTGCCGGCAGTTTTGCTCACTTAGGTAGTCATTCCGAGTTGTTCGCTCGTTGCCGATTTTCGTTATTTTGCGATTTTCCGCTTACTGCGCATGCGCAATGTAAATTTGCTATGCAGTTAGGTATTTTACTCACGGCATTACGAGGTTTTTTCTTCGTTCTGGTGATCGTAATGTAATTGACAGGAAGTGGGTGTTTCTGGGTGGAAACTGGACGTTTTGTGGGTGTGTTGGAAAAAACGCTACCGTTTCTGGGAAAAACGCGGGAGTGGCTGGAGAAATGGGGGAGTGTCTGGGCGAATGCTGGGTGTGTTTGTGACGTCAAACCAGGAACGAAACTGACTGAAATGATCGCAATGGCTAAGTCCGGAGCTACTCAGAAACTACTAAGAAAGGTCTATTCGCAATATTGCGAATCCGTCGGTCGCAATTTTGAGAAGCTAAGATTCACACCCAGTAGGCGGCGACTTAGCGTGTGCAAAGCTGCTAAAAGCAGCTTGCCAGCGAACAACTCGGAATGAGGGCCCTAGTGGCATCTAATCTTGTGATGTATATTTTATATTTTACAAATAGAGCCTGATTAAGGTTGGATCGCAATCGCAATAAGCGATCCAACGGTAAAAATTGCTAAGAAGATGCGGGATCCTGCGCAGGGCCCATCCTGCGCATGCGCCTGCATTTTCTACGGCGCCCCACAGAAAATGCGATTGCTTCTGCCTGTCTATGAGGCAGAGATGGTCATGGGGAGGGGGGGGGGGGGAGGCAACGCTCCATTTCAAAGACGGAGATGGAGTATTGCGGGGACGAGACTTCAAAACAGGGGCGGCAACGGAGAAACAGGGGCGTAGTCGGTGCAGCTGCATGACATCACACGCAGCCGATGCTATCACAAAATTGGCTGTGGGTCTCATGCGGGCGCCTAACAAGTGGGGCATACTAGCCCTGTGCTGGGCGTCCCCCCGCATGTCAGAGAATCTGATCATAAATGTGCTAAATTTAGCACATCTAGGATCAGGTCTGAATCACCCCCATGGAACAAAAAAAAAGCCCAAATTATGTGATTTTAGTTTTGTTTGTCAATTTTTGAAAACAAAAAAACAAAACCAGTCACGGCAGTTTGTCAAAAACCAAATACAAAGCCGGATGACGAATCAGGGCCAATTGCAAATCCAGCAAAAATGGTCCTGTGCACATCTCTAGTAATATTCTAATACCACATTGAGTTTGCTAGCATTGTATGCCTAGGGATGTGCTGATATGAGACATTCCCTTTAACTCCTGTTTTATTGAGTTTAATAAATTATTCCTGTAGTTTAGCTGGTCATTCAAAACTTGGGATCAGTGCTACCATATGGTCCCTACTGGTCTGCACATGTGCACTGATGTTGCTTGCTAACTGGTAGCTGCATTAGAAGTAGAGATGAGCGGGTTCGGTTCCTCGGAATCCGAACCCGCCCGAACTTCAGTTTTTTTTACACGGGTCCGAGCGACTCGGATCTTCCCGCCTTGCTCGGTTAACCCGAGCGCGCCCGAACGTCATCATCACGCTGTCGGATTCTCGCGAGGCTCGGATTCTATCGCGAGACTCGGATTCTATATAAGGAGCCGCGCGTCGCCGCCATTTTTCAAACGTGCATTGAGATTCATAGGGAGAGGACGTGGCTGGCGTCCTCTCCGTTTATAGAGATTCGAGAAGAGAGTGAGACAGAGAGAGACACAGTAGTAATTTGGGGAGCATTAGGAGGAGTACTACTACTACTACTTGCTGAAGTGATAGAGAGAGATAGTGTGACTGTATTATCTGACTTGTGGGGGAGACACTGACAGTGGGGAGCAGTTAGAGTCTGAGAGCAGGACTCAGGACTCAGGAGTACATATAACGTACAGTGCACACTTTTGCTGCCAGAGTGCCAGCCACACTGCTTTTTTTTGTGACCACACTGACCACCAGTATAATATATATTGTGATTGTCTGCTTAGGACTCAGGAGTACTACTTGCAAGTTGCTGATAGTGTGACCAGTGACCTGACCACCAGTTTAATAATCACCACCAGTTTATGAGTTTAATATATATTATATATATATATATATATATATAATTGTATATAATATATATATAATATTGTATACCACCTAGCACCTACCCGTGTTTTTTTTTTTTCTTTCTTCTTTATACATACTACTATAGTAGCTTACTGTAGCAGTCTGCGGTGCTGCTGAGCTGACAGTGTCCAGCAGGTCCGTCATCAGTCATTACATAATAAATATATAATATATACCTGTCCGGCTGCAGTACTAGTGATATTATATATACATATATATTGATTTCATCTCATTATCATCCAGTCTATATTATCAGCAGACACAGTACGTTAGTCCACGGCTGTAGCTACCTCTGTGTCGGCACTCGGCAGTCCATCCATAATTGTATACCACCTACCCGTGGTTGTTTTTTTTTTTCTTTCTTCTTTATACATACTACTATAGTAGCTTACTGTAGCAGTCTGCGGTGCTGCTGAGCTGACAGTGTCCAGCAGGTCCGTCATCAGTCATTACATAATAAATATATAATATATACCTGTCCGGCTGCAGTACTAGTGATATTATATATACATATATATTGATTTCATCTCATTATCATCCAGTCTATATTATCAGCAGACACAGTACGTTAGTCCACGGCTGTAGCTACCTCTGTGTCGGCACTCGGCAGTCCATCCATAATTGTATACCACCTACCCGTGGTTGTTTTTTTTTTCTTTCTTCTTTATACATACTACTATAGTAGCTTACTGTAGCAGTCTGCGGTGCTGCTGAGCTGACAGTGTCCAGCAGGTCCGTCATCAGTCATTACATAATAAATATATAATATATACCTGTCCGGCTGCAGTACTAGTGATATTATATATACATATATATTGATTTCATCTCATTATCATCCAGTCTATATTAGCAGCAGACACAGTACGGTAGTCCACGGCTGTAGCTACCTCTGTGTCGGCACTCGGCAGTCCATCCATAATTGTATACCACCTACCCGTGGTTGTTTTTTTTTTTCTTTCTTCTTTATACATACTACTATAGTAGCTTACTGTAGCAGTCTGCGGTGCTGCTGAGCTGACAGTGTCCTGCAGGTCCGTCATCAGTCATTACATAATAAATATATAATATATACCTGTCCGGCTGCAGTACTAGTGATATTATATATACATATATATTGATTTCATCTCATTATCATCCAGTCTATATTAGCAGCAGACACAGTACGGTAGTCCACGGCTGTAGCTACCTCTGTGTCGGCAGTCGGCAGTCCATCCATAATTGTATACCACCTACCCGTGGTTGTTTTTTTTTTCTTTCTTCTTTATACATACTACTATAGTAGCTTACTGTAGCAGTCTGCGGTGCTGCTGAGCTGACAGTGTCCAGCAGGTCCGTCATCAGTCATTACATAATAAATATATAATATATACCTGTCCGGCTGCAGTACTAGTGATATTATATATACATATATATTGATTTCATCTCATTATCATCCAGTCTATATTAGCAGCAGACACAGTACGGTAGTCCACGGCTGTAGCTACCTCTGTGTCGGCACTCGGCAGTCCATCCATAAGTATACTAGTATCCATCCATCTCCATTGTTTACCTGAGGTGCCTTTTAGTTGTGCCTATTAAAATATGGAGAACAAAAATGTTGAGGTTCCAAAATTAGGGAAAGATCAAGATCCACTTCCACCTCGTGCTGAAGCTGCTGCCACTAGTCATGGCCGAGACGATGAAATGCCAGCAACGTCGTCTGCCAAGGCCGATGCCCAATGTCATAGTACAGAGCATGTAAAATCCAAAACACCAAATATCAGTAAAAAAAAGGACTCCAAACCCTAAAATAAAATTGTCGGAGGAGAAGCGTAAACTTGCCAATATGCCATTTACCACACGGAGTGGCAAGGAACGGCTGAGGCCCTGGCCTATGTTCATGGCTAGTGGTTCAGCTTCACATGAGGATGGAAGCACTCAGCCTCTCGCTAGAAAAATGAAACGACTCAAGCTGGCAAAAGCACCGCAAAGAACTGTGCGTTCTTCGAAATCCCAAATCCACAAGGAGAGTCCAATTGTGTCGGTTGCGATGCCTGACCTTCCCAACACTGGACGTGAAGAGCATGCGCCTTCCACCATTTGCACGCCCCCTGCAAGTGCTGGAAGGAGCACCCGCAGTCCAGTTCCTGACAGTCAGATTGAAGATGTCAGTGTTGAAGTACACCAGGATGAGGAGGATACGGGTGTTGCTGGCGCTGGGGAGGAAATTGACCAGGAGGATTCTGATGGTGAGGTGGTTTGTTTAAGTCAGGCACCCGGGGAGACACCTGTTGTCCGTGGGAGGAATATGGCCATTGACATGCCTGGTGAAAATACCAAAAAAATCAGCTCTTCGGTGTGGAAGTATTTCAACAGAAATGCGGACAACAGGTGTCAAGCCGTGTGTTGCCTTTGTCAAGCTGTAATAAGTAGGGGTAAGGACGTTAACCACCTCGGAACATCCTCCCTTATACGTCACCTGCAGCGCATTCATAATAAGTCAGTGACAAGTTCAAAAACTTTGGGTGACAGCGGAAGCAGTCCACTGACCAGTAAATCCCTTCCTCTTGTAACCAAGCTCACGCAAACCACCCCACCAACTCCCTCAGTGTCAATTTCCTCCTTACCCAGGAATGCCAATAGTCCTGCAGGCCATGTCACTGGCAATTCTGACGAGTCCTCTCCTGCCTGGGATTCCTCCGATGCATCCTTGAGTGTAATGCCTACTGCTGCTGGCGCTGCTGTTGTTGCTGCTGGGAGTCGATCGTCATCCCAGAGGGGAAGTCGTAAGCCCACTTGTACTACTTCCAGTAAGCAATTGACTGTCCAACAGTCCTTTGCGAGGAAGATGAAATATCACAGCAGTCATCCTGCTGCAAAGCGGATAACTGAGGCCTTGACAACTATGTTGGTGTTAGACGTGCGTCCGGTATCCGCCGTTAGTTCACAGGGAACTAGACAATTTATTGAGGCAGTGTGCCCCCGTTACCAAATACCATCTAGGTTCCACTTCTCTAGGCAGGCGATACCGAGAATGTACACGGACGTCAGAAAAAGACTCACCCGTGTCCTAAAAAATGCAGTTGTACCCAATGTCCACTTAACCACGGACATGTGGACAAGTGGAGCAGGGCAGGGTCAGGACTATATGACTGTGACAGCCCACTGGGTAGATGTATGGACTCCCGCCGCAAGAACAGCAGCGGCGGCACCAGTAGCAGCATCTCGCAAACGCCAACTCTTTCCTAGGCAGGCTACGCTTTGTATCACCGCTTTCCAGAATACGCACACAGCTGAAAACCTCTTACGGCAACTGAGGAAGATCATCGCGGAATGGCTTACCCCAATTGGACTCTCCTGTGGATTTGTGGCATCGGACAACGCCAGCAATATTGTGTGTGCATTAAATATGGGCAAATTCCAGCACGTCCCATGTTTTGCACATACCTTGAATTTGGTGGTGCAGAATTTTTTAAAAAACGACAGGGGTGTGCAAGAGATGCTGTCGGTGGCCAAAAGAATTGCGGGACACTTTCGGCGTACAGGCACCACGTACAGAAGACTGGAGCACCACCAAAAACAACTGAACCTGCCCTGCCATCATCTGAAGCAAGAAGTGGTAACGAGGTGGAATTCAACCCTCTATATGCTTCAGAGGTTGGAGGAGCAGCAAAAGGCCATTCAAGCCTATACAATTCAGCACGATATAGGAGGTGGAATGCACCTGTCTCAAGCGCAGTGGAGAATGATTTCAACATTGTGCAAGGTTCTGATGCCCTTTGAACTTGCCACACGTGAAGTCAGTTCAGACACTGCCAGCCTGAGTCAGGTCATTCCCCTCATCAGGCTTTTGCAGAAGAAGCTGGAGACATTGAAGGAGGAGCTAACACAGAGCGATTCCGCTAGGCATGTGGGACTTGTGGATGGAGCCCTTAATTCGCTTAACAAGGATTCACGGGTGGTCAATCTGTTGAAATCAGAGCACTACATTTTGGCCACCATGCTCGGTCCTAGATTTAAAGCCTACCTTGGATCTCTCTTTCCGGCAGACACAAGTCTGCTGGGGTTCAAAGACCTGCTGGTGAGAAAATTGTCAAGTCAAGTGGAACGCGACCTGTCAACATCTCCTCCTTCACATTCTCCCGCAACTGGGGGTGCGAGGAAAAGGCTCAGAATTCCGAGCCCACCCGCTGGCGGTGATGCAGGGCAGTCTGGAGCGACTGCTGATGCTGACATCTGGTCCGGACTGAAGGACCTGACAACGATTACGGACATGTCGTCTACTGTCACTGCATATGATTCTCTCACCATTGAAAGAATGGTGGAGGATTATATGAGTGACCGCATCCAAGTAGGCACGTCACACAGTCCGTACTTATACTGGCAGGAAAAAGAGGCAATTTGGAGGCCCTTGCACAAACTGGCTTTATTCTACCTAAGTTGCCCTCCCACAAGTGTGTACTCCGAAAGAGTGTTTAGTGCCGCCGCTCACCTTGTCAGCAATCGGCGTACGAGGTTACATCCAGAAAATGTGGAGAAGATGATGTTCATTAAAATGAATTATAATCATTTCCTCCGTGGAGACATTGACCAGCAGCAATTGCCTCCACAAAGTACACAGGGAGCTGAGATGGTGGATTCCAGTGGGGACGAATTGATAATCTGTGAGGAGGGGGATGTACACGGTGATATATCGGAGGATGATGATGAGGTGGACATCTTGCCTCTGTAGAGCCAGTTTGTGCAAGGAGAGATTAATTGCTTCTTTTTAGGTGGGGGTCCAAACCAACCCGTCATTTCAGTCACAGTCGTGTGGCAGACCCTGTCACTGAAATGATGGGTTGGTTAAAGTGTGCATGTCCTGTTTATACAACATAAGGGTGGGTGGGAGGGCCCAAGGACAATTCCATCTTGCACCTCTTTTTTCTTTAATTTTTCTTTGCGTCATGTGCTGTTTGGGGAGTATTTTTTGGAAGGGCCATTCTGCGTGACACTGCAGTGCCACTCCTAGATGGGCCCGGTGTTTGTGTCGGCCACTAGGGTCGCTTATCTTACTCACACAGCTACCTCATTGCGCCTCTTTTTTTCTTTGCGTCATGTGCTGTTTGGGGAGGGTTTTTTTGGAAGGGCCATCCTGCGTGACACTGCAGTGCCACTCCTAGATGGGCCAGGTGTTTGTGTCGGCCACTAGGGTCGCTTATCTTACTCACACAGCTACCTCATTGCGCCTCTTTTTTTCTTTGCGTCATGTGCTGTTTGGGGAGGGTTTTTTGGAAGGGCCATCCTGCGTGACACTGCAGTGCCACTCCTAGATGGGCCCGGTGTTTGTGTCGGCCACTAGGGTCGCTTATCTTACTCACACAGCTACCTCATTGCGCCTCTTTTTTTCTTTGCGTCATGTGCTGTTTGGGGAGGGTTTTTTGGAAGGGCCATCCTGCGTGACACTGCAGTGCCACTCCTAGATGGGCCAGGTGTTTGTGTCGGCCACTAGGGTCGCTTATCTTACTCACACAGCTACCTCATTGCGCCTCTTTTTTTCTTTGCGTCATGTGCTGTTTGGGGAGGGTTTTTTGGAAGGGACATCCTGCGTGACACTGCAGTGCCACTCCTAGATGGGCCAGGTGTTTGTGTCGGCCACTAGGGTCGCTTAGCTTAGTCATCCAGCGACCTCGGTGCAAATTTTAGGACTAAAAATAATATTGTGAGGTGTGAGGTATTCAGAATAGACTGAAAATGAGTGGAAATTATGGTTTTTGAGGTTAATAATACTTTGGGATCAAAATGAGCCCCAAATTCTATGATTTAAGCTGTTTTTTAGTGTTTTTTGAAAAAAACACCCGAATCCAAAACACACCCGAATCCGACAAAAAAAATTCGGTGAGGTTTTGCCAAAACGCGGTCGAACCCAAAACACGGCCGCGGAACCGAACACAAAACCAAAACACAAAACCCGAAAAATTTCAAGTGCACATCTCTAATTAGAAGTTGTTGCATTCCTCAGGAGTAGCTAGCTGCTTATATCCAGTTTTGCGTTCCACATGGCACAGTTTGGGAGCACCAGTGCCACATTTTACATATGGTACCCTGAGGTTACCGGCAGAGAGGTGCATCTCTGCCTGACCGATTACGTGACTTAAGTGTTGAACAGTGTATTGTTGCTATAGGATGTGATACCACTACCAGGCAGGCCATGTGGTCCAAATTAAACTACTGTACATGTAGTTTGCTGTCTTTTTGTACATTATTCTGTTGGTATAAACATACTTGCCTACTCTCCCTCATTCTGCAGGAGACTCCCTGAAATAGAAGAAATCTCCCAAACTCCCTGAATAGTCCAGCAATCTCACTGATTGCACCTTAACCCCTGATGGGGGGTAAGGTAGAGAATAGAATAACAGTTGGTAAGAGTAATTCTAGAAAGGCACTTGTAAATAATGGTAAGTTACCATTAAAGCAAAAGGGCAAAGGAAATATTAACATAAAATGTGTCACAACTGAGGGCCTGAGCTGACGGGAGGCAGCCTCAGTTGTAGGGGCTGAGATGTAACGGAACCTGGGAGGTTGTATCAGACCCCTAGACATGTAAGTAACATGTAGAATAACTGCCCAAAGGCGTGACCACGACAACCAGGATAAAAGTCAATGATGTTTATTATGACAAACTCCGTAACACAGCAGCAGTAAAAGGAAACATAAAAGTCAACAGAGGATAAATACAATTCCTGGGTACTACAGGGTGGCAAGGGCCACAGGCACTGGTAGTGTGAGACAGTTCTTATAATCTTCTAGTTGGAAAGTCCTTACCAGGCCTGACTGTAGCAATGGAGAGAACCCAGGATCGTACCAGCTGATGTTCCAGGAAAGGCTGGGCTGCTGAAGGTAAAACGGCTGCTGTGGATACTGGCTGGAACCAGACTGTTGTTGGTACGGAGTGGATACTGGCTGGAACCAGTTAAATAATAAACGAACTTGAGAGCGATGAAATAATAATGAAGTTTGGAGTTTGAGAGCGGTGAAATAATAATACCGGTGGAGAGTGGTAAACTGCAGAAAAGGACACCGGCCCTTTAAGAGAAGCTATACACTGCTGGAAGCTGGGCTGGATTGTTGTAGCTGGAAACAGGTGAGTCCAGAATGGATCGGAGAGTCAGGCTACACCGCAGATGGAATGCTGGTGCGGGTCTCTATAGCAGAAGTCTGGAGACAGGAGCTGGAACCTGGAAGACAATCACAGGAGAGAGACAAACTGGAACTAGGTTAGACAACCAAAGCACTGACGCCTTCCTTGCTCAGGCACAGCTTACTTATACCTGCAGCAAGGAAGGGGTTGGCTAGGCAATTATGCAAATCAACAATACAGACAGCAGATTGGTGGAAATGATCAGATGACAAAATCCAAGATGGCTGCGCCCTTGCAGACACTTGGAGGGAAGTTTGGTTTGTAATCCATGTGAGAATTGAAGCAGCAATGGCGGCGCCGGCCACAGGAGACAGGAGACGCCAGACTGATGAATGCACATCCAAACCACGCGGGCACAGCGGAGGCCGCGGCTGACGTAATCGCCACTCTGACACTTTGCATGCAGAAACTCAGGGACGGCGGCGGAGGCCGCGGGAGACGCCATGCCAGATGTAATATGGCGTTTACTGTGACCGCGTCTCAGAGAGACGGGAGAGGATGCAGGAATGTAAACATCAGGATAACAGATGGGATCCAGTCCTGGAGCGCTGAGCCAGCCTTAGGAGGCATCTGAAGGGTAAGTAATGGCGTCCAGATACCCGGATCGTGACAGCACCCCCCCCCCCTTTAGGAGTGGCCCCAGGACACTTCTTAGGCTTTAAAGGAAACTTTGCGTGGAAATTTCGGACCAAGGCAGGAGCATGGACGTCTGAGGCATTGGTCCAAGAGCGTTCTTCAAGACCATAGCCCTTCCAGTCAATGAGGTATTGTAACTGACCATAACGGAAACGTGAGTCCAAAATCTTGGCCACCTCGTACTCGACTCCCCGTTGAGTCTGAACTTTGGGAGCTGGAGGAAGTGCGGAATGAAACCGATTCAGGATCAGCGGTTTCAACAAAGAAACATGAAATGTCCTGGGTATTTTCAAGAAGGATGGTAACTGTAACCTGTAGGCAACAGGATTGATGACTTGTTCAATCTTGAAGGGTCCGATGTAGCGAGGTGCAAATTTCATGCTGGGAACTCTCAACCTCAAATTCTTCGTGGACAGCCACACACGATCACCCACCTTGAGAGCAGGAACCGCTCTACGCTTCCTATCGGCAAACTTCTTATACCTGAATGAGGCTTTAAGCAGGGCTGCGCGGACGTTCCTCCAGTTATTTGAAAACTGACGCAAGGTGACATCCACTGCTGGAACAGAAGTTGCGGGAAGCGGTTGGAATTCTGGGACTTTAGGGTGGAATCCATAATTAATGAAGAATGGTGTAGAAGAAGATGAGGAATGGTATTGATTGTTGTGGCTGAACTCGGCCCAAGGAAGGAGTTGAACCCAGTCATCTTGAGAGGAAGACACATATATACGGAGGAAGGCCTCCAAGTCCTGATTCACCCTCTCGGTTTGACCATTGGTCTGAGGATGGTAAGCCGTGGAAAACTTTAACTTGACTTGGAGGGCTTGACACAAACTTCGCCAAAATTTGGCTACAAATTGTACTCCACGATCCGAGATGATCTCTTCAGGAAGACCGTGAAGTCGGAAGATCTCTTGTATAAACACTTGAGCCAACTTGGAAGCTGACGGAAGACCGGTGAGAGGGATGAAATGTGCCATCTTGGTGAACCGGTCAACTACCACCCAGATGGTATTAAACTTGTTGCAGATAGGTAGATCGGAAACAAAGTCCATCGACAAATGGGTCCAAGGTCGACGGGGAACAGATAATGGAACCAGTTGCCCCGCAGGCGACTGGCGGGAGACTTTGTGTTGGGCACACTTTGGGCAGGAGGCAATAAATTCCATAACGTCCTTCTTCAGAGTTGGCCACCAGTAGGACCTAGAAATAAATTCAAGGGTTTTCTGAATGCCTGTATGTCCAGCAAAACGGGAAGCATGGGCCCAATGCATGAGCTTCTTCCTTAGAACTGGCTTAACAAAACTTTTCCCTGGTGGAGGCGTAGAGTCCATCCCTACCGTGGAGAATGCCAACGGATTAATAATAGGATGCTTGTCTGCAGACTCGGACTCATTTTCTTGCTCCCATGAGCGGGAAAGGGCATCGGCCTTACGATTCTGAGAACCCGGACAGAACTGGAGTTTAAAGTCAAACCTAGAGAAGAAAAGTGCCCATCTGGCCTGACGAGGATTCAGACATTGTGCGCCTTTGAGATATAAAAGATTTTTGTGGTCGGTAAGTATGGTGATTGAGTGGGAAGCTCCCTCCAACAGGTATCTCCACTCCTCCAGAGCGAGCTTGATGGCTAGCAACTCCTGATCGCCAATGGCATAGTTGCGCTCAGCTGGGGAGAACTTCCGGGAGAAGAAACTGCAAGGATGTAGATGTCCATCTTTGGCCCTCTGGGATAACACTGCTCCTACTCCAACGGAGGAGGCATCTACCTCTAAGATAAAAGGAGAGTCGGTGTCGGGCTGTTTCAGAACTGGTGCAGAGATGAACCGTTGCTTCAGAAGGTGAAAGGCCTGTGTAGCTTCCTCGGACCACTTGGACGGATTAGCACCTTTCTTGGTTAATGCAGTGATAGGCGCCACAATGGTGGAAAAGTCTCGTATAAATTTTCTATAATAATTGGCGAACCCTAAGAACCTCTGGACCCCTTTGAGGCTTAAGGGTATAGGCCAATTCTGGATTGCTTGGAGTTTCTCAGGATCCATCTCTAGTCTGGAACCGGACACAATGTAACCTAGAAACGGAATGGTTTTAACTTCAAACACACACTTCTCCAATTTACAATAGAGGTGATTGACACGGAGACGGGAAAGAACCTCTTTTACCCAGAAACGATGATCTTCGAGATTATTAGCAAAGATGAGGATGTCGTCTAGATAAACCACGACATGGCGGTACAAGATGTCCCTGAAAATCTTATTCACGAAGTGCTGGAAGACTGCTGGAGCGTTGCTCAATCCGAAGGGCATGACGAGGTACTCATAATGTCCGTCACGGGTGTTAAAGGCGGTCTTCCACTCGTCACCCTCACGGATTCGGATGAGATTGTAGGCACCCCTCAAGTCCAGCTTTGTGAAAATAGTTGCACCACTAACTCTATCAAAGAGCTCGGTAATCAGGGGTAAAGGGTATCGGTTCTTGACGGTAATATCGTTCAGACCTCTGTAGTCGATGCACGGACGCAGACCACCGTCTTTCTTCTTAACGAAGAAGAAGCCTGCGCCGGCTGGAGAAGAAGATGGTCGGATGAAACCCTTCGCCAGGTTCTCTTTGATGTACTCTTCCATGGAGTGTGTCTCAGGCAGAGACAACGGATAAGTTCGGCCTCGCGGTGGAACCTTCCCTGGAATGAGGTCGATTGGGCAGTCCCATTCTCTATGAGGAGGAAGGATATCAGCAGAGGCTTTACTGAACACGTCCGTGAAGTCTTGATATGGAGGAGGCGGAACATCAGATGACCTGGGGAAGGAAGAACAAACAGGAAGAACTTTGGCTAAACAAGTCTCAGCACAGGAGGGACCCCATGCCAGTATTTGCGTAGTCGTCCAGTCAATTGATGGGTTGTGGAGACGGAGCCATGGAAGGCCTAAAACCACTGGATGTGTGGCTCTTGGAATCACTAAAAAAGAAATATACTCAGAATGAAGAACTCCCACTCTCAGACGAACTGGAAGAGTCCTTAAGGAAATGACTGCCTCAAAAATCTTGCTGCCATCCACGGCAGTCAAAGAGATGGACGAGGACAGTCTTTCGGTGGGTAGGAACCACCGTTTAACATAAGCTTCGGTTATGAAATTCCCAGCTGCTCCGGAATCAAGAAGGGCAATGACGTTCCTGTAACGTTGAGCAATTTGGAGCGACACTGGGAGGTTACAGTCATGAGGAGATGGAGAGGAGATCATTACTCCTAGCCGGCCCTCTCCTTGGCGAGCTAGGATCTGGAGTTTCCCGGACGTTTGGGACAGGCATTGATAGTGTGCGACGGAGCTGCACAGTAGAGACAGAGAGACTCAGAGAGACGTCTTCGGCGCTCAGCGGGAGATAGACGGGAACGACTAATTTGCATAGGCTCATCCTTGGATGGAGATGGTTGACGAGGAGGAGGAGCAGAAGATTTAGGAGTAGATGATCTTCCTCGCTCAGTTGCTCTCTCTCTGAAACGTAGATCAACCTTCGTGCAAAGAGAAATTAGCTCATCCAACTTAGAGGGCAAGTCTCTGGTAGCTAACTCATCCTTGATGCGTTCTGATAAGCCATGCCAGAATGCAGCATACAGGGCCTCGTCGTTCCATGCCAGTTCGGATGCCAGGATTTTAAACTGTATAAGATACTGTCCCACAGTACGTGTTCCCTGGCGTAAACTGAGAATCTCAGATGAAGCAGATGTTATCCGGCCTGGCTCGTCGAAGATGCGCCTGAATGTAGCTACAAAGTCAGTATAGGAGGATAGCAGGGGATCAGACTTCTCCCATAAAGGTGATGCCCAGTCAAGGGCTGAGCCACTGAGAAGGGAGATGATATAGGCAATTTTGGTACGGTCACTGAAGAAATTGCCAGGTAGAAGCTCAAAGTGGATTTCACATTGATTGAGAAATCCCCTGCAGAACCTTGGAGATCCATCAAATTTTGCTGGCGTTGGAAGATGAAGATGTGGACTGGAAATGGGTAAGGTGGGTGGGGTTACAGCTGGTGTCACTGTAGTGGACGCACCGGACGTGCCAGGTCCACGGAGGGTCGTTTGAATCCCATCCAGCCGTGTAGAGAGATCCTGGAGACAGCGGATGATGTGGCCCTGTGCAGCCTCCTGATGTTCAAGTCGGGCTGCCAGTTCTTGCATTGGCCTGGCCGCTTGATCCTGGTCTCCGGATGGATTCATTAGGTCAGTGCTTACTGTCACAACTGAGGGCCTGAGCTGACGGGAGGCAGCCTCAGTTGTAGGGGCTGAGATGTAACGGAACCTGGGAGGTTGTATCAGACCCCTAGACATGTAAGTAACATGTAGAATAACTGCCCAAAGGCGTGACCACGACAACCAGGATAAAAGTCAATGATGTTTATTATGACAAACTCCGTAACACAGCAGCAGTAAAAGGAAACATAAAAGTCAACAGAGGATAAATACAATTCCTGGGTACTACAGGGTGGCAAGGGCCACAGGCACTGGTAGTGTGAGACAGTTCTTATAATCTTCTAGTTGGAAAGTCCTTACCAGGCCTGACTGTAGCAATGGAGAGAACCCAGGATCGTACCAGCTGATGTTCCAGGAAAGGCTGGGCTGCTGAAGGTAAAACGGCTGCTGTGGATACTGGCTGGAACCAGACTGTTGTTGGTACGGAGTGGATACTGGCTGGAACCAGTTAAATAATAAACGAACTTGAGAGCGATGAAATAATAATGAAGTTTGGAGTTTGAGAGCGGTGAAATAATAATACCGGTGGAGAGTGGTAAACTGCAGAAAAGGACACCGGCCCTTTAAGAGAAGCTATACACTGCTGGAAGCTGGGCTGGATTGTTGTAGCTGGAAACAGGTGAGTCCAGAATGGATCGGAGAGTCAGGCTACACCGCAGATGGAATGCTGGTGCGGGTCTCTATAGCAGAAGTCTGGAGACAGGAGCTGGAACCTGGAAGACAATCACAGGAGAGAGACAAACTGGAACTAGGTTAGACAACCAAAGCACTGACGCCTTCCTTGCTCAGGCACAGCTTACTTATACCTGCAGCAAGGAAGGGGTTGGCTAGGCAATTATGCAAATCAACAATACAGACAGCAGATTGGTGGAAATGATCAGATGACAAAATCCAAGATGGCTGCGCCCATGCAGACACTTGGAGGGAAGTTTGGTTTGTAATCCATGTGAGAATTGAAGCAGCAATGGCGGCGCCGGCCACAGGAGACAGGAGACGCCAGACTGATGAATGCACATCCAAACCACGCGGGCACAGCGGAGGCCGCGGCTGACGTAATCGCCACTCTGACACTTTGCATGCAGAAACTCAGGGACGGCAGCGGAGGCCGCGGGAGACGCCATGCCAGATGTAATATGGCGTTTACTGTGACCGCGTCTCAGAGAGACGGGAGAGGATGCAGGAATGTAAACATCAGGATA
The DNA here is from genome assembly GCF_028390025.1 of Pseudophryne corroboree. Lineage (NCBI taxonomy): Eukaryota > Metazoa > Chordata > Amphibia > Anura > Myobatrachidae > Pseudophryne > Pseudophryne corroboree. The sequence goes on from NC_086444.1 coordinate 1,126,999,232, forward strand.
ACAGATGGGATCCGGTCCTGGAGCGCTGAGCCAGCCTTAGGAGGCATCTGAAGGGTAAGTAATGGCGTCCAGATACCCGGATCGTGACAAAATGTCTGCTTGCGAAAGCAAGAAGCCTATCAGGAAAAATGGGGGAATTGGAATGGCATGTATCCAAAAATCAGTATGATATTATAGGTATTACGGAAACATGGTGGGACGACTCTCACGACTAGGTTACTAATTTGGAGGGATATTCACTTCTCAGAAGGGACAGGGCTACCAAAAGGGGAGGAGGGGTTTGTCTCTATGTAAAACCATCTCTAAAACCAAACTTAATATATGTTATTTACGAGGGGACTGGTGATAATAAGGAATCACTATGGGTTGAGATCACTAGTAGGGCACTGAAATAAAGAAACTAGTCATTGGCACATGCTACAAGCAACCAGATATTAGCATACGTGACGAGGAACTGCTCTCACAGCAAATTGAAAAAGCTGCGGGAATGGGGGACATCCTAGTGTTAGGGGATTTTTAACTATCCGGGTATAAACTGGAGTAACGATTCATGTGTAAAAATTAGGAGCAGCAGGATTCTAAACACATTAAAGGATCAATACTTGTCTCAATTAGTCGAGGACCCAACCAGAGGTTATAATGTTCTGGACCAAGTTATTACCAATAATGTGGACATTATATCAAACATTACAGTTGGGGAGACCTTGGGAAACAGTGATCACTATATGATCACATTCAGCATCAGTTTCAAGAAACATAGCTATAAGGAATCAACAAAAACATTCAACTTTAGAAAAGCTTACTTCAATATGCTAAACGACATTCACTGGGAAGTTTTGTTTCATAGTAAAGACACATCGGAAATGTGGGATGCTTTAAAAGGGTTGCTTGATAGCAATATTCACAAATTCATACCCTTGGGCAGTAAATGCAAGAGTAATAGACTCAAATCAATGTGGCTTAATAAGGATGTCAAAGAAGCAATGGCTAAAAAGAGGTGTTCTTTTAAAGCATTTAAAACTAATGGAGGGGAGGAGTCATTCCAGTATTACAAAGAATGCAATAAAAGATGCAAAAAAGTAATAAGGGCAGCTACAATTGTAAACGAAAAACAAATTGCTATAGAGAATAAAGCCAATTCCAAAGAGTTTTATAAATACATAAACATTTTTGGGTTAAAAAAATAGAAAATAGGCCCATTAAAAGATGAACTGCGAGCCTTGGAAACGAAGTCAAAATAAAAGCGGATATACTGAACGGCTTTTTTTCACCAGGGAGGATCAGATGGTGTTAGTAGTGCTTAACGACAGTGAAGGTAATGATTCTTGGCTAGATGCTTGTTTAAGTGAGGAAATAGTGCTGGAGAGACTAAGCAACATAAAGATTAATAAATCACCGGGACCAAATGGTTTTCATACGATGGTTATTATGGAGCTTAAGGCACAGCTTGCAAGACCCTTATACTTGATTTTCTATAGTTCCATTAAATCGGGTATGGTACCGATGGATTGGCGTATAGCTGAGGTAGTGCCATTATTTAAAAAGGGTTCTAAAAATCATCCTGGGTACTATAGACCAGTTAGTTTAACCTCTATAGTGGGTAAAATATTGGAAGGAATTTTGAGGGATAGCATAGAGGATTATCTGCAGAATACTAAATTTATGAGCAGGAGTTACCATGGGTTTGTGAGCGACAGATCATGTCAAACTAACTTAATTAGCTTCTACGACGAAGTGAGCGATAATCTTAACCAGGGAAAAGTAGTGAATGTGGTCTATTTAGATTTTGTAAAAGCCTTTAATACAGTGCCTCACAAGAGACTGATCATCAAATTAAGGGAACTTGGCCTAGGATACACTATTTGTACATGGATAGGTAATTGGCTGGATAACAGGGTACAACGAGTAGTGGTCAATGAGATGTTCTCCAGCTGGGCACTAGTAGTCAGCGGTATACCACAAGGGTCCATATTTGGTCCGCTACTGTTCAATATATGTATTAATGACCTAGGAATAGGCCTGGGAAGCATAGTATCAATCTTTGCAGATGATACTAAACTGTGTAAGGTAATTAATTCAGAAATAGATGTGGAGTCTCTACAGAATGACTTATTTAAACTTGAATTCTGGGTGTCTAAATGGTGAATGAGGTTCAATATTGAAAAATGCAAAGCTATGCATTTTGGGATTAAAAACAAACTTGCATCCTATTCACTTAATGGGGAAAATATAGGGGTATCAGTAGTGGGAAAAGATTTGGGGGTCCTCATAGATAATATACTCAATAGCAGTACACAGTGTCAAAATGCAGTGAAGAACACAAGTAAAGTCCTTGCTTGCATAAAACGGGGTATTGAGACCAGGGACGAGGATGTAATCATGCCGCTGTACAAATCATTGGTACGTCCGCACCTGGAATATTGTGTTCAGTTTTTGGCACCATATTATAAAAAAGATATAGGAGAACTCGAAAGAGTTCAAAGGCGTGCTACTAAACTGATTAAAGGGTTAGAGACACTGGAGTACAAGGAAAGGCTAACTATGTTAAATATGTATACTCTAGAAAAGAGGCGTCTAAGAGGAGATATTATTAATATCTTCAAATATGTAAAGGGTCATTACAAGGAGTTAGCAGGGGATTTGTTTATTAATAGAACTCTGTATAGGACACATGGACACTCACTGAGGTTAGAGGAGAGAAAATTCCATACAAAACGTAGGAAGGGGTTCTTCAGGGCAATAAAGATTTGGAACTCCCTGCCGGAGAAGGTAATAATGGCGGACTCTGTAAATGCATTCAAAATCAGATTGGACAGCTTTCTAGCTGAAAACAGTATAACCTGGGCAGAGTCAAGGTCTGCAGAAGCATGACCGGAACACCAACTGTCAGTGCAGTGCTATATGCTGGAAGTCCAACTGCACTAAGTGAGTGTAATAATTCCACTCATACTGTATAGTCATTTTGGACAGGTTGGTATTGGGTGATCGGTGATTGGGAGACTGGCGGTCACCATACCGACGCCGGGATTCCGTCTGTCAGATGGCCAGCAGGGGGGATTTCGGCCAGCACAACAAAGACCCTTGCGGGCTCGTTGCGCTTGCCACAGGTTCTATCCCACTCTATGGGAATAGTCCCTGTTGTTTGGCATGCCAACTGGCGGGCTAGTCAGTGTTCATGATGCCAGCGCTGGTATTGTAACTGCATCCTTTTTGGACTTGAGGAGCCTGCACACTGCAAGCATCTGGTTGTTCATTTATTGTTCCTCTCCCTGATGTTAGATCGAGACCATACATACCTCAATCCTTTTCTAGGTCACTAAGCTATACAACAGTGAAAATGTGATATAAATTCATACAGTAGTTTTTGTGTGATGCCAGAACGTACAGACACAGTATAAATTTCACTTTTTTTTGTCTCCATGGTCCATAAACAGTCCCTAGAAGTATAATTCTCAATAAAAAAATATCTATGTACAGACACAACCCTTACAGTTTTATTATATGTATATATTTTTATTGTAGGGTGTCCCTATTTATCTTTGGCTATGTAAGGCTTTGTGTGAACCCAAATTCCACTGTTGTTATGTTGTTTATTACTGTTCCAGTGTTTCAATGATAACCTCATTTAAGGACAAAACGATGAAAACTAGTGTGCCCTGAGCAGTCTCCAGGTGTGCCGCCATAGAAGCACATCTAGGCCCGTCAGTGTTTTACCGTTACTGAGGCCCTGGAACGATCAATACTGGTGGGTTTAGTGGTTGCAGAGCCAGTTCTTATTTAGGACCTGGGCAGTGTTGGCTTCTGGCTTTCTCAGATGTGGCTCAGGCGTTACCTATGGAGAAGCTGTAACATGACATCATAGGACATGCAACTGCACCATGCATCACAATTATATTTGAATGTGCCTTGGCAATACTTAAATCTTGTTCAGTGTGCCGCGAGATGTAAAGGGTTGAAAATCTCTTTGCTACAGTGTCGTCACCATGTTGTTATAAAAACAACAAAAGACGAGCATTGGTAAAGGGGCTGCTGGAGGGGCCTGGCAGAAGCCCCAGTTTGCTACCCCTCCCCAGTATGCCTGTGCTGTAGCCAGTGGCAGTGGCGCCGTCTTCATTGTGATTTCTTTGGGAAGATGGCACTGCACATAGAAAGCAAAGACTCTGGCACTGCTCCTGATTGGCTTCTGGTCCGTGAACACGGACCGGCACCTGATTTAAGAAAGCCGTGCGATCGTCGGAGATTGGACTGGGGAGCAAGAGAGGTGTGCGCTGTGCTCTCCTGCCCTCGATGCAAGCAAGGTGGTTGGGCCGCAAAAGGACCCCTGCCCGCGGGCCACAAAAGGATGCGGTAGGAGCTGCGAGTTTGACACCCCTGCCCTAGAGTTTCAGAATTTCTGTCATGGCACCCAAAGACCATAGTTTCTTAGTGAGAAATTTAGAAAAAAATATAAAATGAAGTAAATAGTGTTTATAATATGTTAACCTTAGGTTCAGTAATGTGGTGAAGGACTGGTTTTGCCGATTAAATTCAGTATAAGCAATTTGAATTGTTCATGGACCACCAAACTACAGCACCACTGCAAGGCCTCCCCTATCCCCCCCTTCCCACCTTTCCCAAGGAACCCCAGGGTCTCACGGCCCCCTGTATGGAAACTACTGATATAAAATAAACTTATTTTTATAACTACATGGAATACACCTTAGATCTTAGTTCCTTTAAGGTTTTATATCCTTGTATACAGTAAACTATACATATTTGAAAATCCTACACCAGGCACAAGTAATAATTCAGATGCGTTGTTGACCGGCGGCCGGGATCCTGGTGGTCAGCATACCGATGACGGGATCATGACTGCCAGAATGCCGGGAGAGGGGCAAGCAAAATGAAGCCCCTTGCTGTGGGCTTCACGCTGCGAGCTTGGTGGCTTGCTGCGCTTGCCACAGGTTCTATTCCCTCTCTATGGGTGTCATGGACACCAACTAGTGGGAATAGTCCATGGCCCCACTGACTGCATTCGGTGGCCGGGATCCCGGTGGTGGTAAGCTGACCGCCGGGATGGTGACTACATCCCATTTAGATGACTATGTGGGAGTTTTAGCATTATTATCCTATTTGTATATAAAAAGTGTTGAAAGGGGAGAGCGCTACTGCGCAGATTCCATACTGTTCCTTCAGGAAGGCTTCACTCCCTGTACCAAGATGGCTGCTGACCTAAATCCTGCACATAAATGCGGCGGCATCTTGTCAATGTCTTAGAGCATCACAGTGGGAGACAGTAGTTTTTCACTTAACTCCTCAGAGACCTGAGATTATCAGAGATCCACAACACTTCCAGTGATCCTGCCGAATAACACCCCTCTCATCTCAGCCGCCGCTCAATGAGAACCAGTGTGTAACAGTGATTAAGTGGGGTTCATAGAAATATTTTATGCAATTCACAGTATGAGCTTACCATCTTCATAGTGTTGGAGAATTATTATACATTTTTATGTTTTGGTCAGAGAATTTTTTTTTATTATTTTATAATGTAACTGGACCCTGTATTGTTATTTTCCCCTCAGCTCACTTTAAAATAGATATAAAGGAGAAAGATATCTAAAAGCAATTATAGAGTAAGACCATTTTCCTTACTGCATAAGCTGCAAACTAGGTGTCCTGTTAGTTGCTTTTCATTTTACCTTTATATGCCTTACTGCCATGTTTTACTTATAGCACAGTGTAATCTATGAAGTGGACCCAAAATGGCTGCCTCACATGGTACTCTCTTGTGTAGAATAAACAATGCATGGTTTTAAACTCTCCTAATATATTTGTCTCCCTAAGTATGTGTAGTTTCTTCACCTTTTGAGAGAATTTATTTATTAAGACAACTTCAAGCAAAATATATTTAAAAAAAATGTCTATTTTTATTTTAAGCAAAATGTAGCCTATTTTTGTTCTACTACTACTACTCCTTCTTCTTCTTCTTTTTCTTCTTCTTCTTCTTCTTCTTCTTCTTCTTCTTCTTCTTCTTCTTCTCCTTCTTCTTCTTTGTCTTCCTCTTCTTCTTTAAAAACACCACACCGTCTTTAAGAAAACAGTTTATTAGTCAGATTCTTCACCTGGGGGCGGCAGCCTTTAAGTTCTTTAGCATGGCTGCCGCCTTCCCAGGGCTTCCAGCTTCTTCACCTGGTGGGCAGCGGCTGTTAAGCTCTTTTGCATAGCACTTGGAGAACCACAATTGCCAGCATGTCCGGACATAAAGGGCCCCCTGGCACCTGTAAAGAACATATTAAAATAAAAACACCACACCGTCTTTAAAAAAATTTTTATTAGTCAGGGTCTTCACCTGGGGACTGCGACATTTAAGCACTTTTGCATGGCCACTGCCTCTCCAGGACTTCCGCCGTCTTCACCTTGGGGGCCGCCGCCTCCCCAGGGCTTCCGTCGTCTTTCTCCGGCGTCTTCACCTGGGAGGCAGCGGCCTTTAAGCTCTTTTGCATGGCTGTCGCCTTCCCGGGGCTTCCAGCGTCTTCACCTGGTGGATGGTGGCTGTTAAGCTTTTTTGCATAGCACTTGGAGAACCACAAGTGCCAGCATGTCCGGTTATAAAGCGTCCACTGGCACCTGTAGTCCACCTGTAAAAAAAATATTAAAATAAAAACACCACTCCGTCTTTAAAAAAAAGTTTATTAGTCAGGGTCTTCACCTGGGGGCGGCGGCCTTTAAGCTTTTTTGCATGGCTGCCGCCTCTCCAGGGCTTCCGACGCCTTCATCTGGGGGGCCGCCGCCTCCCCAGGGCTTCCAGCGTCTTCACCGGGGAGGCAGCGGCCTTTAAGCTCTTTTGCATGGCTTCCGCCTTCCCAGGGCTTCCAGCGTCTTCACCTGGTGGGCGGCAGCCTTTAAGCTCTTTTGCATAGCACTTGGAGAACCACAAGTGCCAGCATGTCCGGACATAAAGGGCCCGCTGGCACCTGTAGTCCACCTGTAAAGAAAATATTAAAATAAAAACACCACACCATCTTTAAAAAAAAGTTTATTATTCAGGATCTTCACCTGGGGGCGGCGGCCTTTAAGCTTGTTTGCATGGCTACAGCCCATCCAGGACTTCCAGCGTCTTCTTTCTTAAGGAGCTCTTCCGCCGTCGGACTGACGCCGATGCCTCGTGCTGACTTATATAAGTCAGCCGGAGGGGCCGCGGTGATGACGCAGCGAGCCGTGATTGGCTCGTGGTTGCTCCGCTGCCAAACTCTGCAGAATGACAGTGCCACTAATACTCTCACTGACACCAATGCCCACACCTCCGCGCACCCATATAGTGATGGCAGTGGATCCAGTGACGGATCATCTGGCCAATCACTGTGGCCTCACTGACAGGGGTGTGCTTTCATGGGTTGAAAGCACGTCCCTGTATGAAAGCAGCACCTCTAATGTCTAGTGCCGCTTTCCCATGCATTTCCAAAGGACTTTTAATACCCATGGCTAGCCCCCCCCCCCCCCGCTCCCACACCCCTCCCATTCACACTGGGAGGCACCACGATCGGTGCCTCCCAAACACATTTCAACAGGGATAATGATTAGATTAATATAAAGGAGATACTTATGACACAGAATACAGTGTCACAACTGAGGGCCTGAGCTGACGGGAGGCAGCCTCAGTTGTAGGGGCTGAGATGCACCGGAACCTGGGAGGTTGTATCAGACCCCTGGACATGTAAGTAACATGATGAATAACTGCCCGAAGGCGTGACCACGACAACTTGAATAAAAGTCAATGATGTTTATTTATGACAACTCCGCAACACAGCAGCAGTAAAAGGAAACATAAAAGTTAACAGAGGATAAATACAATTCCTGGGTACTACAGGGTGGCAAGGGCCACAGGCACTGGTAGTGTGAGATAGTTCTTATAATCTTCTAGTTGGAAAGTCCTTACCAGGCCTGACTGTAGCAATGGAGAGAACCCAGGATCGTACCAGCTGGTGTTCCAGGAAAGGCTGGGCTGCTGAAGATAAAACGGCTGCTGTGGATACTGGCTGGAACCAGACTGTTGTTGGTACGGAGTGGATACTGGCTGGAACCAGTTAAATAATAAACGAACTTGAGAGCGATGAAATAATAATGAAGTTTAGAGTTTGAGAGCGGTGAAATTATAATGCCGGTGATAAATGACAAACTGCAGAAAAGGGGTACCGGCACTTTAAGGAGAGCTGACCTCTGCTGGAAGCTGGATGCTGAAAGCAGGTAGATCTGTAGCTGGAAGCTGGTGAATCCAAATGGATCGGAGAGTCAGGCTACACCGCAGATGGAATGCTGGTGCGGGTCTCTGTAGTGGAAGTCTTGACACAGGAGCTGGAACCTGGAAGACAATCACAGGAGAGAGACAAACTGCAACTAGGTTTGACAACCAAAGCACTGACGCCTTCCTTGCTCAGGCACAGCATATTTATACCTGCAGCAAGGAAGGGGTTGGCTAGGCAATTATGCAAATCAACAATACAGACAGCAGATTGGTGGAAATGATCAGATGACAAAATCCAAGATGGCTGCGCCCATGCAGACACTTGGAGGGAAGTTTGGTTTGTAATCCATGTGAGAATTGAAGCAGCAATGGCGGCGCCGGCCACAGGAGACAGAAGACGCCAGACTGATGAATGCACATCCAAACCACGCGGGCACAGCGGAGGCCGCGACTGACGTAATCGCCACTCTGACACTTTGCATGCAGAAACTCAGGGACGGCGGCGGAGGCCGCGGGAGACGCCATGCCAGATGTAATATGGCGTTTACTGTGACCGCGTCTCAGAGAGACAGGAGAGGATGCAGGAATGTAAACATCAGGATAACAGATGGGATCCTGTCCTGGAGCGCTGAGCCAGCCTTAGGAGGCATCTGATGGGTAAGAAATGGCGTCCAGATACCCGGATCGTGACAGCACCCCCCCCTTTAGGAGTGGCCCCAGGACACTTCTTTGGCTTTTGAGGAAACTTGGAATGGAATCTCCGGACCAAGGCAGGAGCATGGACATCAGAAGCATTGGTCCATGAACGTTCCTCAGGGCCGTAACCCTTCCAGTCAATAAGATACTGTAGTTGACCGTAACGGTGACGTGAGTCCAGGATCTTGGCCACTTCATACTCAACGCCTCGTTGAGTTTGGACTTTCGGAGTTGGAGGAAGTGAGGAATGAAACCGATTCAAGATCAGCGGTTTCAACAGGGAAACATGGAATGTCCTGGGTATCTTTAAGAAGGGAGGCAACTGGAGTCTGTAAGCAACAGGATTGATGACTTGTTCAATTTTAAAAGGACCAATGTAGCGAGGTGCAAACTTCATACTGGGAACTCTTAACCTCAAATTCTTCGTGGATAACCATACCCGATCACCCACCTTGAGAGCAGGAACTGCTCGACGCTTCTTATCCGCAAACTTCTTGTACCTGAACGATGCCTTGAGCAGAGCTGATCGTACGCTCTTCCAGATATTGGCAAACTGATGCAAGGTGATATCCACTGCGGGAACAGAAGTTGCTGGAAGCGGTTGGAACTCAGGGACTTTAGGGTGGAATCCAAAGTTAGTGAAGAATGGTGTTGAAGCAGATGAAGAATGATACTGGTTGTTATGACAGAACTCGGCCCAGGGAAGTAATTGAACCCAGTCATCTTGAGAGGAGGACACATAGATGCGGAGGAAGGCCTCCAAGTCCTGATTCACCCTCTCGGTTTGACCATTGGTCTGAGGATGGTAAGCCGTGGAAAACTTTAGCTTGACTTGGAGGACTTGACATAAACTTCGCCAGAATTTGGCTGTGAATTGAACTCCTCGATCTGAGATGATTTCTTCAGGAAGACCGTGGAGTCGGAAGATCTCTTGTATGAATATTTGAGCCAACTTGGAAGCTGACGGAAGACCGGTGAGAGGAATGAAGTGTGCCATCTTGGTGAACCGGTCAACTACCACCCAGATGGTATTGAACTTGTTGCACATGGGTAAATCTGTAATAAAATCCATCGACAGATGGGTCCATGGTCGACGGGGAACAGATAGTGGAACCAGTTGCCCCGCAGGCGACTGGCGGGATACCTTATGTTGAGCACACTTTGGGCAAGATGCAATAAACTCCAAGACGTCCTTTTTCAGAGTTGGCCACCAATAGGACCTAGAGATAAACTCCAGGGTTTTTTGGATACCTGTATGTCCGGCAAAACGGGAAGCATGGGCCCAATGCATGAGCTTCTTCCTTAGCATCGGCTTCACAAAACTTTTCCCTGATGGGGGCGTAGAGTCCATCCCTACCGTGGAGAATGCCAACGGATTTATAATAGGATGCTTGTCTGAAGACTCTGACTCATTTTCTTGCTCCCATGAGCGGGAAAGGGCATCGGCCTTGCGATTCTGAGAGCCCGGACAGAACTGGAGTTTAAAGTCGAACCTGGAAAAGAAAAGTGCCCATCTGGCCTGACGAGGACTGAGACATTGTGCGCCTTTCAGATATAAAAGGTTCTTGTGGTCTGTAAGTATGGTGATTGAATGAGAAGCTCCCTCCAACAGATATCTCCACTCCTCTAGAGCGAGCTTGATGGCTAGCAACTCCTGGTCGCCAATGGCATAGTTGCGCTCCGCTGGGGAGAACTTCCGGGAGAAGAAACTGCAAGGATGTAAATGGCCATCTTTAGCCCTCTGAGATAACACCGCTCCTACTCCAACGGAGGAGGCATCCACCTCTAAGATGAAAGGAGAGTCGATGTCAGGCTGTTTCAGAACAGGCGCAGAGATGAACCTTTGCTTTAAAAGATGAAAGGCTTGCATGGCTTCTTCAGACCACTTGGACGGGTTAGCACCCTTCTTAGTGAAAGCAGTAATAGGCGCCACAATGGTGGAAAACTCTCGTATAAACTTTCGGTAATAATTGGCGAACCCTAAGAACCTCTGGACCCCTTTGAGGGTTAAGGGTACCGGCCAATTCTGGATTGCTTGTAGTTTCTCAGGATCCATCTCTAGTCCGGAACCGGACACAATGTACCCTAGAAACGGAATGGACTTGACTTCAAAGACGCATTTCTCTAATTTGCAATAGAGATGATTGACACGGAGACGGGAGAGAACCTCTTTTACCCAAAAACGATGTTCCTCTAAATCGTTGGTAAAAATGAGGATATCATCTAGATAGACTACGACATGACGGTATAGAATGTCTCTGAAGATCTCATTGACAAAATGCTGGAAGACAGCTGGAGCATTGCTCAATCCGAAGGGCATGACGAGGTACTCATAATGTCCGTCACGGGTGTTAAAGGCGGTCTTCCACTCGTCACCCTCACGGATCCGGATGAGATTGTATGCACCTCTCAAGTCCAGCTTTGTAAAGATGGTAGCTCCGCTAACTCTGTCAAATAGCTCAGTAATCAGGGGTAAAGGATAGCGGTTCTTGATGGTAATGTCGTTCAAACCTCTGTAGTCGATGCACGGCCGCAGACCACCATCTTTCTTCTTTACAAAAAAGAAGCCTGCGCCGGCTGGAGAAGAAGAAGGTCGAATGAACCCCTTTGCTAGGTTCTCTTTAATGTATTCCTCCATAGAATGCGTCTCAGGCAGAGACAACGGATACGTTCGGCCTCGAGGTGGAACCTTCCCTGGAACGAGATCAATCGGGCAGTCCCATTCTCTATGAGGAGGAAGGATATCAGCAGAAGCTTTACTGAACACATCCGTGAAATCTTGATATGGAGGAGGTGGAACATCAGACGACCTGGGGGAGGAAGAACAGACAGGCAAAACTTTAAACAAACATGTCTCAGCACAGGAGGAACCCCATGCCAGGATTTGCGTAGTCGTCCAATCAATTGTAGGATTGTGAAGACGGAGCCATGGAAGGCCCAGGACCACAGGATGTGTGGCTCTTGGAATCACTAAAAAAGAAATAAGTTCGGAATGAAGAACTCCCACTCTCAGACGAACTGGTAGAGTCCTTAAAGAAATAACTGCATCAAAAATTTTGCTGCCATCCACGGCAGTTAAGGAAATGGACGAAGGAAGTCTCTCGGTGGGTAGGGACCACCGTTTAACATAGGCTTCGGTAATAAAGTTCCCAGCTGCTCCGGAATCAAGGAGGGCAATGACGTTCCGATAACGTTGAGCAACTTGAAGCGAGACTGGGAGATTACAATCTTGAAGAGATGGAGAGGAGATCATTACTCCTAGCCGGCCCTCTCCTTGGCGAGCTAGGATTTGGAGTCCCGGACGTTTGGGACAGGCATTAATGGTGTGAGACGGAGCTGCACAATAAAGACAGAGAGACTCGGAGAGACGTCTTCGGCGCTCAGCAGGAGTTAAACGGGAACGGCCCATTTGCATGGGCTCATCTTTAGTTGGTGACAGTTGGCGAGGAGGAGGAGCAGAAGATTTTGGAGCAGATGATCTTCCACGCTCAGTTGCTCTCTCTCTGAAACGTAAATCAACTTTCGTGCAGAGTGAGATTAGCTCATCTAACTTGGAAGGTAAGTCTCTGGTAGCTAACTCATCTTTAATACGCTCAGATAGGCCATGCCAGAATGCAGCATACAGGGCCTCGTCGTTCCATGCCAGTTCGGATGCCAGGATCTGGAACTGTATAAGATATTGTCCTGCAGTACGTGATCCCTGGCGTAAACGGAGAATCTCAGACGAAGCTGAAGTTACCCGGCCTGGCTCGTCGAAGATGCGCCTGAATGTTGACACGAATGCAGTGTAGGAAGATAGCAGGGTGTCGGACCTCTCCCATAATGGTGATGCCCAATCAAGGGCTGAGCCACTGAGAAGAGAGATAATGTAGGCAATTTTTGTACGGTCACTGGGGAAATTGCCAGGTTGTAGCTCAAACTGAATCTCACACTGGTTGAGAAATCCCCTGCAGAATCTTGGAGATCCGTCAAATTTTGCTGGCGTTGGAAGATGAAGACGTGGAGCCGAAATGGGTAAGGTGGGTGGGGTTATAGCTGGAGTCACTGTGGTTGACGCACCGGACGCGCCTGATCCACGGAGGGTTGTCTGAATCCCATCCAGCCGAGTAGAGAGATCCTGGAGACAGCGGATGATGTGGCCCTGTGCAGCCTCCTGATGTTCAAGTCGGGCTGCCAGTTCTTGCATCGGCCTGGCCGCTTGATCCTGGTCTCCGGCTGGATTCATCTGGTCAGTGCTTACTGTCACAACTGAGGGCCTGAGCTGACGGGAGGCAGCCTCAGTTGTAGGGGCTGAGATGCACCGGAACCTGGGAGGTTGTATCAGACCCCTGGACATGTAAGTAACATGATGAATAACTGCCCGAAGGCGTGACCACGACAACTTGAATAAAAGTCAATGATGTTTATTTATGACAACTCCGCAACACAGCAGCAGTAAAAGGAAACATAAAAGTCAACAGAGGATAAATACAATTCCTGGGTACTACAGGGTGGCAAGGGCCACAGGCACTGGTAGTGTGAGATAGTTCTTATAATCTTCTAGTTGGAAAGTCCTTACCAGGCCTGACTGTAGCAATGGAGAGAACCCAGGATCGTACCAGCTGGTGTTCCAGGAAAGGCTGGGCTGCTGAAGATAAAACGGCTGCTGTGGATACTGGCTGGAACCAGACTGTTGTTGGTACGGAGTGGATACTGGCTGGAACCAGTTAAATAATAAACGAACTTGAGAGCGATGAAATAATAATGAAGTTTAGAGTTTGAGAGCGGTGAAATTATAATGCCGGTGATAAATGACAAACTGCAGAAAAGGGGTACCGGCACTTTAAGGAGAGCTGACCTCTGCTGGAAGCTGGATGCTGAAAGCAGGTAGATCTGTAGCTGGAAGCTGGTGAATCCAAATGGATCGGAGAGTCAGGCTACACCGCAGATGGAATGCTGGTGCGGGTCTCTGTAGTGGAAGTCTTGACACAGGAGCTGGAACCTGGAAGACAATCACAGGAGAGAGACAAACTGCAACTAGGTTTGACAACCAAAGCACTGACGCCTTCCTTGCTCAGGCACAGCATATTTATACCTGCAGCAAGGAAGGGGTTGGCTAGGCAATTATGCAAATCAACAATACAGACAGCAGATTGGTGGAAATGATCAGATGACAAAATCCAAGATGGCTGCGCCCATGCAGACACTTGGAGGGAAGTTTGGTTTGTAATCCATGTGAGAATTGAAGCAGCAATGGCGGCGCCGGCCACAGGAGACAGAAGACGCCAGACTGATGAATGCACATCCAAACCACGCGGGCACAGCGGAGGCCGCGGCTGACGTAATCGCCACTCTGACACTTTGCATGCAGAAACTCAGGGACGGCGGCGGAGGCCGCGGGAGACGCCATGCCAGATGTAATATGGCGTTTACTGTGACCGCGTCTCAGAGAAACAGGAGAGGATGCAGGAATGTAAACATCAGGATAACAGATGGGATCCGGTCCTGGAGCGCTGAGCCAGCCTTAGGAGGCATCTGATGGGTAAGAAATGGCGTCCAGATACCCGGATCGTGACATACAGTATGGGGTAAATTTACTAAGCTCCCGATTTTGACCGAGATGGCGTTTTTTCATCAAAGTGTCATCTCGGTAATTTACTAAGCACTAATCACGGCAGTGATGAGGGCATTCGTAATTTTTTCCAAGTTCAGGTAAAAAATTACGAATGAATACACCATCGGTCAAAACGCGGCTGTTTAAGTATGAATCTCGGTCATTTACTAAGAAGTGCAAAGCAAAAAAACACAAAACACTGCCGTGAAAAATTACAACTCGTAAAAAAGTGCTAAAAAAAAACAGACCTGCTTTTTTTTTCCGTGATTTGATAGGCATGCAGGGATCCATGAGATCCGTGCATGTATATCAGTTGGAAGGGGTGGGAAAGTGCTTATTTTAAAAAAAAAAATTGCGTGGGGTCCCCCCTCCTAAGCATAACCAGCCTCGGGCTCTTTGAGCCGATCCTGGCTGCAGAAATATGGGGAAAAAAATGACAGGGGTTCCCCCATATTTAAGCAACCAGCATCGGGCTCTGCGCCTGGTCCTGGTCCCAAAAATACGGGGGACAAAAAGAGTAGGGGTCCCCCGTATTTTTAAAACCAGCACCGGGCTCCACTAGCTGGACAGATAATGCCACAGCCGGGGGTCACTTTTATATAGTGCCCTGCGGCCGTGGCATCAAAAATCCAACTAGTCACCCCTGGCCGGGGTACCCTGGGGGAGTGGGGACCCCTTCAATCAAGGGGTCCCCCCCCCAGCCACCCAAGGGCCAGGGGTGAAGCCCGAGGCTGTCCCCCCCCATCCAATGGGCTGCGGATGGGGAGGCTGATAGCCTTTGTTGTAAAAGAAAATATATTGTTTTTAGTAGCAGTACTACAAGGCCCAGCAAGCCTCCCCCGCATGCTGGTACTTGGAGAACCACAAGTACCAGCATGCGACGGAAAAACGGGCCCGCTGGTACCTGTAGTACTACTACTAAAAAAATACCCAAAAAAAGACAAGACACACACACCGTGAAAGTATAATTTTATTACATACATACACACATACATACATACTTACCTTAAGTTCCCACGCAGGTCGTTCCTCTTCTCCAGTAGAATCCAAGGGGTACCTGTTGAAGAAATTATACTCACGAGATCCAGGGGTCCAGGGTCCTCGGGGAATCCAGGGTTAATCCACGTACTTGAAAAAAAAAAAAAAAACGGTGTCCCGACCACGAACTGAAAGGGGACCCATGTTTGCACATGGGTCACCTTTCCACGAATGCCAGAAACCCACTTTGACTTCTGTCTAAGTGGGTTTCTGCAGCCAATCAGGGAGCGCCACGTTGTAGCACTCTCCTGATCAGCTGTGTGGTCCTGTCCTCACTGACAGGCAGCACACGGCAGTGTTACAATGTAGCGCCTATGCGCTACATTGTAACCAATGATGGGAACTTTCAGCTCAGCGGTGACGTCACTTTAGGTCAACCGCAGGGCAGAAAGTTCCCATCATTGGTTACAATGTAGCGCATAGGCGCTACATTGTAACACTGCCGTGTGCTGCCTGTCAGTGAGGACAAGAGCACACAGCCGATCAGGAGAGTGCTACAACGTGGCACTCCCTGATTGGCTGAAGAAACCCACTTAGACATCAGTCAGAGTGGGTTTCTGGCATTCGTGGAAAGGAGTCCCATGTGAAAACATGGGGCCCCTTTCAGTTCGTGGCTCGGCTTTCCGTTTTCTTATTTTATGCAAGTACGTGGATTACCCCTGGATTTCCCGAGGAGCCTGGACCCCTGGATCTCGTGAGTATAATTTCTTCAACAGGCACCCCTTGGATTCTACTGGAGAAGAGGACCGACCTGCGTGGGAACTTAAGGTAAGTATGTATGTATGTGTGTATGTATGTAATAAAATTATACTTTTACGGTGTGTGTGTCTTGTCTTTTTTTGGGTATTTTTTTAGTAGTAGTACTACAGGTACCAGCGGGCCCGTTTTTCCGTCGCATGCTGGTACTTGTGGTTCTCCAAGTACCAGCATGCGGGGGAGGCTTGCTGGGCCTTGTAGTACTGCTACTAAAAACAATATCTTTTCTTTTACAACAAAGGCTATCAGCCTCCCCATCCGCAGCCCATTGGATGGGGGGGGGACAGCCTCGGGCTTCACCCCTGGCCCTTGGGTGGCTGGGGGGGGACGACCCCTTGATTGAAGGGGTCCCCACTCCCCCAGGGTACCCCGGCCAGGAGTGACTAGTTGGATTTTTGATGCCACGGCCGCAGGGCACTATATAAAAGTGTCCCCCGGCTGTGGCATTATCTGTCCAGCTAGTGGAGCCCGGTGCTGGTTTTAAAAATACGGGGGACCCCTACTCTTTTTGTCCCCCGTATTTTTGGGACCAGGACCAGGCGCAGAGCCCGATGCTGGTTGCTTAAATATGGGGGAACCCCTGTCATTTTTCCCCCCATATTTTTGCAACCAGGATCGGCTCAAAGAGCCCGAGGCTGGTTATGCTTAGGAGGGGGGACCCCACACATTTTTTTTTATTATTTTACAGTGTTTAATTAAAAAAAAAAAAATAAATAAACCCCAGCACGGATCACACAGATCCGGCCGAGATTGATTGTAAAAAAAGTCGGCAGTGTTTTGCTAATCACTGCCGTAAAAATAGGTAAAAAACCACGAATGACATCGACATCGGAAGAAAAGAAAAACCCGAATACGACAGCTTAGTAAATCCATCGTAATCAATTCAAAAAGTTGCAGTTTTACACTGTCGATGTCATTCGTGATTGAACTTTGACCTTTTTTCGGAAATTACGAATCTTAGTAAATTTACCCCTATGTGTCATAAGTATCTTCTTTATATTATTTTAATAATTAATGACAGGGGAGGCACTGCCTCACCTGCCTTCCCTGACTGCACGTCCCTGGTTTGCCCAGACCACCCGCCCTCCAACTAACCTTGCCTAACCCAGTCTTCCCATCTGTCACCTCAAATCTGATATCTTGACCTATTTACCCGGCAGGAGAAAAACGCACCTATACGTCAATGTTTAGAGAGTGAAAAAAAGAGAGCAAGAAATGAGTGGGGCATGGAGAGCCCACCGGGGGAATGCAGAGGTAAAGGCCCATGCTTAGGGGTGTGGTCTGCTGCCACAGAGGCTTGGCTAACATGGTATAGGGCCCATGATAAATATATATAGTAAATACTGCTAGTACATGCATGATAATGTACCAGATTAATAACTGCAATGCACTGTAGATAATATGTATAATGTACAATTCAAGTGCACAGACGGGACCTGATCCATAGACGAGGAGGTGGGCCCCCAGACAGTAGGGCCCACCGGTGGTTTCCCCTGTACCCCTATGGGTTATGACTGTCCCCCTCCCCTCACACTCCCTGAGTGGGAATGAGGGGGGAGGGGGACAGTCATAACCACCATAGCATTCATTTCTGACGCTAACAGGAATTACAACTGTACAAATGTAGCTATTCTCGTTGTGGCTACATCTTAAGGCGATTGCGCCTTGCTAGTCGCGACTGCACCGCGTACATCTGGACATCTAAGACATGTGTGTGCCCCATTCACATGGATGGGGGCGGCAAATGCCGAAACTCGACATAGCTAGGCACAGGTGCGCATTGCTGCGTCGAGGGTGCACGTTTCCCTCAGATGTAGCCATGATCAGCATGGCTACATCTGTATATAGTATTGGATAAAAACAAAGGTAATGATTAAAGCACAATTTAATTCTCTTACATCTCTACATATTAATAAAAATGGATCAGCGTGCAACACTGGCACACTGGGATTTAGGCAGGCAGAGAGAGAGAGAGTAAAGCACCCTTCATATATCTCCAATGGCCCATTTGCAGCCGCTTGTGGATGTTAAGTAATGGCACTGTCCCAGTAGGTGTGAGATTTTGTTTTTATCCAATACTATGCTATCCCCAAAGTCGTAAGTCATATATTATAATAGTCATGCTAAACGTCAGCCGACGATTCAAAATAAGCTGCTCTTATCTTTGTCCAGTCACTAACCTTCTACCAGTGTGCTATGCCGTGCCAGGCCTCTGAAAGCATATGCAAGAGACAGCAACAGCATAGCCCTGACATAGGCAGTTTCCATTATGACATCACAGCATGACCTCACACAACCCACCAGACCGGCTAAGACTGGTTATTTCTGGTTTGAGGCCCTTGTCTTTTACATGACTGACCTAAAGGAAATGTGACTTAAAATTATTACATGAGAAAATTTTTATTACCGCCATTTGCCGTCAGTTTTGCTCACTTAGGTGGTCATTCCGAGTTCTTCGCTAGTTGCCGATTTTCGTTATTTTGCGATTTTCCACTTACTGCGCATGCGCAATGTAAATTTGCTATGCAGTTAGGTATTTTACTCACGGCATTACAAGGTTTTTTCTTCGTTCTGGTGATCGTAATGTGATTGACAGGAAGTGGGTGTTTCTGGGCGGAAACTGGCCGTTTTGTGGGTGTGTTGGAAAAAACGCTACCGTTTCTGGGAAAAACGCGGGAGTGGCTGGAGAAACGGGGGAGTGTCTGGGCGAATGCTGGGTGTGTTTGTGACGTCAAACCAGGAACGAAACTGACTGAAATGATCGCAATAGCTAAGTCCGAAGCTACTCAGAAACTGCTAAGAAAGGTCTATTCGCAATATTGCGAATCCGTCGGTCGCAATTTTGAGAAGCTAAGATTCACACCCAGTAGGCGGCGACTTAGCGTGTGCAAAACTGCTAAAAGCAGCTTGCCAGCGAACAACTCGGAATGAGGGCCTTAGTGGCATCTAATCTTGTGATGTATATTTTATATTTTACAAATAGAGCCTGATTAAGGTTGGATCACAATCGCAATAAGCGATCCAACGGTAAAAATTGCTAAGAGGATGCGGGATCCTGCGCGGCGCCCCACAGAAAATGCGATTGCTTCTGCCTGTCTATGAGGCAGAGATGGTCACTGGGGGCGGGGGGGGGGAGTCAACGCTCCATTTCAAAGACGGAGATGGAGTATTGCGGGGACGAGACTTCAAAACAGGGGCGGCAACGGAGAAACAGGGGGCGTAGTCGGTGCAGCTGCATGACATCACACGCAGCCGATGCTATCACAAAAATGGCTGTGGGACTCATGCGGGCGCCTAACATATGGGGCATACTAGCCCTGTGCTGGGCGTCCCCCCGCATGTCAGAGAATCTGATCATAAATGTGCTAAATTTAGCACATCTAGGATCAGGTCTGAATCACCCCCATGGAACAAAAAAAAAGGCCCAAATTATGTGATTTTTTTTTAAATTCAATAAGTTTTTATTGATTTTCACAATGCTTTAACATTCAAACATTGCCTAGGGCAGCTATAACAAACATAGCTCAACTAGGCTTAAACTCTTATAGAAATAAAAAGTAATAAAACAACAACAACATGCTTACGGTATTTCGTCAATAACAGTGTGACGTGGTGTTATGTATCACATTCGAAGCCATAAATAGCGACAGAGCAGCGATGACCCGAACCTTCTAAATATTCTACACACATCTTATTATCTTTTGTCATGTCAGTAACGTGCCTTAGAATCTTTGAATCCGGCCAGCCATGGGCCACCCACCCCAGGAGACCTCGCACAGACAACACCCCCATCGGTTAGTTAAATAAATCTAGGGATCAGCATTATTCAACCGTGAAGCGAAATATCGTGAGCTCAACCACTTACCCCATATAGCAATAAACTTTTTTTCCCCATTCCTGGCCAAATATACAAATTTTTCATGTATAACAGAGGCATTAACCAGAGCAATCCAGGATTGTGGTGTTGGGGCTTCATTAGCCATCCACAGTCTGGCTATGCAAACCTTGGCCAGAGCACAGAGGCTTACAACATAGCGTCGACTGGGTGGATCTAGAGCCTCCTCATCTATAGTTGCCAATATACAAGATATAGGTGTAAGTACGGTGGAGGGGATACCCGTAGCTGCAATGGCACGTATAACCGCCTCCCAAAAGAATGACACCAAGGGGCATAGCCATATCATTAGAGATGAGTGCCTGAAATTTTTCGGGTTTTGTGTTTTGGTTTTGGGTTCGGTTCCGCGGCCGTGTTTTGGGTTCGAACGCGTTTTGGCAAAACCTCACCGAATTTTTTTTGTCGGATTCGGGTGTGTTTTGGATTCGGGTGTTTTTTTCAAAAAACCCTAAAAAACAGCTTAAATCATAGAATTTGGGGGTAATTTTGATCCCAAAGTATTATTAACCTCAAAAAACATAATTTACACTCATTTTCAGCCTATTCTGAACACATCACACCTCACAATATTATTTTTAGTCCTAAAATTTGCACCGAGGTCGCTGTGTGAGTAAGATAAGCGACCCTAGTGGCCGACACAAACACCGGGCCCATCTAGGAGTGGCACTGCAGTGTCACGCAGGATGTCCCTTCCAAAAAACCCTCCCCAAACAGCACATGACGCAAAGAAAAAAAGAGGCGCAATGAGGTAGCTGACTGTGTGAGAAAGATAAGCGACCCTAGTGGCCGACACAAACACCGGGCCCATCTAGGAGTGGCACTGCAGTGTCACGCAGGATGTCCCTTCCAAAAAACCCTCCCCAATCAGCACACGATGCAAAGAAAAAGAAAAGAAAAAAGAGGTGCAAGATGGAATTATCCTTGGGCCCTCCCACCCACCCTTATGTTGTATAAACAAAACAGGACATGCACACTTTAACCAACCCATCATTTCAGTGACAGGGTCTGCCACACGACTGTGACTGATATGACGGGTTGGTTTGGACCCCCCCCAAAAAAGAAGCAATTAATCTCTCCTTGCACAAACTGGCTCTACAGAGGCAAGATGTCCACCTCATCTTCACCCTCCGATATATCACCGTGTACATCCCCCTCCTCACAGATTATCAATTCGTCCCCACTGGAATCCACCATCTCAGCTCCCTGTGTACTTTGTGGAGGCAATTGCTGCTGGTCAATGTCTCCGCGGAGGAATTGATTATAATTCATTTTAATGAACATCATCTTCTCCACATTTTCTGGATGTAACCTCGTACGCCGATTGCTGACAAGGTGAGCGGCGGCACTAAACACTCTTTCGGAGTACACACTTGTGGGAGGGCAACTTAGGTAGAATAAAGCCAGTTTGTGCAAGGGCCTCCAAATTGCCTCTTTTTCCTGCCAGTATAAGTACGGACTGTGTGACGTGCCTACTTGGATGCGGTCACTCATATAATCCTCCACCATTCTATCAATGTTGAGAGAATCATATGCAGTGACAGTAGACGACATGTCCGTAATCGTTGTCAGGTCCTTCAGTCCGGACCAGATGTCAGCATCAGCAGTCGCTCCAGACTGCCCTGCATCACCGCCAGCGGGTGGGCTCGGAATTCTGAGCCTTTTCCTCGCACCCCCAGTTGCGGGAGAATGTGAAGGAGGAGATGTTGACAGGTCGCGTTCCGCTTGACTTGACAATTTTGTCACCAGCAGGTCTTTCAACCCCAGCAGACCTGTGTCTGCCGGAAAGAGAGATCCAAGGTAGGCTTTAAATCTAGGATCGAGCACGGTGGCCAAAATGTAGTGCTCTGATTTCAACAGATTGACCACCCGTGAATCCTTGTTAAGCGAATTAAGGGCTGCATCCACAAGTCCCACATGCCTAGCGGAATCGCTCCGTGTTAGCTCCTTCTTCAATGCCTCCAGCTTCTTCTGCAAAAGCCTGATGAGGGGAATGACCTGACTCAGGCTGGCAGTGTCTGAACTGACTTCACGTGTGGCAAGTTCAAAGGGCATCAGAACCTTGCACAACGTTGAAATCATTCTCCACTGCACTTGAGACAGGTGCATTCCATCTCCTATATCGTGCTCAATTGTATAGGCTTGAATGGCCTTTTGCTGCTCCTCCAACCTCTGAAGCATATAGAGGGTTGAATTCCACCTCGTTACCACTTCTTGCTTCAGATGATGGCAGGGCAGGTTCAGTAGTTTTTGGTGGTGCTCCAGTCTTCTGTACGTGGTGCCTGTACGCCGAAAGTGTCCCGCAATTTTTCTGGCCACCGACAGCATCTCTTGCACGCCCCTGTCGTTTTTTAAAAAATTCTGCACCACCAAATTCAAGGTATGTGCAAAACATGGGACGTGCTGGAATTTGCCCATATTTAATGCACACACAATATTGCTGGCGTTGTCCGATGCCACAAATCCACAGGAGAGTCCAATTGGGGTAAGCCATTCCGCGATGATCTTCCTCAGTTGCCGTAAGAGGTTTTCAGCTGTGTGCGTATTCTGGAAAGCGGTGATACAAAGCGTAGCCTGCCTAGGAAAGAGTTGGCGTTTGCGAGATGCTGCTACTGGTGCCGCCGCTGCTGTTCTTGCGGCGGGAGTCCATACATCTACCCAGTGGGCTGTCACAGTCATATAGTCCTGACCCTGCCCTGCTCCACTTGTCCACATGTCCGTGGTTAAGTGGACATTGGGTACAACTGCATTTTTTAGGACACTGGTGAGTCTTTTTCTGACGTCCGTGTACATTCTCGGTATCGCCTGCCTAGAGAAGTGGAACCTAGATGGTATTTGGTAACGGGGGCACACTGCCTCAATAAATTGTCTAGTTCCCTGTGAACTAACGGCGGATACCGGACGCACGTCTAACACCAACATAGTTGTCAAGGACTCAGTTATCCGCTTTGCAGTAGGATGACTGCTGTGATATTTCATCTTCCTCGCAAAGGACTGTTGAACAGTCAATTGCTTACTGGAAGTAGTACAAGTGGGCTTACGACTTCCCCTCTGGGATGACCATCGACTCCCAGCGGCAACAACAGCAGCGCCAGCAGCAGTAGGCGTTACACGCAAGGATGCATCGGAGGAATCCCAGGCAGGAGAGGACTCGTCAGACTTGCCAGTGACATGGCCTGCAGGACTATTGGCATTCCTGGGGAAGGAGGAAATTGACACTGAGGGAGTTGGTGGGGTGGTTTGCGTGAGCTTGGTTACAAGAGGAAGGGATTTACTGGTCAGTGGACTGCTTCCGCTGTCACCCAAAGTTTTTGAACTTGTCACTGACTTATTATGAATGCGCTGCAGGTGACGTATAAGGGAGGATGTTCCGAGGTGGTTAACGTCCTTACCCCTACTTATTACAGCTTGACAAAGGGAACACACGGCTTGACACCTGTTGTCCGCATTTCTGGTGAAATACCTCCACACCGAAGAGCTGATTTTTTTGGTATTTTCACCTGGCATGTCAACGGCCATATTCCTCCCACGGACAACAGGTGTCTCCCCGGGTGCCTGACTTAAACAAACCACCTCACCATCAGAATCCTCCTGGTCAATTTCCTCCCCAGCGCCAGCAACACCCATATCCTCCTCATCCTGGTGTACTTCAACACTGACATCTTCAATCTGACTATCAGGAACTGGACTGCGGGTGCT
The DNA here is from genome assembly GCF_028390025.1 of Pseudophryne corroboree. Lineage (NCBI taxonomy): Eukaryota > Metazoa > Chordata > Amphibia > Anura > Myobatrachidae > Pseudophryne > Pseudophryne corroboree. The sequence continues at coordinate 1,127,023,127 of NC_086444.1, forward strand.
CCTTCCAGCACTTGCAGGGGGCATGCAAATAGTGGAAGGCGCATGCTCTTCACGTCCAGTGTTGGGAAGGTCAGGCATCGCAAACGACACAATTGGACTCTCCTTGTGGATTTGGGATTTCAAAGAACGCACAGTTCTTTGCGGTGCTTTTGCCAGCTTGAGTCTTTTCAGTTTTCTAGCGAGAGGCTGAGTGCTTCCATCCTCATGTGAAGCTGAACCACTAGCCATGAACATAGGCCAGGGCCTCAGCCGTTCCTTGCCACTCCGTGTGGTAAATGGCATATTGGCAAGTTTACGCTTCTCCTCCGACAATTTTATTTTAGATTTTGGAGTCCTTTTTTTTCTGATATTTGGTGTTTTGGATTTGACATGCTCTGTACTATGACATTGGGCATCGGCCTTGGCAGACGACGTTGCTGGCATTTCATCGTCTCGGCCATGACTAGTGGCAGCAGCTTCAGCACGAGGTGGAAGTGGATCTTGATCTTTCCCTAATTTTGGAACCTCAACTTTTTTGTTCTCCATATTTTATAGGCAGAACTAAAAGGCACCTCAGGTAAACAATGGAGATGGATGGATTGGATACTAGTATACAATTATGGACGGACTGCCACGGTTAGGTGGTATAAAAAAACCACGGTTAGGTGGTATATATTATAATAATAATACAATTATGGATGGACGGACTGCCTGCCGACTGCCGACACAGAGGTAGCCACAGCCGTGAACTACCGCACTGTACACTGGTTGATAAAGAGATAGTAGTATACTCGTAACAACTAGTATGACACTATGACGACGGTATAAAGAAAGAAAAAAAAATACCACAGTTAGGTGGTATATATTATAATAATAATACAATTATGGATGGACGGACTGCCTGCCGACTGCCGACACAGAGGTAGCCACAGCCGTGAACTACCGCACTGTACACTGGTTGATAAAGAGATAGTAGTATACTCGTAACAACTAGTATGACACTATGACGACGGTATAAAGAAAGAAAAAAAAATACCACAGTTAGGTGGTATATATTATAATAATAATACAATTATGGATGGACGGACTGCCTGCCGACTGCCGACACAGAGGTAGCCACAGCCGTGAACTACCGCACTGTACACTGGTTGATAAAGAGATAGTAGTATACTCGTAACAACTAGTATGACACTATGACGACGGTATAAAGAAAGAAAAAAAAATACCACAGTTAGGTGGTATATATTATAATAATAATACAATTATGGATGGACGGACTGCCTGCCGACTGCCGACACAGAGGTAGCCACAGCCGTGAACTACCGCACTGTACACTGGTTGATAAAGAGATAGTAGTATACTCGTAACAACTAGTATGACACTATGACGACGGTATAAAGAATGAAAAAAAAACCACGGTTAGGTGGTATATATTATAATAATAATACAATTATGGATGGACGGACTGCCTGCCGACTGCCGACACGGAGGTAGCCACAGCCGTGAACTACCGCACTGTACACTGGTTGATAAAGAGATAGTAGTATACTCGTAACAACTAGTATGACACTATGACGGTATAAAGAATGAAAAAAAAACCACGGTTAGGTGGTATATATTATAATAATAATAATACAATTATGGATGGACGGACTGCCTGCCGACTGCCGACACAGAGGTAGCCACAGCCGTGAACTACCGCACTGTACACTGGTTGATAAAGAGATAGTAGTATACTCGTAACAACTAGTATGACACTATGACGACGGTATAAAGAAAGAAAAAAAAATACCACAGTTAGGTGGTATATATTATAATAATAATACAATTATGGATGGACGGACTGCCTGCCGACTGCCGACACAGAGGTAGCCACAGCCGTGAACTACCGCACTGTACACTGGTTGATAAAGAGATAGTAGTATACTCGTAACAACTAGTATGACACTATGACGACGGTATAAAGAATGAAAAAAAAACCACGGTTAGGTGGTATATATTATAATAATAATACAATTATGGATGGACGGACTGCCTGCCGACTGCCGACACAGAGGTAGCCACAGCCGTGAACTACCGCACTGTACACTGGTTGATAAAGAGATAGTAGTATACTCGTAACAACTAGTATGACACTATGACGACGGTATAAAGAAAGAAAAAAAAATACCACAGTTAGGTGGTATATATTATAATAATAATACAATTATGGATGGACGGACTGCCTGCCGACTGCCGACACAGAGGTAGCCACAGCCGTGAACTACCGCACTGTACACTGGTTGATAAAGAGATAGTAGTATACTCGTAACAACTAGTATGACACTATGACGACGGTATAAAGAATGAAAAAAAAACCACGGTTAGGTGGTATATATTATAATAATAATACAATTATGGATGGACGGACTGCCTGCCGACTGCCGACACAGAGGTAGCCACAGCCGTGAACTACCGCACTGTACACTGGTTGATAAAGAGATAGTAGTATACTCGTAACAACTAGTATGACACTATGACGGTATAAAGAATGAAAAAAAAACCACGGTTAGGTGGTATATATTATAATAATAATACAATTATGGATGGACGGACTGCCTGCCGACTGCCGACACAGAGGTAGCCACAGCCGTGAACTACCGCACTGTACACTGGTTGATAAAGAGATAGTAGTATACTCGTAACAACTAGTATGACACTATGACGACGGTATAAAGAAAGAAAAAAAAATACCACGGTTAGGTGGTATATATTGTAATACAATTATGGATGGACGGACTGCCTGCCGAGTTCCGACTGCCGACACAGAGGTAGCCACAGCCGTGAACTACCGCACTGTACTGTGTCTGCTGCTAATATAGACTGGTTGATAAAGAGATAGTATACAATACATACAACAATATACTACTATACTGGTGGTCAGGCACTGGTCACCACTAGTCACACTGGCAGTGGCACTCCTGCAGCAAAAGTGTGCACTGTTTAATTTTAAATTAATATAATATTATGTACTCCTGGGGGCTCCTGCTATAACAACCTGCAGTGCTCCCCAGTCTCCCCCACAATTATTATAAGCTTTGCCTTTTATACATTGATGTGCAGCACACTGGGCTGAGCTGAGTGCACACAGACTGAGTCACACTGTGTGACTGGCTGCTGCTGTGTATCGTTTTTTTTCAGGCAGAGAACGGATATAGCAGAGAACGGATATATTATATTAAAATAAATAAAAGTTAACTAACAACAACTGCACTGGTCACTGTGGTAAACTCTGTCTGACTCTGCACAATCTCTCTCTCTCTTCTAATCTAATTTCTAATGGAGAGGACGCCAGCCACGTCCTCTCCCTATCAATCTCAATGCACGTGTGAAAATGGCGGCGACGCGCGGCTCCTTATATAGAATCCGAGTCTCGCGAGAATCCGACAGCGTCATGATGACGTTCGGGCGCGCTCGGGTTAACCGAGCAAGGCGGGAGGATCCGAGTCTGCTCGGACCCGTAAAAAAAACATGAAGTTCGTGCGGGTTCGGTTTCAGAGAAACCGAACCCGCTCATCTCTACATATCATGTGCCAAAAGTCTGCTCCCAGACTGCCACACTTGGGGCATTTAGAACTATGGGATCCCCCTATATGTGACAATCTCAGAGGTGACATGTATACTCTGTGGAGCACGAACAACTGAATTTGTTGATATCTAACAGACGATGTTGAAAGCCGGCTCGATCCCATAGCACCCTCCCACATATCATCCGATATTGGACCTAGATCAGTTTCCCACTTGGTCCTAAGGGCGCCAAGAGGGTCTATATGGTGCATTTGGAGTAAACGGCCATATATTTTGGAGACTAAATGACTGGATCCCACCGTCTGCATCAGCAGTTTGACCGGGGAATCAGTGAGTGCCGGCGGGCCATCGGGGAATTGTGCAGTCATAGCATGTCGTAGTTGAAGGAATCGAAAAAAATACGCTGAAGGGACATTGAATTCCTGTTGAATCTGCTGAAAGGATTTAAAAAACCCGCCAGTGTATAATTGTCCCAGTGAAGTTATTCCCCACGGTTCCCATACCTCCCTGACTTGAAGCTGACACAACTCCGGCAATCCAAATTTATTGTCCAGCGGAGTGTCAGGGTCAATGCCCTGCCCCTGCAATATCCGGTGTGCCTGTCTCCAAATAGTGATAGATTGTTTAATCAGTGGTAGTGCCGACCCCCTGACGCCTCCACAGAGAAGTAGTCTCAGTGGGGAGCCACCTGGATACTCCCGCAACACCGCCTGCGAGTGCAGACTTGAGGTGTCAGATTCATTAACCCATTCCCATAGATGTGCTAATTGTGCTGCATAGTAATAAAAACGAAAGTTGGGAAGAGCCAGCCCCCCTGACGTTTTGAGCCTGGTCAGAGTAGTAAGTTTCAACCGTGCCCGTTTACTAGCCCAGACTAAAGAGGACATCAAACCATCTATCTGTTTGAAAGTTTTCTGGGGGATATATATTGGGGATTGTTGTAGGATGTACAGGAGTTTGGGCTGAAAAACCATTTTCACCAAGTTAACCCTCCCTGTGACTGTCAGGGGCAGTTTCCCCCAGACTTTCACTTTATTGCGGAGATAAGATATTTGCGGTGTGATATTAAGAGAAGTAAATTTATGAGGGTCATTGGATACCCAGATGCCCAGATATTTAAAGGAATTCACCCACCTTAGAGGGAGAGCTACCATTGGGGAGGCCGGGACCTCACCCTGTAGCGGTATAATGAAGGATTTCTCCCAATTTATCAGGAGCCCAGAGTAACCTCCGAACTTATTAATAATATCTAAAATCTTCGGCATAGACTCAGCATAGCGATCCACAAATAGCAGGATGTCATCGGCATATAAGGCTATTTTCTCCTCTCTGGTGCCCACTGTATAGCCAGCAATCTCAGGGTTCGCTCGCAGAAGACAAGCAAGGGGTTCAATGGCCATCGCAAACAGGGTAGGGGACAACGGGCATCCCTGACGAGTACCTCTAGATAATGGAAAGGAGTGTGACACAAAGCCGTTAACCGCCACCCTAGCCATGGGAGAGGAGTACATCAAACGGACAAATTTGATAAAACTGGGGCCTATACCAAACTTACGCATGATACTCCACAAATATTCCCATTCCACGGAATCAAAGGCCTTAGCGGCATCCAATGAAACTACTACGGATGAGGCTGCCTCACGGGAGATCTGGAGATGGGTAAATAATCGTCTAAGATTAATGGATGTTGATTTATTGGGCATAAATCCCGTCTGATCTGGGTGTATGATCTGCGTAATGACCTGATTTAATCTACATGCTAGGATTTTGGCCAGAATTTTAATGTCGGTCGGAAGAAGGGAGATAGGTCTGTAAGACTCAACTTTCCTATGGTCCTTATCGGGTTTCGGAAGGACAATAATCAAAGCCTCCGCCATAGATAAAGGGAGGGATTCCTGTGTAAATATCTGATTATATAGCTCAAGTAATTGGGGGACAAAAAAATCTAAGTGGCTTTTATATATCTCAGATGGTATGCCATCGAGCCCCGACGCCTTCCCACCGGGGGCTGCGTTGATCGCAGTCGCAATCTCCTCAGGTGTAATAGGTGCCTCTAGGAAGTCACGTGCCTCACAAGTCAGCAAGGGGAGCTGTATAGTCTGTAAATATTCTTCTAATTGCATCGGGGTACAGTCTAATTTAGAACTATATAACCTCCTATAGTACGACACGAATTCCGACGCAATCTGTGGGGTCTGCAATAAAGTGGTACCGTCTGAGGTCTCTATTTCAATCACGGTATTAGCGGACCTCTCACCCCGTGCCAGGGAGGCCAAATATGAACCTGGCCTATCCCCGGAGGCGTAAAAGGCGTGAGAGGAGAAGAGAAGTCTATGCTGAGTCTTTTCCATTAGATATTCCCTCCATTCCCCCTGGGCTGACAACCATGCAGATTTGGAACTATCCAAGCAATCCTGTAAATATTGTGCCTCTGCAGCAACACTTATGGTCTCTAGTTCGGACTCCCGGTGTCTGAAAAATGTTTTTAAATTAGCCACACGTTTAATTAGGGTACCCCGCAAATAGGCCTTGAACGCATCCCATAAATTAGAGATAGGCTGCCCAACCTTGTTCATCTCGAAAAATTCCCGCCACGCGGCCACCAGATCGGAGCCATCTCCCATATGTATTAGCCAGAACGGATTGAACTTCCACACTGTCTGGCCTCTAGAGCCATTAAAATCCAGGATCAATGTTAAAGGGGAGTGATCCGATATACCCCTAGTCTCATATTTGCTATCCCGGACCTTAGGAATCAGATCGCTCGAGAGAAGGGCTAGGTCAATCCTAGAGAACGAGGAGTGGGAGTGTGAGAAACATGAATATTGTTTAACAGAAGGATGTCTCAGTCTCCAGGGATCGACCAGACCCAGCCCCGACACGACATCAGCAAAATCATTTCTACCGGAGTGTGGACCGGAGGAATTAGCTGAGAATCTATCCATCGCTTTATCCAACACATTGTTAAAATCTCCCATACAAACCACGGGCGTTCCCGGTGATAAGGCCATAAACCCTGCAACCTTTTTCAGGACATCTGAGGAGTACGGGGGAGGCACATACACGGACAACAAAAGCAAAGGGGTACAGTGGATCTTGCACTTTAAAAAAACATATCTCCCCCATGGGTCCGTTTGTACTGACTCCAGCACAAAGGGAACAGTCCTTTTTACAAGAATAGAGACCCCCCGAGAGGCAGAAGTATGTGTAGAGTGGAATGCCCACCCCACCCAAGGCCTTTTAAGGGCTAGGGTCTTGCTGCCCGCCAGGTGGGTCTCCATAAGACATATCACATCAGCGGCATATTGCTTAATTTGTCGAAGCACCAGAGATCTCTTAATCTTATCATTGAGGCCCCGTACATTCCATGACAACATCCTAAGCCCAGCCATGAGTGGTCATTTTGGCAATAATAGAGGCTGCAGCCCACAGCCAGCCAGATCCATCCTCTTTGAGTATAAGTAAAGGGCACCACCGCTCAAATAATAGATTCGTAAGCCACACACACACAAGTTCTAAGTATCCATACCAAATACAACCGCAGCTATTAACTTCCCCCCTCCCCCCTCCCTGTACACTACTCCCAACCTGCAGCATACTTGGATCCCTTAACCTAACACCGGCTCAAACCCAGAGTACACAACCCGTTTCACTCTGGGTGGAGCCAATTATGTAATGGCCCTAAGATAAAGAGAACAAAACACAAACAAAATATCCCCAGCCATAAGACGAAATCGCCCCCTTACAATAAAAAGAAGGGGGCAAAGCATACAAAGTCACCCCCCGGGACTTAAGAACAAAATATGATCGTGCATATTCAGGCCACTAATATATTCCTCCTCTCCCCCCAGCTCACCCCTCCCCAGCATCCCAGCGATATGCACACAGTGATAGGCCTGCGTGAGAAAAGTACCATGATAGAAAATAGGGTAGGCACTTATCCCCCCCACCACCCCCCCACCCTCAAGGAGCAGCGCTGAGATATTTAAACATTTTTCACATCCTGCATCCCCCCAATATATATGCAGATAATCTTATCCTGTACATAAAATCTCTTGCACCCATAGTCACAGGAATTAATCACGGATCAGCCAGAGCCCGTCTCGCCGGGAAGCGTCTATCCAGCCATACCATCGCCTCTCGAGGAGTCGCAAAAAATTTAGTCTCGCCATCAGCTACCACTCTTAATCGTGATGGAAAGAGCATGGCGTATGGCAAATCAAGTTCCCGGAGTCTCCTCTTAACAGGCAGGAATTGCGCTCTATCTTTCTGCACCTCCACCGCAAAGTCTGGGAAGACCGATATTGGCGACCCGTTCCATTTTAGGGGGCCTTTCGTGCGAGCAAGTTTCAGAACAGTATCCCGGTCGCGGAAGTGAAGGAACTTCGCGATGAAGGTACGAGGTGGAGCCCCCGGAGGCAATGGGCGCATCGGAACCCTATGAGCTCGTTCTATGGTGAAATGAGGTGAGAATTCATCGGGACCAAATGCCTTCCGAAGCCATGTTTCTAGAAATTCCTCAGGAGATGAGCCTTCCTCCTTCTCGGGCAAACCAATGAAACGGACATTATTGCGACGTAAGCGTCCCTCCATATCCGTCAGTTTTTTGTGCACATCAGTCATCTGAGACTCCAAAGTATCAGTACGCCGTCCCAGTGGAGTGATAGTATCCTCGACATTGGAGATACGGGTTTCGGCCTCACCCACCCTCTCTCTCACCCGTTGCAGGTCCTGATGGATAATGGAGAGATCAGACTGCACCTGCCCAATTTTGTCAGCCAATCGGGCCTCACTAGCTGTCACGGCGTCCAACACTCTTTGTAACGCAGCATCAGGCGGTTCAGATGAGGCAGAGCTGTGTGCAGGAGAGGGGGGCGAAGACTCAGTTTGCATAATTTCCCTCCTCTGTTGTTGGGGACCGGGGTTACGGACAAACTTCTCCATTGCGCCCGCCGCCGCGTTTTGTTGGCGGCCTTTCACCATCTTGGACAACACAGTGCCGCCGTATTATTTTTTCTAATTATGTATCAAAGCAATGCAGACCAAGAGAAGGGACGCAGGCACCAGCGCGCCGTGTGAAGGCCAAGAGGCACGGGACAATTATATATATATAAAAGGACCAGTGTTGTTGATTGTGTTGCTGCGTGTTGGCACTATGGGTGTGGAAGCTGTAATCAGGATCAGGGAGTCAGGCACTTTCCCTCCTTAACAGCCAGCACTTTCCTGAGGCAAAGCAAAGCAGGTTTTCACTTTAGCAGGCGTCAGTTACCAGGCACTTCCAGCAGGGGGGGTATGGATAGGAACAGAACTGAGCCTGCTGCCAATCCCAAGATGGCGCCCGGGATCCTCCACAGTCAGCACAGCTGGTAGTGTGTTCTTAGGGGTGCAAGGGCTCCAGTATTGGACAGGGGGAAGTGCCCTCCGGTCAGCTCCCAGGCCTCTTCAATATATGTCTAGCGCTGTCAGGAGCGGGCAGCGGAGCTCCGTGTGTGTGCGCCCGCCCGCCAATCGCAAGATGGCGCCCGGCGGCTTCTCTGCACAGCACGGCCGCGACAAGCGCCCTGGTCATCCAGCGGGGGAGAGGAGCAAACTGAGGCGCTGTTCGGGTGGTGGGGCCCCCGCTCTGTCCACTCACCGGTCGCGGGGTATATCAGGCAAGCCGGGTAGGAGGCGGATGGTGGAGTTCCCCCGCAGCAGCATTCAAGATGGCGCCGGCTGCATGCAGATCTGGGGCAGCTCACCCCTTCCAACGGTCTCAGCAGGGACACCAGGCACTGTATCCTCCCAAAGTGAGGTCCAGAACGGGCAGCAGATATTGAGGTACCGTGTAGGGCCACTTGTGCAGTCACTCAGGGGGTGCAGGATATATTCAGGATGTAGTCGGCTGAGGAGCTAGGAGAAACACGTCCTACTCCATATCCCGTCAGGCCACGCCCAAATTATGTGATTTTAGTTTTGTTTGTCAATTTTTGAAAACAAAAAAACAAAACCAGTTACGGCAGTTTGGCAAAAACCAAATACAAAGCCGGATGACGAATCAGGGCCAATTGCAATTCCAGCAAAAATGGTCCTGTGCACATCTCTAGTAATATTCTAATACCACATTGAGTTTGCTAGCATTGTATGCCTAGAGATGTGCTGATATGAGACATCCCTTTAACTCCTTTTTTATTGAGTTTAATAAATTATTCCTGTAGTTTAGCTGGTCATTCAAAACTTGGGATCAGTGCTACCATATGGTCCCTACTGGTCTGCACATGTACACTGATGTTGCTTGCTAACTGGTAGCTGCATTAGAAGTTGTTGCATTCCACAGGAGTAGCTAGCTGCTTATATCCAGTTTTGCGTTCCACATGGCACAGTTCAGGAGCACCAGTGCCACATTTTACATATGGTACCCTGAGGTTACCGGCAGAGAGGTGCATCTCTGCCTGACCGATTACGTGACTTAAGTGTTGAACAGTGTATTGTTGCTATAGGATGTGATACCACTACCAGGCAGGCCATGCGGTCCAAATTAAACTACTGTACATGTAGTTTGCTGTCTTTTTGTACATTATTCTGTTGGTATAAACATACTTGCCTACTCTCCCTCATTCTGCAGGATTCTCCCTGAAATAGAAGAAATCTCCCAAACTCCCTGAATAGTCCAGCAATTTCACTGATTGCACCTTAACCCCTGATGGGGGGTAAGGTAGAGAATAGAATAACAGTTGGTAAGAGTAATTCTAGAAAGGCACTTGTAAATAATGGTAAGTTACCATTAAAGCAAAAGGGCAAAGGAAATATTAACATAAAATGTCTGCTTGCGAAAGCAAGAAGCCTATCAGGTAAAATGGGGGAATTGGAATGGCATGTATCAAAATATCAGTATGATATTATAGGTATTACGGAAACATGGTGGGACGACTCTCAAGACTAGGTTACTAATTTGGAGGGATATTCACTTCTCAGGAGGGACAGGGCTACCAAAAGAGGAGGAGGGGTTTGTCTCTATGTAAAACCATCTCTAAAACCAAACTTAATATATGTTATTTACGAGGGGACTGGTGATAATGTGGAATCACTATGGGTTGAGATCACTAGTGGGGGCACTGAAATAAAGAAACTAGTCATTGGCACATGCTACAAGCAACCAGATATTAGCATACGTGATGAGGAACTGCTCTCACAGCAAATTGAAAAAGCTGTGGGAATGGGGGACATCCTAGTGTTAGGGGATTTTTAACTATCCGGGTATAAACTGGAGTAACGATTCATGTGTAAAAATTAGGAGCAGCAGGATTCAATCTAAACACATTAAAGGATCAATACTTGTCTCAATTAGTCGAGGACCCAACCAGAGGTTATAATGTTCTGGACCAAGTTATTACCAATAATGTGGACATTATATCAAACATTACAGTTGGGGAGACCTTGGGAAACAGTGATCACTATATGATCACATTCAGCATCAGTTTCAAGAAACATAGCTATAAGGAATCAACAAAAACATTCAACTTTAGAAAAGCTAACTTCAATATGCTAAACGACATTGACTGGGAAGTTTTGTTTCATAGTAAAGACACATCGGAAATGTGGGATGCTTTAAAAGGGTTGCTTGATAGCAATATTCACAAATTCATACCCTTGGGCAGTAAATGCAAGAGTAATAGACTCAAATCAATGTGTCTTAATAAGGATGTCAAAGAAGCAATGGCTAAAAAGAGGTGTTCTTTTAAAGCATTTAAAACTAATGGAGGGGAGGAGTCATTCCAGTATTACAAAGAATGCAATAAAAGATGCAAAAAAGTAATAAGGGCAGCTACAATTGTGAACGAAAAACAAATTGCTATAGAGAATAAAGCCAATTCCAAAGAGTTTTATAAATACATAAACATTAAAGGGTTAAAAAATAGAACATAGGCCCATTAAAAGATGAACTGCGAGCCTTGGAAACGATGTCAAAATAAAAGCGGATATACTGAATGGCTTTTTTTCACCAGGGAGGATCAGACGGTGTTAGTAGTGCATAACGACAGTGAAGGTAATGATTCTTGGCTAGATGCTTGTTTAAGTGAGGAAATAGTCCTGGAGAGACTAAGCAACATAAAGATTAATAAATCACCGGGACCAAATGGTTTTCATACGAGGGTTATTATGGAGCTTAAGGCACAGCTTGCAAGACCCTTATACTTGATTTTCTATAGTTCCATTAAATCGGGTATGGTACCGATGGATTGGCGTATAGCTGAGGTAGTGCCATTATTTTAAAAGGGTTCTAAAAATCATCCTGGGTACTATAGACCAGTTAGTTTAACCTCTATAGTGGGTAAAATATTGGAAGGAATTTTGAGGGATAGCATAGAGGATTATCTGCGGAATACTAAGTTTATGAGCAGGAGTTACCATGGGTTTGTGAGCGACAGATCATGTCAAACTAACTTGATTAGCTTCTACGACGAAGTGAGCGATAATCTTAACCAGGGAAAAGCAGTGGATGTGGTGTATTTAGATTTTCCAAAAGCCTTCAATACAGTGCCTCACAAGAGACTGATCAACAAATTAAGGGAACTTGGCTAGGATACACTATTTGTACATGGATAGGTAATTGGCTGGATAACAGGGTACAACGAGTAGTGGTCAATGAGATGTTCTCCAGCTGGGCACTAATAGTCAGCGGTATACCACAAGGGTCCATATTTGGTCAGCTACTGTTCAATATATGTATTAATGACATAGGAATAGGCCTGGGAAGCATAGTATCAATCTTTGCAGATGATACTAAACTGTGTAAGGTAATTAATTCAGAAATAGATGTGGAGTCTCTACAGAATGACTTATTTAAACTTGAATTCTGGGTGTCTAAATGGGGAATGAGGTTCAATATTGAAAAATGCAAAGCTATGCATTTTGGGATTAAAAACAAACTTGCATCCTATTCACTTAATGGGGAAAATATAGGGGTATCAGTAGTGGAAAAAGATTTGGGGGTCCTCATAGATAATACACTCAATAGCAGTACACAGTGTCAAAATGCAGTGAAGAAGACAAGTAACGTCCTTGCTTGCATAAAACGGGATATTGAGACCAGGGACGAGGATGTAATCATGCCGCTGTACAAATCATTGGTACGTCCGCACCTGGAATATTGTGTTCAGTTTTTGGCACCATATTAGAAAAAAGATATTGGAGAACTCGAAAGAGTTCAAAGGCGTGCTACTAAACTGATTAAAGGGTTAGAGACACTGGAGTACGAGGAAAGGCTAACTATGTTAAATATGTATACTCTAGAAAAGAGGCGTCTAAGAGGAGATATTATTAATATCTTCAAATATGTAAAGGGTCATTACAAGGAGTTAGCAGGGGATTTGTTTATTAATAGAACTCTGTATAGGACACATGGACACTCACTGAGGTTAGAGGAGAGAAAATTCCATACAAAACGTAGGAAGGGGTTCTTCAGGGCAATAAAGATTTGGAACTCCCTGCCGGAGAAGGTAATAATGGCGGACTCTGTAAATGCATTCAAAATCAGATTGGACAGCTTTCTAGCTGCAAACAGTATAACCTGGGCAGAGTCAAGGTCTGCAGAAGCATGACCGGAACACCAACTGTCAGTGCAGTGCTATATGCTGAAAGTCCAACTGCACTAAGTGAGTGTAATAATTCCACTCATACTGTATAGTCATTTTGGACAGGTTGGTATTGGGTGATCGGTGGTTGGGAGACTGGCGGTCACCATACCGACGCCGGGATTCCGTCTGTCAGATGGCTAGCAGGGGGGATTTCGGCCTGCACAACAAAGACCCTTGCGGGCTCGTTGCGCTTGCCACAGGTTCTATCCCACTCTATGGGAATAGTCCCTGTTGCTCGGCATGCCAACTGGCGGGCTAGTCAGTGTTCATGATGCCAGCGCTGGTATTGTAACCGCATCCTTTTTGGACTTGAGGAGCCTGCACACTGCAAGCATCTGGTTGTTCATTTATTGTTCCTCTCCCTGATGTTAGATCGAGACCATACATACCTCAATCCTTTTCTAGGTCACTAAGCTATACAACAGTGAAAATGTGATATAAATTCATACAGTAGTTTTTGTGTGATGCCAGAACGTACAGACACAGTCTAAATTTCACTTTTTTTTGTCTCCATGGTCCATAAACAGTCCCTAGAAGTATAATTCTCAATAAAAAAATGTCTATGTACAGACACAACCCTTACAGTTTTATTATATGTATATATTTTTATTGTAGGGTGTCCCTATTTATCTTTGGCTATGTAAGGCTTTGTGTGAACCAAATTTCCACTGTTGTTATGTTGTTTATTACCGTTCCAGTGTTTCAATGATAACCTCATTTAAGGACAAAACGATGAAAACTAGTGTGCCCTGAGCAGTCTCCAGGTGTGCCGCCATAGAAGCACATCCTGGCCCGTCAGTGTTTTGCTGTTACTGAGGCCCTGGAACGATCAATACTGGTGGGTTTAGTGGTTACAGAGCCAGTTCTTATTTAGGACCCGGGCAGTGTTGGGCTCTTCTGGCTTTCTCAGATGTGGCTCAGGCGTTACCTATGGAGAAGCTGTAACATGACATCATAGGACATGCAACTGCACCATGCATCACCATTATATTTGAATGTGCCTTGGCAATACTTAAATCTTGTTCAGTGTGCCGCGAGATGTAAAGGGTTGAAAATCTCTTTGCTACAGTGTCGTCACCATGTTGTTATAAAAACAACAAAAGACGAGCATTGGTAAAGGGGCTGCTGGAGGGGCCTGGCAGAAGCCCCAGTTTGCTACCCCTCCCCAGTATGCCTGTGCTGTAGCCAGTGGCAGTGGCGCCGTCTTCATGGTGATTTCTTTGGGAAGATGGCACTGCACATAGAAAGCAAAGACTCTGGCACTGCTCCTGATTGGCTTCTGGTCCGTGAACACGGACCGGCACCTGATTTAAGATACCTGTGCCATCGCCGGAGATTGGACTGGGGAGCAAGAGAGGTGTGCGCTGTGCTCTCCTGCCCTCGATGCAAGCAAGGTGGTTGGGCCGCAAAAGGACCCCTGCCCGCGGGCCACAAAAGGATGCGGTAGGAGCTGCAAGTTTGACACCCCTGCCCTAGAGTTTCAGAATTTCTGTCATGGCACCCCAAGACCATAGTTTCTTAGTGAGAAATTTAGAAAAAAAATATAAAATGAAGTAAATAGTGTTTATAATATGTTAACCTTAGTTTCAGTTATGTGGTGAAGGACTGGTTCTGCCGAATAAATTCACTATAAGCAATTTGAAATGTTCATGGACCACCAAACTACAGCACCACTGCAAGGCCTCCCCTATCGTCCCCTTCCCACCTTTCCCAAGGAACCCCAGGGTGTCACGGCCCCCTGTATGGAAACTACTGCCATAAAATAAACTTATTTTTATAACTACATGTAATACACCTTAGATCTCAGTTCCTTTAAGGTTTTATATCCTTGTATACAGTAAACTACACATATTTGAAAATCCTACACTAGGCACAAGTAATAATTCAGATGCGTTGTTGACCGGCGGCCGGGATCCTGGTGGTCAGCATACCGATGACGGGATCCTGACAGCCAGAATGCCGGGAGAGGGGCAAGCAAAATGAAGCCCCTTGCTGTGGGCTTCACGCTGCGAGCTTGGTGGCTTGCTGCGCTTGCCACAGGTTCTATTCCCTCTCTATGGGTGTCATGGACACCAACTAGTGGGAATAGTCCTTGGCCCCACTGACTGCATTCGGTGGCCGGGATTCCGGTGGTGGTAAGCTGACTGCCGGGATGGTGACTACATCCCATTTAGATGACTATGTGGGAGTTTTAGCATTATTATCCTATTTGTATACTACTACTTCTTCTTCTTCTTCTTCTTCTTCTTCTCCTTCTTCTTCTTTGTCTTCCTCTTCTTCTTTAAAAACACCACACCGTCTTTAATTTTTTTTTTATTAGTCAGGGTCTTCACCTGGGGACGGCGGCATTTAAGCACTTTTGCATGGCCAATGCCTCTACAGGGCTTCCGCCATCTTCACCTGGGGGGCCGCCGCCTCCCCAGGGCTTCCGTCGTCTTTCTCCGGCGTCTTCACCTGGGAGGCAGCGGCCTTTAAGCTCTTTTGCATGGCTGCCGCCTTCCCAGGGCTTCCAGCGTCTTCACCTGGTGGATGGTGGCTGTTAAGCTTTTTTGCATAGCACTTGGAGAACCACAAGTGCCAGCATGTCCGGACATAAAGGGCCCACTGGCACCTGTAGTCCACCTGTAAAGAAAATATTAAAATAAAAACACCACACCATCTTTAATATAGTGATGGCAGCGGATCCAGTGACGGATCCTCTGGCCAATCACTGTGGCCTCACTGACAGGGGTGTGCTTTCATGGGTTGAAAGCACGTCCCTGTATGAAAGCAGCACCTCTAATGGTGCCGCTTTCCCATGCATTTCCAATGGACTTTTAATAACCATTGCTAGGCCCCGCCCCCCCGCTCCTACACCCTTCCCCATTCACACTGGGAGGCACCACGATCGGTGCCTCCCAAACACATTTAAACAGGGATAATGATTAGATTAATATAAAGGAGATACTTATGACACAGAATACAGTATTTGTCATAAGTATCTTCTTTATATTATTTGAAGACTGGTTATTTCTGGTTTGAGGCCCTTGTCTTTTACATGACTGACCTAAGGGAAATGTGACTTAAAATTATTACATGAGAAAAATTTTATTACTGCCATTTGCCGGCAGTTTTGCTCACTTAGGTGGTCATTCCGAGTTGTTCACTCGTTGCCGAATTTCGTTATTTTGCGATTTTCCGCTTACTGCGCATGCGCAATGTAAATTTGCTATGCAGTTAGGTATTTTACTCACGGCATTACGAGGTTTTTTCTTCGTTCTGGTGATCGTAATGTGATTGACAGGAAGTGGGTGTTTCTGGGCGGAAACTGGCCGTTTTGTGGGTGTGTTGGAAAAAACGCTACAGTTTCTGTGAAAAACGCGGGAGTGGCTGGAGAAACGGGGGAGTGTCTGGGCGAATGCTGGGTGTGTTTGTGACGTCAAACCAGGAACGAAACAGACTGAAATGATCGCAATGGCTAAGTCCGGAGCTACTCAGAAACTGCTAAGAAAGGTCTATTCGCAATATTGCGAATCCGTCGGTCTCAATTTTGAGAAGCTAAGATTCACACCCAGTAGGCGGCGACTTAGCGTGTGCAAAGCTGCTAAAAGCAGCTTGCGAGCGAACAACTCGGAATGAGGGCCTTAGTGGCATCTAATCTTGTGATGTATATTTTATATTTTACAAATAGGGCCTGATTAAGGTTGGATCGCAATCGCAATAAGCGATCCAACGGTAAAAATTGGTAAGAGGATGCGGGATCCTGCGCAGGGCCCATCCTGCGCATGCACCTGCATTTTCTACGGCGCTCCACAGAAAATGCGATTGCTTCTGCCTGTCTATGAGGCAGAGATGGTCACGGGGGGAGGGGGGGGGCAACGCTCCATTTCAAAGACGGAGATGGAGTATTGCGGGGACGAGACTTCAAAACAGGGGCGGCAACGGAGAAACAGGGGGCGTAGTCAGTGCAGCTGCATGACATCACACGCAGCCGATGCTATCACAAAAATGGCTGTGGGTCTCATGCGGGCGCCTAACATGTGGGGCATACTAGCCCTGTGCTGGGCGTCCGCCCGCATGTCAGAGAATCTGATCATAAATGTGCTAAATTTAGCACATCTAGGATCAGGTCTGAATCACCCCCATGGAACAAAAAAAAGGCCCAAATTATGTGATTTTAGTTTTGTTTGTCAATTTTTGAAAACAAAAAACGAAACCAGTCACGGCAGTTTGGCAAAAACCAAATACAAAGCCGAGTGACGTATCAGGGCCAATTGCAAATCCAGCAAAAATGGTCCTGTGCACATCTCTAGTAATACAGGTTGAGTATCCCATATCCAAATATCCGAAATACGGAATATTCCGAAATACGGAATTTTTTGAGTGAGAGTGAGATAGTGAAACCTTTGTTTTCTGATGGCTCAATGTACACAAACTTTGTTTAAGACACAAAGTTATTAAAAATATTGTATTAAATGACCTTCAGGCTGTGTGTATAAGGTGTATATGAAACATAAATGAATTGTGTGAATGTAGACACACTTTGTTTAATGCACAAAGTTATTAAAAATATTGGCTAAAATTACCTTCAGGCTGTGTGTATAAGGTGTATATGAAACATAAATGCATTATGTGCTTAGACTTGGGTCCCATCACCATGATATCTCATTATGGTAGGCAATTATTCCAAAATACGGAAAAATCCGATATCCAAAATACCTCTGGTCCCAAGCATTTTGGATAAGGGATACTCAACCTGTATTCTAATACCACATTGAGTTTGCTAGCATTGTATGCCTAGGGATGTGCTGATATGAGACATTCCCTTTAACTCCTGTTTTATTGAGTTTAATAAATTATTCCTGTATTTTAGCTGGTCATTCAAAACTTGGGATCAGTGCTACCATATGGTCCCTACTGGTCTGCACATGTGCACTGATGTTGCTTGCTAACTGGTAGCTGCATTAGAAGTTGTTGCATTCCACAGGAGTAGCTAGCTGCTTATATCCAGTTTTGTGTTCCACATGGCACAGTTCGGGAGCACCAGTGCCACATTTTACATATGGTACCCTGAGATTACCGGCAGAGAGGTGCATCTCTGCCTGACCGATTACGTGACTTAAGTGTTGAACAGTGTATTGTTGCTATAGGATGTGATACCACTACCAGGCAGGCCATGTGGTCCAAATTAAACTACTGTACATGTAGTTTGCTGTCTTTTTGTACATTATTCTGTTGGTATAAACATACTTGCCTACTCTCCCTCATTCTGCAGGAGACTCCCTGAAATAGAAGAAATCTCCCAAACTCCCTGAATAGTCCAGCAATCTCACTGATTGCACCTTAACCCCTGATGGGGGGTAAGGTAGAGAAAATAAGCTGAAGGCTGCATAAGCCTGAAGCCATGTAAGAGTCCAATTTTTTGTGATTGGTTGTTGGTGACTAAGCAGTTGCTAGGCAGATCAGTGTGTTCTTGGGTATTTTTCCTATAGGATTATAGGGCTGTCCATCAAGAGGGTAGGGGTTGGTCTTGGAATAATATATAAGCCATGGTCATATGACTCAGACTTCCTCTTGCCATTTTGGAATGATGGAAGGCTGAGTACACATGCTGTAGTTAATACTGTGCTGTTTTTCATGTGGCTTTTATACGGGGCTGTTTTTATTTTATACTGTGCTGTTTTCATTTATACTGTGCTGTGTTTATTTTATACTTTTTGGAATGTACTGAGGTGCAGTGTGTGTGTCAAGTCTGGGTTGCTGTATGTATTACTTTCTGCACTCTGTTGGTATTTTATTGGTACTTGTTTATCCCCACTGTAGTTGTATTGCACTTGCTATTGCCCCCCCCCCCCTTTTTTTTTTCTGCTCTCCCCTCATCCCAGGCTGTGCTTTAGTTTTTCCCCAGCGTCAGGTGATATCCCGCCCACGTAGATCTGCTCCCCCCCGCCACCTAGCCGAGGCCGGGGGCCCGCTTACCTCAGCGGATTATCGCTGGCCTCGGGTTCGGTTGGTTCCTGCTGCTGGCGCCCTGCCCGCGCCGCCCGCCGGACTGCTGCCTTTTACCGCTGATGGGGGCCGATTCCTCCGTCACGGCTGCAGCGACCGGCATCCCTTAGCTGCAGCCTGAAAGCGTCCATGGCCTGCTGCGCCGCACGGAGCGCGGCTGTGTCGGACCGCTGCGGCCACGCTTCTCCCCCTGCTGCTCGTCTGTGCGAGGGACACGGTGCCCCTACTGCAGCGGTCGAGGATGTTTAGTTTGGCCGCGCTCCTGGCTGGGGTCTCCCCTGCCCCTGGATCCCGCTCGGGACGGCGGGTCCCGGCGGGGTTGCTATGCCGCGGTCCGCGCCTCTCCTCAGTCGTGCCGGTCTAGTGGAGGACGGGCGCCCCTGCGGCTGCGGGTGTGGTACGGACGCAGGTGGTTTTCCCAGCGCCCGCGATGCTGCGGGGTCCCCTTTCCAGGCGCGTCGCTTTCCCCTCACCGCCGGCGGCTCCGGCGCCCACGTGGGCCTGGCGGCTCTGGGTTGTATGCGGGGGGGTGACGGGCATTGGCTTGTGTGGGCTGGAGCGGCGCGTTGGAAGCAGCCGCTCCCTGCCCTCATGGTGGACGGTGCCTGGGTTGGGGTTTACAGCTCCCCTATGCGGGGGGGGGGGGGACATGCTATGATGGCCAAGGGCGGGTAATGGGGGCCAGACGCTCTGGGTTTGGTGGACGGGTGTCCACGTTTTTTCCTCCCGGGCCCGCGGGGTGTTGGCGACTTCGTGTCGGGGTCACCTGCCGCGGTCCCACCTGTGGGCCCCTGCTCCCTGGGACTGCTTGGTTCGTTTCCCCCTCCCCACATGTGACACAGTTCACGGGGTCCCCCGGGGCACGGCAAACGGGCCTGCCTGTGCCCCTTTAACAATTTGCGCCATGTGCGGCGGTTTCCGTGTCCGGAGCATTTACCCGTGGGTTGCTTCAAGGGGCCTCGGGTCAGCCACCCCCCCTCCCCCGGCCTTTACGGATCATAGTTTGTTAATCCTCAGCGGCCGCGGACCCACGTGCCCGGTTTTTGGCCTCCTGGCTACCGGGCTACACCATTGGGTCATCCCGTTAGCCGGGCTTCCCCTCCTGCCGAGTGTTCCTTCCTCCCATCTAGGTGTTTTCCCCCCTCCTCAGCCCACTGTCCATGGGTTGCAGCGTTACTTTGCCCCCACTTATGCCTCCTGTTTGCTGTCTTTATGCGCGGGCGCTGCCGGCGCTTGTTGTCCCCTCTGTTTTGTCCGCACAGGTGCCTGCGAGTCCGGGGAGTCTGTGGATTCATCGTGGAGGGATCGGTGACAAAGTAGGGATGCGGCTGCAACGACAGTGGATGATGCAACGACAGGGTCGGTGGCGTTTGGAGCCGGCTGATGATATTCCACGTCCTCCAGACACCGGTGAGCATGCTGTTGTTTAGTATTACTTTACAGTTCTTGTACCTTCTTGTAGCGTTTTACTCTGGTTATCCTGGGCGCCCGCGTTAGTTGGCTAGGCTCATAGCGCTGCACGTGGTGTTAGGCTTCTCGGAAAGGCAGGGCGTCGGCGGTTACCGTTTTCCCCGCCCCTTCGGTTCGCGGAGAAAGCGGACGGTGGGGGGGGATTGGGTAGACGGCTTTCCGTAATTTCAGTTGTGGTTACGATTTTCTCGGGGTGATTACGACGTGAAGTCCATCGGGTTCGGGGGTATAACGTCAATTTCTTGGGGTTATGTTTGGGGGTTGCTCGGCGGGCCGGACCGCACAGTGGGGTCCCAGACCGCAGGTGCCTTGCAGTTTGGCGTTGCTGTTTTTTGCGCTCCTTGGTAGAAAAGGGGGGTGTCGCTTATGCAGGGGCTGGTACACCATAGGTCCAATCCCGTGTTCGTCACTCCTGCGAATTTGCTAGGCCTGTCTCCCGTCTAATGACGGTGCCCCAGCCGGGAGTGGGTGTTGGAGGTCCGCGCACGCTTTCCTGCATCAGGTCCGGCGGAGGGTGGTCGCCGACCCGGCTTAGGGCTCGTGCGAGCCCTATGACGTTTTTGTTTTTTCAGCTCCTCCCGGCTTGTGCTTCTTCCCTGTGGGGTTCTGGCCAGGGACCCCGGGCTGGGGCCGCCTTGGCCTACATTTGTCGTATCCTCAAGGGGTTGTTCTTTGCATGCTATGCTGACAGGTCCATTTCCGATACCTCGCGCGGAGTGAGATTAGTCTTTTAGCGACTCTGCGTTTTGTTCCAGGAATATGGGCCGGGTACCTCAATTTTGGTAACTTATACGTTGGGTAGTGTTTGCGCTCTTCCCCTGCGTCCCTATCACCTCAAATTTTTCGGGCCTCGGTTAGGGGCCTGTTCTATACTGACAGGTTGGTGCCCCCGAATTTTTTCTGGCTCATGTGCCTTTTTTGAGAAATTCTGCACTTTCTTGCGTTGAGGCACACGGTCCGGATCCGGCCCTTTCGGTGTTTCTCGCTACAGGGACTATTTTCTCTTCATGGGTCTGGGAGGCATTTTGGTTTGCAGGTATCCTGCAGTAGGTTGCCAGGTTTTTGTCCGGATCCTGGAGGATCCCGTTGTCCCTGTTTAAGGCTAGGGCCTTACCGGTTGCCTGAGGTTTCAGGGGTTGGCGCTGGGCACAATTGCGGGTTGCTGTCGCCTCCCCGCTGACAAGGTACCGACTCTGTTGGGGTTTCATTAACGACGGCTGGGGTCGACGTGAAGTCGGTTTAAGCGGGTGCGGTTGTTAGCTCCTCCCCGTTGGCGAGCAGGTTTATCCTCACGGGTGGCATAGGTTTCAAGAATACCAAGGGCCCCTGCGGGGTCGACCAGGTAGCATACCGAGGTTTCCCTTCCCGTGGGATCAGAGATGTTTGGGTGGAATTGGTCTTCATTCCATAGTTTTTTACGGGGAGGTGGTTGTGGTCTCCTCCTCCTGGTCCCCTACGGTCCCCCCGGGCTTTGCGGCTGTTGCGACAGCTGCGTGGCTGCTGGCGGTGCATTTTTGGCATCCCGCTCCGGAGTCGGAATGGGTTGGCGGATGCTTTGTCTCTTTGCAGTTTGATAAGTGCCGCGAGTGTGTTCCGGGGTAGCGTCATAAGGTTTCCTCATGCCCGTCTTCTGGCGGGTGGATTGTCCGGGTGGGTTGGCTACTCGGACTGGTCATGCGTTGGCTCCTTCCTCGTTTGGGGCGTCTGCTACGTCCCGGTGTTTTTTCAGTAGGTTGGATACAGCGGGTGTGTCCCTGGTAGACGGTTTGCTGGTTTTCCTGTTCGAGCGTTAGTTGGGAGGGAGGGCCTAGGCGGCCATTTATCCTGCCTTTGCGGGCATTGCCTTCCGTTCTAGACTGCGCAGGCTGGTGGACCCCTCCTGGTCTGTCGTTAGCACTTTGGGGTGGGGGCTAGGGTGCGCCCCGCGCCTGCGGACACACGTAGGCCTGCTACGTGGCAAATTTTGGCAGAGTTACTGGGTGTGCTGCCTCCTGTCGTCAAGTTGGTGTGGGAGGGTGGCCCCGGGTTAGATTAGCCTTTGCTTCGGCTTCATTCTGGTTTTTGCGGGTGAGCGAAGGGTGGCGAGCAGCAGGCAGTTTCGGAATGCCGGGACCTTTATCTGTAACGCGGGTTGCAGGGTGGTCGGTTGCTTGGCAGGATGGTGTGATCCACATCGGATCAAGCAGCTGGGGGTCGCTGGGTGTCCTTGGAGGCCCAGGAGGTTGTGAGTGTCGGCCCGCTGCGCCTGGCGCAGGAGTATGGATGGGCCTCCGAAGGGGCGACCAGTTGCTGATACAGGCGCTCGCTGGTTATCTCACTAAGGTACAGGGTTGCTGCGGTGTTTGGGCTGCTGTTCAGGTGCTGGCCCGTTGGCGGTATACTGCTTGGGTCCTATTCCTTACGCATGGGGGAGGCTGCAGTTTGGCAGCCACAGGGGCCTCCACAGCAGCTATTCAGGAGCTGAGCCATTGGGGGTATACTTCTTAGGTCCTATTCCTTGCGGTTTGGGGTGGCTACCTTGCGGCAGCCTCAGGGTCATCCTCGGCAACTGTTGAGGAGCAGAGCTTTTGGGGGTGTGCTTATATTAGGTCCTATCCCCGGCGAACTGGGGAGGCTGACCATGCGGCAGCACAGGGTTCTCCACGGCAGCGGTTTCAGGAGCAGGGTCGCTGGGGGGATGCTTGTCGCAGGTCCTATTTCCTGGCCGATTGGGGTGGCTGCTATGCGGCGGCCGCGGGGTCCCCCTCGGCAGCGGTTCCAGTGCTGGGATGTTTGGAGGTATATTTTTTAGGTCCTGTTCCTTGCAGAAGGGGGAGTCTGCCAGGCGGCAACCGCAGGGTCCTCCCCGGCGGTTGTTCAGGAGCTAGGGAGTTGGAGGTTTACTCCTTATAGGTCCTGTTCCGTTGGATTGGGGTGGCTGCTGGGCGGCAGTCACAGGGTCTCCCGCGGCAGCGGTCCAGGACCTGGGGCGTTGGGGGTGTTACTTTTTAGGCCTATTCCTTGCGGATGGGGGTGGCGACCATGCGGCAGCCACGGGGTCCACCGCGCCAGCTATTCAGGAAGGGGTCTGCTGGAGGTATATTTGTTTTTTAGATCCATTCCTTGTGGAGGGGGGGGTGACTGCCATGCGGCAGACATAGGGTTCCTCTCGGCGGCTATTCAAGGGGGTGGTTCATTGGGGATATACTTCTTAGGTCCTATTCCATATGGATGGGGGTGGCTACCATGCGGAAGCCACAGGTTCCTCCATGGCGGCGATGCAGGACGTGGTCCGTTGGAGGTATACTTTTGGGTCCTATTCCTTGCGGATGGGGGTGGCTACCGTGCGGCAGCCACAGGGTCCTCCACGGCAGCTATTTCAGGAGGTGCTCCGTGGAGGGAGGCTTACTATAAGCCTTCTGCATGTGGATAATGTTTAGTGGTGCCTCTTGTGCTAACCCAAAAACTTGTTTACCCGTCGGTTTTTGAACAAGTAGTGTTCAGGAATCGAGGGTGTGAAGTGAATTTTTAAATTTCCTCCGAGGGGGCCTAATTACAATTGGCTCATCAAAGGTCCACGGGAGGTTTTTTGAGTTTTCTCCTTCACTTGGGTTAGTTCTGCTATCTGTCACTTGCAGAGCCGGCCATAGGTATAGGCAAACTAGGCAATTGCCTAGGGCATTTGACATGCCTAGGGGCATCAGCAGCTTCTGCTGATTAAAATGATATGCGGCATGCCTATATTCTGTATGTAGCATTTCATATGCAGATACAGCCACAGTCTCACACAGTATATAGGCATGCTGCATCTCATTTTAATCAGCAGAAGCTGCTTGTGCATCCTAGCCACATAGCAATGCAAATAAGATGCATTTTCATTAAAAAAGGTGCCCAACGTTATCATTGAGGCAAGATTTAGGAGGACCCATCTGTATCCAAGCAGAGGCAGAGGTCACAGTGTTAGTGGCAGTGTGAGTGCTGTGTGCATGTGAGTAGGTTGGTTGTGCAGTAGTGTTCAGAATATGTGTAAGGAGCATTATGTGTGTTATGTAAAAATGCATTAATAATGTGCAACATATGTGTAAGGGGCACTATGTGTGTCATTATGTGTATAAGGGTATTAATAATGTGCGGCATATGTGTAATAGGGTAGTACTGTATGTGTGTCATTATGTGTATAGGGGCACTAATAATGTGCAGCAAATGTGTGTCATTATGTGTATAAGGGCATTAATAATGTGCGACATATGTGTAAGGGACATTATGTGTAAAAGGGCATTAATAAAGGTTGTCATAATGTGTAAGGCGCATTATGTTTATAAGGACATTAATAATGTCTCATATGTGTAAGGGGCATTACTGTGTGGAATTGTGTATAAATGCATTACTAATGTGTGGCATTATGTGTATAAGGTGCTCTACTATGTGCCGTTGCATATAGAAAGGGCACTACTGTGTCGTCTAATGTGAATAAAGAGCAATAGGGTGTGGTGTAATGTGAATAAGAAGCAATTCAGTGTGATGTAATGTGAATAAGGGGCTCTTACTGTGAGGAGTAACGTTTATAAGGTAAAGTGATACTACTGTGGGATGTAATATGAATTATGGACACTGTCGCATGATCAAATGTGAATAAAGTTGCAGTACTGTGTGGCGTAATTGGAATTGGGGGTACTTTTGTGTGGCCATGCCCCTTCTCATCAAGAACACACCCCTTTTTGGGCTGTGCGCCAAATGTGCGAACTGTTTCTATTTAAAGTATAGGGGGTACAAGGACTGCTATGGGTGAGGGGTGATGGTATTGGAAAAGAGGTGCAAGGTCAGAGGCGGAACCAGCGGTGGTGCTAGGGGGCACCAGCCAAAATCTTGCCTAGGGCATCATATTGGTTAGGGCCGGCTCTGGTCACTTGGTTTTCTATGTGATGTCTGTCAGTGATGATTTCAGGGTGTTTTTCTTTTGCAGCCGTCAAAGGTTGAATGGGAATGGCTGGTTTGGCCACTCTTACATTTTGGGCGGCAGGGCATTACTTGGGCATAGGACAGCTGATGTTTTGGGTTACGGCTTTTAGGTGGTCAGGCATCCTCTGCTGGTACTGCGTCAGCCGCAGTTTCGGCAAGGGGGGAAGGCGTTTCGTCTTCTCCGGCTGAAATTTTGCAGGTTTTGTCTTACCTGGGGTTCTGGTCCTTTTAGTTAGCTTTCTCCTTTCCTGGTTTCTATTGGTTTGGATGGCGGGGCGGTTTGTTAAACCTCTGTGGCGGGAAGTCGCTACCAACCAGCGGTCAGATGGGCATAAGTGGTCATTGTGGGGCACCCTCTTTTAGAAGGACGGCAGGTGTGTCCTTCTCTTGCGGTTGGACATTTAGACGTTCCCCTGCGGGAACCGAACATTTGCCAGAGAAAAGAGGGGTGAGGCCTGCACAATGCGGGTTATGCAGGGAGGAGGCGGGGTTTGGTGTACTCCCCTGTCACAACTGAGGGCCTGAGCTGACGGAAGGCAGCCTCAGTTGTAGGGGCTGAGATGTACCGGAACCTGGGAGGTTGTATCAGACCCCTGGACACGTAAGTAACATGAAGAGAAACCGCCCGAAGGCGTGACCACGACAACTTGAGTAAAAGTCAATGATATTTATTTATGACAAACTCCATGCATCACAGTAGCAGTAAAAAGTAACATAAAAATCAGCAGAGAAATAATAATACAGTTCCTGGGTACTACAGGGTGGCAGGGGCCACAGAGCTCTGGTGGTATGAGACAGTTCTTATTATCTGCAAGTTGGAAAGTCCTTACCAGGCTCAACTGTAGCAATGAGGAAAGCCCAGGGTCGTACCAGCTGGTGTTCCAGGGAAAGCTGGACTGCTGTAGATAAAATGCTGCTGTGGGTACTGGTTAGAACCAGACAGGTGTTGGCACGGAGTGGATACTGGCTGGAACCAGTTAAATAATAAATAAAGCTTGAGAGCGATGCAATGTAGATGAAATGTAGAATTTGAGAGCGGAGAAATAATAATACCGGTGGAGAGTGGTAAACTGCAGAAAGGACACCGGCCCTTTAAGAGAAGCTGTACACTGCTGGAAGCTGAGCTGGAAGCAGGTGATGTTGTAGCTGGAAACAGGTGAGTCCAGAATGGATCGGAGAGTCAGGCTACACCGCAGATGGAATGCTGGTGCGGGTCTCTATAGCAGAAGTCTGGAGACAGGAGCTGGAACCTGGAAGACATTCACAGAAGAGAGACAAACTGGAACTAGGTTTGACAACCAAAGTACTGACGCCTTCCTTGCTCAGGCACAACCTATTTATACCTGCAGCAAGGAAGGCATTGGCTAGGCAATTATGCAAATTAATAATACTGACAACAGATTGGTAGGAATGATCAGCTGACAGAATCCAAGATGGCTGCGCCCATGCAGACACTTGGAGGGAAGTTTGGATTGTAATCCATGTGGTCTGGA
Source organism: Pseudophryne corroboree (assembly GCF_028390025.1). Taxonomy (NCBI): domain Eukaryota; kingdom Metazoa; phylum Chordata; class Amphibia; order Anura; family Myobatrachidae; genus Pseudophryne; species Pseudophryne corroboree. Next base: position 1,127,050,179 of record NC_086444.1, read on the forward strand.
AAACAGTAATGGCGGCGCCGGCCACCGGAGACAGGAGACGCCAGGCTGACAGATGCACATCCGACCACGCGGACACAGTGGAGGCCGCGGCTGACATAATCGCCACTCTGAATGCAGAAGCTCAGGGACGGCGGCGGAGGCCGCGGGAGACGCCATGCCAGATGTATAAGGCGTTACTGTGACTGCGTCCAGAGAGACAGGAGAGGATGCGGGAATGTGCACATCAGGATAACAGATGGGATCCGGTCCTGGAGCGCTGAGCCAGCCTTAGGAGGCATCTGATAGGTAAGAAATGGCGTCCAGATACCCGGATCGTGACAGCACCCCCCCCTTTAGGAGTGGCCCCAGGACACTTCTTTGGCTTTTGAGGAAACTTGGAATGGAATCTCTGGACCAAGGCAGGAGCATGGACATCAGAAGCATTGGTCCATGAACGTTCCTCAGGGCCATAACCCTTCCAGTCAATAAGATACTGAAGTTGACCGTAACGGTGACGTGAGTCCAGGATCTTGGCTACTTCATACTCAACGCCTCGTTGAGTTTGGACTTTCGGAGTTGGAGGAAGTGAAGAATGAAACCGATTCAAGATTAGCGGTTTCAACAGGGAAACATGGAATGTCCTGGGTATCTTTAAGAAGGGAGGCAACTGGAGTCTGTAAGCAACAGGATTGATGACTTGATCAATTTTAAAAGGACCGATGTAGCGAGGTGCAAACTTCATACTGGGAACTCTTAACCTCAAATTCTTCGTGGATAACCATACCCGATCACCCACCTTGAGAGCAGGAACTGCTCGACGCTTCTTATCCGCAAACTTCTTGTACCTGAACGATGCCTTGAGCAGAGCTGATCGTAAGCTCTTCCAGATATTGGCAAACTGATGCAAGGTGATATCCACTGCGGGAACAGAAGTTGCTGGAAGCGGTTGGAACTCAGGGACTTTAGGGTGGAATCCAAAGTTGGTGAAGAATGGTGTTGAAGAAGATGAAGAATGATACTGGTTGTTATGACAGAACTCGGCCCAGGGAAGTAATTGAACCCAGTCATCTTGAGAGGAGGACACATAGATGCGGAGGAAGGACTCCAAGTCCTGATTCACCCTCTCAGTTTGACCATTGGTCTGAGGATGGTAAGCCGTGGAAAACTTTAGCTTGACTTGGAGGGCTTGACATAAACTTCGCCAGAATTTGGCTGTGAATTGAACTCCTCGATCTGAGATAATTTCTTCTGGAAGACCGTGGAGTCGAAAGATCTCTTGTATGAATACTTGAGCCAACTTGGAAGCTGACGGAAGACCGGTGAGAGGAATGAAGTGTGCCATCTTGGTGAACCGGTCAACTACCACCCAGATGGTATTGAACTTGTTGCACATGGGCAAATCTGTAATAAAATCCATCGACAAATGGGTCCATGGTCGACGGGGAACAGATAGTGGAACCAGTTGCCCCGCAGGCGACTGGCGGGATACTTTATGTTGAGCACACTTTGGGCAAGATGCAATAAACTCCAAAACGTCCTTTTTCAGAGTTGGCCACCAATAGGACCTAGAGATAAACTCCAGGGTTTTTTGGATACCTGTATGTCCGGCAAAGCGGGAAGCATGGGCCCAATGCATGAGCTTCTTCCTTAGTGTCGGCTTCACAAAACTTTTCCCTGATGGGGGCGTAGAGTCCATCCCTACCGTGGAGAATGCCAACGGACTTATAATAGGATGCTTGTCTGAAGACTCTGACTCATTTTCTTGCTCCCATGAGCGGGAAAGGGCATCGGCCTTGCGATTCTGAGAGCCCGGACAGAACTGGAGTTTAAAGTCGAACCTGGAAAAGAAAAGTGCCCATCTGGCCTGACGAGGGTTGAGACATTGTGCGCCTTTCAGATATAGAAGGTTCTTGTGGTCTGTAAGGATGGTGATTGAATGAGAAGCTCCCTCCAACAGATATCTCCACTCCTCTAGAGCGAGCTTGATGGCTAGCAACTCCTGGTCGCCAATGGCATAGTTGCGCTCCGCTGGGGAGAACTTCCGTGAGAAGAAACTGCAAGGATGTAAATGGCCATCTTTAGCCCTCTGAGATAACACCGCTCCTACTCCAACGGAGGAGGCATCCACCTCTAGGATGAAAGGAGAGTCGATGTCAGGCTGTTTCAGGACAGGCGCAGAGATGAACCTCTGTTTTAAAAGATGAAAAGCTTGCATGGCTTCTTCAGACCACTTGGACGGGTTAGCACCCTTCTTGGTGAAAGCAGTAATAGGCGCCACAATGGTGGAAAAGTCTCGTATAAACTTTCGGTAATAATTGGCGAACCCTAAGAACCTCTTGACCCTTTGAGGGTTAAGGGTACCGGCCAATTCTGGATTGCTTGTATTTTCTCAGGAGCCATCTCTAGTCCGGAACCGGACACAATGTACCCTAGAAACGGAATGGACTTGACTTCAAAGACGCATTTCTCTAATTTGCAATAGAGATGATTGACACGGAGACGGGACAGAACCTCCTTTACCCAAAAACGATGTTCCTCTAAATTGTTGGCAAAAATGAAGATATCATCTAGATAGACCACGACATGACGGTATAGAATGTCTCTGAAGATCTCATTGACGAAATGCTGGAAGACAGCTGGAGCATTGCTCAATCCGAAGGGCATGACGAGGTACTCATAATGTCCGTCACGGGTGTTAAATGCGGTCTTCCACTCGTCACCCTCACGGATCCGGATGAGATTGTATGCACCTCTCAAGTCCAGCTTTGTAAAGATGGTAGCTCCGCTAACTCTGTCAAAGAGCTCAGTAATCAGGGGTAAAGGATAGCGGTTCTTGATGGTAATGTCGTTCAAACCTCTGTAGTCGATGCATGGCCGCAGACCACCATCTTTCTTTTTTACAAAAAAGAAGCCTGCGCCGGCTGGAGAAGAAGAAGGTCGATTGAACCCCTTTGCTAGGTTCTCTTTAATGTATTCCTCCATACAATGCGTCTCGGGCAGAGACAACGGATAAGTTCGGCCTCGAGGTGGAACCTTCCCTGGAACGAGATCAATCGGGCAGTCCCATTCTCTATGAGGAGGAAGGATATCAGCAGAAGCTTTACTGAACACATCCGTGAAATCTTGATATGGAGGAGGTGGAACATCAGACGACCTGGGGGAGGAAGAACAGACAGGCAACACTTTAAACAAACATGTCTCAGCACAGGAGGGACCCCATGCCAGGATTTGCGTAGTCGTCCAATCAATTGTAGGATTGTGAAGACGGAGCCATGGAAGGCCCAGGACCACAGGATGTGTGGCTCTTGGAATCACTAAAAGTGAAATAAGTTCGGAATGAAGAACTCCCACTCTCAGACGAACTGGTAGAGTCCTTAGAGCAATAACTGTATCAAAAATTTTACTGCCATCCACGGCAGTTAAGGAAAAGGAGGAAGGAAGTCTCTCGGTGGGTAGGGACCACCGTTTAACATAGGCTTCGGTAATAAAGTTCCCAGCTGCTCCGGAATCCAGGAGGGCAATGACGTTCTGATAACGTTGAGCAACTTGAAGCGAGACTGGGAGATTACAATCTTGAGGAGATGGAGAGGAGATCATTACTCCTAGCCGGCCCTCTCCTTGGCGAGCTAGGATTTGAAGTTTCCCGGACGTTTGGGACAGGCATGAATAGTGTGAGACGGGGCTGCACAATACAGACAGAGAGACTCAGAGAGACGTCTTCGGCGCTCAGCAGGAGTTAAACGGGAACGACCAATTTGCATGGGTTCATCTTTAGTTGGTGACAGTTGGCGAGGAGGAGGAGCAGAAGATTTTGGAGCAGATGATCTTCCACGCTCAGTTGCTCTCTCTCTGAAACGTAAGTCAACTTTTGTACAAAGTGAGATTAGCTCATCTAACTTGGAGGGTAAGTCTCTGGTAGCTAACTCATCTTTAATACGCTCGGACAAACCATGCCAGAATGCAGCATACAGGGCCTCGTCGTTCCATGCCAGTTCAGATGCCAGGATCTGGAACTGTATAAGATATTGTCCTACAGTATGTGATCCCTGGCGTAAACGGAGAATCTCAGACGAAGCTGAAGTTACCCGGCCTGGCTCGTCGAAGATGCGCCTGAATGTTGACACGAATGCAGTGTAAGAAGATAGCAGGGTGTCGGACCTCTCCCATAACGGTGATGCCCAGTCAAGGGCTGAGCCACTGAGAAGTGAGATGATGTAGGCAATTTTTGTACGGTCACTGGGAAAATTGCCAGGTTGTAGCTCAAACTGAATCTCACACTGGTTGAGAAATCCCCTGCAGAATCTTTGAGATCCGTCTAATTTTGCTGGCGTTGGAAGATGAAGACGTGGAGCAGAAACGGGTAAGGTGGGTGGGGTTATAGTTGGAGTCACTGTGGTTGACGCCCCAGATGCGCCTGATCCACGGAGAGTCGTCTGAATCCCATCCAGCCGAGTAGAGAAATCCTGGAGACAGCGGATGATGTGGCCCTGTGCAGCCTCCTGATGTTCAAGTCGGGCTGCCAGTTCTTGCATCGGCCTGGCCGCTTGATCCTGGTCTCCGGCTGGATTCATTTGGTCAGTGCTTACTGTCACAACTGAGGGCCTGAGCTGACGGAAGGCAGCCTCAGTTGTAGGGGCTGAGGTGTACCGGAACCTGGGAGGTTGTATCAGACCCCTGGACACGTAAGTAACATGAAGAGAAACCGCCCGAAGGCGTGACCACGACAACTTGAGTAAAAGTCAATGATATTTATTTATGACAAACTCCATGCATCACAGTAGCAGTAAAAAGTAACATAAAAATCAGCAGAGAAATAATAATACAGTTCCTGGGTACTACAGGGTGGCAGGGGCCACAGAGCTCTGGTGGTATGAGACAGTTCTTATTATCTGCAAGTTGGAAAGTCCTTACCAGGCTCAACTGTAGCAATGAGGAAAGCCCAGGGTCGTACCAGCTGGTGTTCCAGGGAAAGCTGGACTGCTGTAGATAAAATGCTGCTGTGGGTACTGGTTAGAACCAGACAGGTGTTGGCACGGAGTGGATACTGGCTGGAACCAGTTAAATAATAAATAAAGCTTGAGAGCGATGCAATGTAGATGAAATGTAGAATTTGAGAGCGGAGAAATAATAATACCGGTGGAGAGTGGTAAACTGCAGAAAGGACACCGGCCCTTTAAGAGAAGCTGTACACTGCTGGAAGCAGGTGATGTTGTAGCTGGAAACAGGTGAGTCCAGAATGGATCGGAGAGTCAGGCTACACCGCAGATGGAATGCTGGTGCGGGTCTCTATAGCAGAAGTCTGGAGACAGGAGCTGGAACCTGGAAGACATTCACAGAAGAGAGACAAACTGGAACTAGGTTTGACAACCAAAGCACTGACGCCTTCCTTGCTCAGGCACAACCTATTTATACCTGCAGCAAGGAAGGCATTGGCTAGGCAATTATGCAAATTAATAATACTGACAACGGATTGGTAGGAATGATCAGCTGACAGAATCCAAGATGGCTGCGCCCATGCAGACACTTGGAGGGAAGTTTGGATTGTAATCCATGTGGTCTGGAAAACAGTAATGGCGGCGCCGGCCACCGGAGACAGGAGACGCCAGGCTGACAGATGCACATCCGACCACGCGGACACAGCGGAGGCCGCGGCTGACGTAATCGCCACTCTGAATGCAGAAGCTCAGGGACGGCGGCGGAGGCCGCGGGAGACGCCATGCCAGATGTATAAGGCGTTACTGTGACTGCGTCCAGAGAGACAGGAGAGGATGCGGGAATGTGCACATCAGGATAACAGATGGGATCCGGTCCTGGAGCGCTGAGCCAGCCTTAGGAGGCATCTGATAGGTAAGAAATGGCGTCCAGATACCCGGATCGTGACATCCCCTCCTTGGTGGTTGGATTTCATCCAACGGACCGGAGCTGGTGTCTGGTAGCGACTGGTCCTGTTGCCATCCTCCAATATAAAATCAATTCAATTACAATTATAGTTTAAAGAACAGGTCAGCGATCAATAAATATCGTCTGGCCTTTTAACTACAGCTAACCGTGTCCGTGTCGTTATTTTAGTGTGTTGTTATTTTAGTGATAAGCTAGCTTAAAGTAGTGTTTATGTCAATCGCAATAAAATTATGGGCGCCTTAAATAAGCTGAAGGCTGCATAAGCCTGAAGCCATATAAGAGTCCAATTTTTTGTGATTGGTTGTTGGTGACTAAGCAGTTGCTAGGCAGATCAGTGTGTTCTTGGGTATTTTTCCTATAGGATTATAGGGCTGTCCATCAAGAGGGTAGGGGTTGGTCTTGGAATAATATATAAGCCATGGTCATATGACTCAGACTTCCTCTTGCCATTTTGGAATGCCCTCCCGCCCGCCCTGACCATAATTTTATGTTCTTTTAATTTTCCTACATCTTGTTTTTCTCGGTGGGCTATTGACAGCCAGACTGGCGGGAAGTCGCTACCAACCAGCGGTCAGATGGGCATAAGTGGTCATTGTGGGGCACCCTCTTTTAGAAGGACGGCAGGTGTGTCCTTCTCTTGCGGTTGGACATTTAGACGTTCCCCTGCGGGAACCGAACGTTTGCCAGAGAAAAGAGGGGTGAGGCCTGCACAATGCGGGTTATGCAGGGAGGAGGCGGGGTTTGGTGTACTCCCCTCCTTGGTGGTTGGATTTCATCCAACAGACCGGAGCTGGTGTCTGGTAGCGACTGGTCCTGTTGCCATCCTCCAATATAAAATCAATTCAATTACAATTATAGTTTAAAGAACAGGTCAGCGATCAAAAAATATCGTCTGGCCTTTTAACTACAGCTAACCGTGTCCGTGTCGTTATTTTAGTGTGTTGTTATTTTAGTGATAAGCTAGCTTAAAGTAGTGTTTATGTCAATCGCAATAAAATTATGGGCGCCTTATAGAATAACAGTTGGTAAGAGTAATTCTAGAAAGGCACTTGTAAATAATGGTAAGTTACCATTAAAGCAAAAGGGCAAAGGAAATATTAACATAAAATGTCTGCTTGCGAAAGCAAGAAGCCTATCAGTTAAAATGGGGGAATTGGAATGGCATGTATCAAAAAATCAGTATGATATTATAGGTATTACGGAAACATGGTGGGACGACTCTCACGACTAGGTTACTAATTTGGAGGGATATTCACTTCTCAGGAGGGACAGGGCTACCAAAAGGGGAGGAGGGGTTTGTCTCTATGTAAAACCATCTCTAAAACCAAACTTAATATATGTTATTTACGAGGGGACTGGTGATAATGTGGAATCACTATGGGTTGAGATCACTAGTGGGGGCACTGAAATAAAGAAACTAGTCATTGGCACATGCTACAAGCAACCAGATATTAGCATACGTGATGAGGAACTGCTCTCACAGCAAATTGAAAAAGCTGCGGGAATGGGGGACATCCTAGTGTTAGGGGATTTTTAACTATCCGGATATAAACTGGAGTAACGTTTCATGTGTAAAAATTAGGAGCAGCAGGATTCTAAACACATTAAAGGATCAATACTTGTCTCAATTAGTCGAGGACCCAACCAAAGGTTATAAAGAAAACCATCTCTAAAACCAAACTTAATATATGTTATTTATGAGGGGACTGGTGATAATGTGGAATCACTATGGGTTGAGATCACTAGTGGGGGCACTGAAATAAAGAAACTAGTCATTGGCACATGCTACAAGCAACCAGATATTAGCATACGTGACGAGGAACTGCTCTCACAGCAAATTGAAAAAGCTGCGGGAATGGGGGACATCCTAGTGTTAGGGCATTTTTAATAGAGATGTGCACCGGAAATTTTTCGGTTTTTGTGTTTTGGTTTTGGGTTCGGTTCCGTGGCCGTGTTTTGGGTTCGAACGCGTTTTGGCAAAACCTCACCAAATTTTTTTTGTCGGATTCGGGTGTTTTTTTTTAAAAAACCCTAAAAAACAGCTTAAATCATAGAATTTGGGGGTCATTTTGATCCCAAAGTATTATTAACCTCAATAACCATAATTTCCACTCATTTTAAGTCTATTCTGAACACCTCACACCTCACAATATTATTTTTAGTCCTAAAATTTGCACCGAGGTCGCTGGATGACTAAGCTCAGCGACCCAAGTGGCCGACACAAACACCTGGCCCATCTAGGAGTGGCACTGCAGTGTCACGCAGGATGGCCCTTCCAAAAAACACTCCCCAAACAGCACATGACGCAAAGAAAAAAAGAGGCGCAATGAGGTAGCTGTGTGAGTAAGCTAAGCAACCCTAGTGGCCGACACAAACACCTGGCCCATCTAGGAGTGGCACTGCAGTGTTAGGCCGGATGGCCCTTCCAAAAAATACTCCCCAAACAGCACATGACGCAAAGAAGAAAAAAAAGAGGCGCAATGAGGTAGCTGTGTGACTAAGATAAGTGACCCTAGTGGCCGACACAAACACTTGGCCCATCTAGGAGTGGCACTGCAGTGTCACGCAGGATGGCCCTTCCAAAAAACACTCCCCAAACAGCACATGACGCAAAGAAAAAAAGAGGCGCAATGAGGTAGCTGTGTGAGTAAGCTAAGCGACCCTAGTGGCCGACACAAACACCTGGCCCATCTAGGAGTGGCACTGCAGTGTCAGGCCGGATGGCCCTTCCAAAAAATACTCCACAAACAGCACATGACGCAAAGAAGAAAAAAAAGAGGCGCAATGAGGTAGCTGTGTGACTAAGATAAGCGACCCTAGTGGCCGACACAAACACCTGGCCCATCTAGGAGTGGCACTGCAGTGTCACGCAGGATGGCCCTTCCAAAAAACACTCCCCAAACAGCACATGATGCAAAGAAAAATGAAAGAAAAAAGAGGTGCAAGATGGAATTGTCCTTGGGCCCTCCCACCCACCCTTATGTTGTATAAACAGGACATGCACACTTTAACCAACCCATCATTTCAGTGACAGGGTCTGCCACACGACTGTGACTGAAATGACGGGTTGGTTTGGACCCCCACCAAAAAAGAAGCAATTAATCTCTCCTTGCACAAACTGGCTCTACAGAGGCAAGATGTCCACCTCATCATCATCCTCCGATTCATCACCGTGTACATCCCCCTCCCCACAGATTATCAATTCGTCCCCACTGGAATCCACCATCACAGCTCCCTGTGTACTTTGTGGAGGCAATTGCTGCTGGTGAATGTCTCCATGGAGGAATTGATTATAATTCATTTTAATGAACATCATCTTCTCCACATTTTCTGGAAGTAACCTCGTACGCCGATTGCTGACAAGGTGAGCGGCGGCACTAAACACTCTTTCGGAGTACACACTTGTGGGAGGGCAACTTAGGTAGAATAAAGCCAGTTTGTGCAAGGGCCTCCAAATTGCCTCTTTTTCCTGCCAGTATACGTACGGACTGTCTGACGTGCCTACTTGGATGCGGTCACTCATATAATCCTCCACCATTCTTTCAATGGTGAGAGAATCATATGCAGTGACAGTAGACGACATGTCCGTAATCGTTGGCAGGTCCTTCAGTCCGGACCAGATGTCAGCATCAGCAGTCGCTCCAGACTGCCCTGCATCACTGCCAGCGGGTGGGCTCGGAATTCTGAGCCTTTTCCTCGCACCCCCAGTTGCGGGAGAATGTGAAGGAGGAGATGTTGACAGGTCGCGTTCCGCTTGACTTGACAATTTTCTCACCAGCAGTTCTTTGAACCCCTGCAAACTTGTGTCTGCCGGAAAGAGAGATCCAAGGTAGGTTTTAAATCTAGGATCGAGCACGGTGGCCAAAATTTAGTGCTCTGATTTCAACAGATTGACCACCCGTGAATCCTTGTTAAGCGAATTAAGGGCTCCATCCACAAGTCCCACATGCCTAGCGGAATCGTTCAGTGTTAGCTCCTCCTTCAATGTCTCCAGCTTCTTCTGCAAAAGCCTGATGAGGGGAATGACCTGACTCAGGCTGGCAGTGTCTGAACTGACTTCACGTGTGGCAAGTTCAAAAGGTTGCAGAACCTTGCACAACGTTGAAATCATTCTCCACTGCGCTTGAGACAGGTGCATTCCACCTCCTATATCGTGGTCAGTTGTATAGGCTTGAATGGCCTTTTGCTGCTCCTCCAACCTCTGAAGCATATAGAGGGTTGAATTCCACCTCGTTACCACTTCTTGCTTCAGATGATGGCAGGGCAGGTTCAGGCGTTTTTGGTGTTGCTCCAGTCTTCTGTACGTGGTGCCTGTACGCCGAAAGTGTCCCGCAATTCTTCTGGCCACCGACAGCATCTCTTGCACGCCCCTGTCGTTTTTTAAATAATTCTGCACCACCAAATTCAAGGTATGTGCAAAACATGGGACGTGCTGGAATTTGCCCATATTTAATGCACACACAATATTGCTGGCGTTGTCCGATGCCACAAATCCACAGGAGAGTCCAATTGGGGTAAGCCATTCTGCGATGATCTTCCTCAGTTGCCGTAAGAGGTTTTCAGCTGTGTGCGTATTCTGGAAAGCGGTGATACAAAGCGTAGCCTGCCTAGGAAAGAGTTGGCGTTTGCGAGATGCTGCTACTGGTGCCGCCGCTGCTGTTCTTGCGGCGGGAGTCAATACATCTGCCCAGTGGGCTGTCACAGTCATATAGTCCTGAGTCTGCCCTGCTCCACTTGTCCACATGTCCGTGGTTAAGTGGACATTGGGTACAACTGCATTTTTTAGAACACTGGTGAGTCTTTTTCTGAGGTCTGTGTACATTTTCGGTATCGCCTGCCTAGAGAAATGGAACCTAGATGGTATTTGGTACCGGGGACACAGTACCTCAATCAAGTCTATAGTTGGCTCTGCAGTAATGATGGATACCGGAACCACGTTTCTCACCGCCCAGGATGCCAAGGCCTCAGTTATCCGCTTTGCAGCAGGATGACTGCTGTGATATTTCATCTTCCTCGCAAAGGACTGTTGGACAGTCAATTGCTTGGTGGAAGTAGAAAAAGTCGTCTTACGACTTCCCCTCTGGGATGACAATCGACTCCCAGCAGCAACAACAGCAGCGCCAGCAGCAGTAGGAGTTACACGCAAGGATGCATTGGAGGAATCCCAGGCAGGAGAGGACTCGTCAGAATTGCCAGTGACATGGCCTGCAGGACTATTGGCATTCCCGGGGAAGGAGGAAATTGACACTGAGGGAGTTGGTGGGGTGGTTTGCGTGAGCTTGGTTACAAGAGGAAGGGATTTACTGGTCAGTGGACTGCTTCCGCTGTCGCCCAAAGTTTTTGAACTTGTCACTGACTTATTATGAATGCGCTGCAGGTGACGTATAAGGGAGGATGTTCCGAGGTGGTTAACGTCCTTACCCCTACTTATTACAGCTTGACAAAGGCAACACACGGCTTGACAAATGTTGTCCGCATTTCTGTTGAAATACTTCCACACCGAAGAGCTGATTTTTTTGGTATTTTCACCAGGCGTGTCAATGGCCATATTCCTCCCACGGACAACAGGTGTCTCCCCGGGTGCCTGACTTAAACAAACCACCTCACCATCAGAATCCTCCTTGTCAATTTCCTCCCAAGCGCCAGCAACACCCATATCCTCCTCATCCTGGTGTACTTCAACACTGACATCTTCAATCTGACTATCAGGAACTGTACTGCGGGTGCTCCTTCCAGCACTTGCAGGGGGCGTGCAAATGGTGGAAGGCGCATGCTCTTCACGTCCAGTGTTGGGAAGGTCAGGCATCGCAACCGACACAATTGGACTCTCCTTGTGGATTTGTGATTTCGAAGAACGCACAGTTCTTTGCTGTGCTTTTGCCAGCTTGAGTCTTTTCATTTTTCTAGCGAGAGGCTGAGTGCTTCCATCCTCATGTGAAGCTGAACCACTAGCCATGAACATAGGCCAGGGCCTCAGCCGTTCCTTGCCACTCCGTGTGGTAAATGGCATATTGGCAAGTTTACGCTTCTCCTCCGACGATTTTATTTTAGATTTTTGAGTCCTTTTTTTACTGATATTTTGTGTTTTGGATTTTACATGCTCTGTACTATGACATTGGGCATCGGCCTTGGCAGACGACGTTGATGGAATTTCATAGTCTCGGCCATGACTAGTGGCAGCAGCTTCAGCACGAGGTGGAAGTGGATCTTGATCTTTCCCTATTTTTGGAACCTCAACATTTTTGTTCTCCATATTTTAATAGGCACAACTAAAAGGCACCTCAGGTAAACAATGGAGATGGATGGATACTAGTATACTTATCGATGATGAGTGACTGACGACACAGAGGTAGCTACAGCCGTGGACTACCATACTGCGTCTGCTAGTATAGAGATGATAATGATATAAAAAATATATATATATCACTACTGCAGGTATATATAATATAATGACGGACCTGCTGGACACTGTCAGCAGACTCCTAAACTACTAGTATGAAGAAGATAGAAAAAAAAACCCCACCACAGGTAGGTATACAATTATGGACGAGCACTGACGACACAGAGGTAGCTACAGCCGTGGACTACCGTACTGCGTCTGCTAGTATAGAGATGATAATGATATAAAAAATATATATATATCACTACTGCAGGTATATATAATATAATGACGGACCTGCTGGACACTGTCAGCAGACTCCTAAACTACTAGTATGAAGAAGATAGAAAAAAAAACCCCACCACAGGTAGGTATACAATTATGGACGAGCACTGACGACACAGAGGTAGTCACAGCCGAGAACGGATTATATTAAATAATAAATAAAACTGGTGGTGGTCAGTCACTAGTGTTTATCAGCAAAACTCTGCACTCTGAGTACTCCTAATGCTCCCCAAAATTACTAAGTAATCAACTCAAGTGTCTCTATCTATTCTAATGGAGAGGACGCCAGCCACGTCCTCTCCCTATCAATCTCAATGCACGTGTGAAAATGGCGGCGACGCGCGGCTCCTTATATAGAATCCGAGTCTCGCGATAGAATACGAGCCTCGCGAGAATCCGACAGCGGGATGATGACGTTCGGGCGCCCACGGGTTAACAGAGCAAGGCGGGAAGATCCGAGTCTGCCTCGGACCCGTGTAAAAAGGCTGAAGTTCGGGGGGATTCGGATTCCGAGGAACCGAACGCGCTCATCTCTAATTTTTAACTATCCGGGTATAAACTGGAGTAACGATTCAGCTGTAAAAATTAGGAGCAGCAGGATTCTAAACACATTAAAGGATCAATACTTGTCTCAATTAGTCGAGGACCCAACCAGAGGTTATAATGTTCTGGACCAAGTTATTACCAATAATGTGGACATTATATCAAACATTACAGTTGGGGAGACCTTGGGAAACAGTGATCACTATATGATCACATTCAGCATCAGTTTCAAGAAACATAGCTATAAGGAATCAACAAAAACATTCAACTTTAGAAAAGCTAACTTCAATATGCTAAACGACATTGACTGGGAAGTTTTGTTTCATAGTAAAGACACATCGAAAATGTGGGATGCTTTAAAAGGGTTGCTTGATAGCAATATTCACAAATTCATACCCTTGGGCAGTAAATGCAAGAGTAATAGACTCAAATCAATGTGGCTTAATAAGGATGTCAAAGTAGCAATGGCTAAAAAGAGGTGTTCTTTTAAAGCATTTAAAACTAATGGAGGGGAGGAGTCATTCCAGTATTACAAAGAATGCAATAAAAGATGCAAAAAAGTAATAAGGGCAGCTACAATTGTAAACGAAAAACAAATTGCTATAGAGGAAAAATAAGAATTTACTTACCGATAATTCTATTTCTCGTAGTCCGTAGTGGATGCTGGGAACTCCGTAAGGACCATGGGGAATAGCGGCTCCGCAGGAGACTGGGCACAAAAGTAAAGCTTTAGGACTACCTGGTGTGCACTGGCTCCTCCCCCTATGACCCCCCTCCAAGCCTCAGTTAGGATACTGTGCCCGGACGAGCGTACACAATAAGGAAGGATTTATGAATCCCGGGTAAGACTCATACCAGCCACACCAATCACACCGTACAACCTGTGATCTGAACCCAGTTAACAGCATGATAACAGAGGAGCCTCTGGATAGATGGCTCACAACAACAATAACCCGATTTAGTTAACAATAACTATGTACAAGTATTGCAGACAATCCGCACTTGGGATGGGCGCCCAGCATCCACTACGGACTACGAGAAATAGAATTATCGGTAAGTAAATTCTTATTTTCTCTGACGTCCTAGTGGATGCTGGGAACTCCGTAAGGACCATGGGGATTATACCAAAGCTCCCAAATGGGCGGGAGAGTGCGGATGACTCTGCAGCACCGAATGAGAGAACTCCAGGTCCTCCTCAGCCAGGGTATCAAATTTGTAGAATTTTGCAAACGTGTTTGCCCCTGACCAAGTAGCTGCTCGGCAAAGTTGTAAAGCCGAGCCCCCTCGGGCAGCCGCCCAGGATGAGCCCACCTTCCTTGTGGAATGGGCTTTTACAGATTTTGGCTGTGGCAGGCCTGCCACAGAATGTGCAAGCTGAATTGTATTACAAATCCAACGAGCAATAGTCTGCTTAGAAGCAGGAGCACCCAACTTGGTGGGTGCATACAGGATAAACAGCGAGTCAGATTTTCTGACTCCAGCCGTCCTGGAAACATATATTTTCAGGGCCCTGACTATGTCCAACAACTTGGAGTCCTCCAAGTCACTAGTAGCCGCAGGTACCACAATAGGTTGGTTCAGATGAAACGCTGAAACCACCTTAGGGAGAAAATGAGGACGAGTCCTCAATTCCGCCCTGTCTGAATGGAAGATCAGATAAGGGCTTTTACAGGATAAAGCCGCCAATTCTGACACGTGCCTGGCCGAGGCCAGGGCCAACAGCATGACCACTTTCCATGTGAGATATTTTAACTCCACAGATTCAAGTGGTTCAAACCATTGTGACTTTAGGAACCCCAAAACTACATTGAGATCCCAAGGTGCCACTGGAGGCACAAAAAGGAGGCTGTATATGCAGTACCCCTTTTACAAACGTCTGAACTTCAGGAACTGAAGCTAGTTCTTTCTGGAAGAAAATTGACAGGGCCGAAATTTGAACCTTAATGGACCCCAATTTTAGGCCCATAGACACTCCTGTTTGCAGGAAATGCAGGAATCGACCTAGTTGAAATTCCTCCATCGGGGCCTTACTGGCCTCGCACCACGCAACATATTTTCGCCAAATGCGGTGATAATGCTTTGCGGTTACATCCTTCCTGGCTTTGATCAGGGTAGGGATGACTTCATCCGGAATGCCTTTTTCCTTCAGGATCCGGCGTTCAACCGCCCTGCCGTCAAACGCAGCCGCGGTAAGTCTTGGAATAGACAGGGTCCTTGCTGGAGCAGGTCCCTTCTTAGAGGTAGAGGCCACGGGTCCTCCGTGAGCATCTCTTGAAGTTCCGGGTACCAAGTCCTTCTTGGCCAATCCGGAGCCACGAGTATAGTTCTTACTCCCCTCCGTCTTATAATTCTCAGTACTTTTGGTAAGAGAGGAAGAGGAGGGAACACATACACTGACTGGTACACCCACGGTGTTACCAGAGCGTCCACAGCTATTGCCTGAGGGTCCCTTGACCTGGCGCAATACCTGTCCAATGTTTTGTTTAGGCGGGACGCCATCATGTCCACCTTTGGTTTTTCCCAACGGTTTACAATCATGTGGAAGACTTCTGCTGAGGAAGTCTGTTTCCCAGTTGTTCACTCCCGGAATGAACACTGCTGACAATGCTATCACATGATTTTCCGCCCAGCGAAAAATCCTTGCAGCTTCTGCCATTGCCCTCCTGCTTCTTGTGCCGCCCTGTCTGTCTACGTGGGCGACTGCCGTGATGTTGTCCGACTGGATCAGCACCGGCTGACCTTAAAGCAGAGGTTTTGCTTGGCTTAGGGTATTGTAAATGGCCCTTAGCTCCAAGATATTTATGTGAAGTGATGTCTCCAGGCTTGACCACAAGCCCTGGAAATTTCTTCCCTGTGTGACTGCTCCCCAGCCTCGCAGGCTGGCATCCGTGGTCACCAGGACCCAGTCCTGAATGCCGAATCTGCGCCCTATAGAAGATGAGCACTCTGCAACCACCACAGAAGAGACACCCTTGTCTTTGGTGACAGGGTTATCCGCTGATGCATCTGAAGATGCGATCCGGACCATTTTTCCAGCAGGTCCCACTGGAAAGTTCTTGCGTGGAATCTGCCGAATGGAATTGCTTCGTAGGAAGCCACCATTTTTCCCAGGACCCTTGTGCACTGATGCACTGACACTTGGCCTGGTTTTAGGAGGTTTCTGACTAGTTCGGATAACTCCCTGGCTTTCTCCTCCTGGAGAAACACCTTTTTCTGGACTGTGTCCAGGATCATCCTTAGGAATAGAAGACGTGTCGTCGGGATCAGCTGCGATTTTGGAATATTAAGAATCCAACCGTGCTGCCGCAACACTACTTGAGATAGTGCTACCCCGACTACCAACTGTTCCCTGGATCTTGCCCTTATCCGGAGATCGTCCAAGTAAGGGATAATTAAAACTCCCTTCCTTCGAAGGAGTATCATCATTTCGGCCATTACTTTGGTAAAGACCCGGGGTGCCGTGGACAAACCAAACGGCAGCTTCTGAACTGATAGTGACAGTTCTGTACCACAAACCTGAGGTACCCTTGGTGAGAAGGGTAAATTGGGACATGGAGATAAGCATCCTTGATGTCCACAGACACCATATAATCCCCTTCTTCCAGGTTTGCAATCACCGCTCTGAGTGACTCCATCTTGAATTTGAACCTTTGTATGTAAGTGTTCAAGGATTTCAGATTTAAATTAGGTCTCACCGAGCCGTCCGGCTTCGGTACCACAAACAGCGTGGAATAATACCCCTTTCCCTGTTGTAGGAGGGGTACCTTGATTATCACCTGCTGGGAATACAGCTTGTGAATGGCTTCCCATACCGCCTCCCTGTCGGAGGGAGACGTCGGTAAAGCAGACTTTAGGAAACGGCGAAGGGGAGACGTCTCGAATTCCAATTTGTACCCCTGAGATACCACCTGAAGGAACCAGGGGTCCACCTGTGAGTGAGCCCACTGCACGCTGAAATTTTTGAGACGGGCACCCACCGTGCCTGAGTCCACTTGTAAAGCCCCAGCGTCATGCTGAGGACTTGGCAGAAAACGGGAGAGGGCTTCTGTTCCTGGGAACTGGCTGTTTGCTGCAGCCTTTTTCCTCTCCCTCTGCCACGGGGCAGAAATGAGGAGCCTTTTGCCCGCTTGCCCTTATGGGGCCCAAAGGACTGCGCCTGATAATACGGCGTCTTCTTATGTTGAGAGGCTACCTGGGGTAAAAATGTGGATTCCCCAGCCGTTGCCGTGGCCACCAGGTCTGTTAGACCTACCCCAAATAACTCCTCCCTTTTATAAGGCGATACTTCCATATGCCTTTTGGAATCAGCATCACCTGACCACTGTCTTGTCCATAACCCTCTCTGGCAGAAATGGACAGCGCACTTACTCTTGATGCCAGTCGGCAAATATCCCTCTGTGCATCCCGCATATATAGAACTGCATCTTTAGTCAGTAATATACTGTCCCTATCTAGGGTATCAATATTGTCAGTCAGGGAATCCGACCAAGCCACCCCAGCACTGCACATCCAGGCTGAGGCGATTGCTGGTCGCAGTATCACACCCGTGTGAGTGTATATACATTTTACTGCTTTCTGTCAGCAGGTTCCTTAAGGGCGGCCGTATCCAGGGACGGTAGTGCCTTTAGACAAGCGTGTGAGCGCTTTATTCACCCTAGGGGGTGTTTCCCAACGTGCCCTATCCTCTGGGGGGAAGGGGTATGATGCTAATAACTTTTCAGGAATTAACAGTTTTTATCGGGGGAAACCCACGCATCATCACACACTTCATTTAATTCCTCAGAAGCAGGAAAAACTACAGGCAGTTTTTTCTCACCCAACAAATACCCTTTTTAATGGTACTGGTATTATCAGAAATGTGTAAAAACATTTTCCATAGCCTCAATCATGTAACGTGTGGCCCTACTGGTAGTCACATTCGTCTCTTAATCGTCGACACTGGAGTCAGTATCCGTGTCGGCGTCTGTATCTGCCATCTGCGGTAACGGGCGTTTTAGAGCCCCTGATGGCTTTTGAGACCCCTGGACAGGCACAGGCTGAGTCGCCGGCTGTCTCATGTCATCAATCTTTTGTAAAGAGCTGACACTGTCACATATTCCTTCCATAAGCTCAACCACTCAGGTGTCGACTCCCTAGGGGGTGACATCTCCATTACAGGCAATTGCTCCGCCTCCACACCATTTTCCTCCTCATACATGTCGACACAACATACCGACACACAGCACACACACAGGGAATGCTCTGATAGAGGACAGGACCCCACTAGCCCTTTGGGGAGACAGAGGGAGAGTATGCCAGCACACACCAGAGCGCTATATATATACAGGGATAACCTTATATAAGTGTTTTTCCCCTTATAGCTGCTGTTTTATTAATACTGCGCCTAATTAGTGCCCCCCTCTCTTTTTTAACCCTTTTCTGTAGTGTAGTAACTGCAGGGGAGAGCCAGGGAGCTTCCCTCCAACGGAGCTGTGAGAGAAAATGGCGCCAGTGTGCTGAGGAGATAGGCTCCGCCCCCTTCTCGGCGGCCTTTTCTCCCGTTTTTCTGTGGAATCTGGCAGGGGTTAAAATTCATCCATATAGCCCTGGGGGTTATATGTGATGTATTTTCGCTAGCCAAGGTGTTTTTATTGCTGCTCAGGGCGCCCCCCCTAGCACCCTGCACCCTCAGTGACCTAAGTGTGAAGTGTGCTGAGGAGCAATGGCGCACAGCTGCAGTGCTGTGCGCTACCTTGGTGAAGACAGGATGTCTTCTGCCGCCGATTTTCCGGACCTCTTCTTGCTTCTGGCTCTGTAAGGGGGGCGGCGGCGCGGCTCTGGGACCGGACTCCGAGGCTGGGCCTGTGTTCGGTCCCTCTAGAGCTAATGGTGTCCAGTAGCCTAAGAAGCCCAATCCACTCTGCACGCAGGTGAGTTCGCTTCTTCTCCCCTTAGTCCCTCGATGCAGTGAGCCTGTTGCCAGCAGGTCTCACTGAAAATAAAAAACCTAAAACTAAACTTTCACTAAGAAGCTCAGGAGAGCCCCTAGTGTGCACCCTTCTCGGCCGGGCACAAAAATCTAACTGAGGCTTGGAGGAGGGTCATAGGGGGAGGAGCCAGTGCACACCAGGTAGTCCTAAAGCTTTACTTTTGTGCCCAGTCTCCTGCGGAGCCGCTATTCCCCATGGTCCTTACGGAGTTCCCAGCATCCACTAGGACGTCAGAGAAAAACCAATTCCAAAGAGTTTTATAAATACATAAACATTAAAGGGTTAAAAAAATAGAACATAGGCCCATTAAAAGATGAACTGCGAGCCTTGGAAACGATGTCAAAATAAAAGCGGATATACTGAACAGCTTTTTTTCACCAGGGAGGATCAGACGGTGTTAGTAGTGCATAACGATAGTGAAGGTAATGATTCTTGGCTAGATGCTTGTTTAAGTGAGGAAATAGTCCTGGAGAGACTAAGCAACATAAAGATTAATAAATCACTGGGACCAAATGGTTTTCATACGAGGGTTATTATGGAGCTTAAGGCACAGCTTGCAAGACCCTTATACTTGATTTTCTATAGTTCCATTAAATCGGGTATGGTACTGATGGATCGGCGTATAGCTGAGGTAGTGCCATTATTTAAAAAGGGTTCTAAAAATCATCCTGGGTACTATAGACCAGTTAGTTTAACCTCTATAGTGGGTAAAATATTGGAAGGAATTTTGAGGGATAGCATAGAGGATTATCTGCGGAATACTAAGTTTATGAGCAGGAGTTACCATGGGTTTGTGAGCGACAGATCATGTAAAACTAACTTAATTAGCTTCTACGACGAAGTGAGCGATAATCTTAACCAGGGAAAAGCAGTGGATGTGGTGTATTTAGATTTTGCAAAAGCCTTCAATACAGTGCCTCACAAGAGACTGATCATCAAATTAAGGGAACTTGGCCTAGGATACACTATTTGTACATGGATAGGTAATTGACTGGATAACAGGGTACAACGAGTAGTGGTCAATGAGATGTTCTCCAGCTGGGCACTAGTAGTCAGCGGTATACCACAAGGGTCCATATTTGGTCCGCTACTGTTCAATATATGTATTAATGACCTAGGAATAGGCCTGGGAAGCATAGTATCAATCTTTGCAGATGATACTAAACTGTGTAAGGTAATTAATTCAGAAATAGATGTGGAGTCTCTACAGAATGACTTATTTAAACTTGAATTCTGGGTGTCTAAATGGGGAATGAGGTTCAATATTGAAAACTACAAAGCTATGCATTTTGGGATTAAAAACAAACTTGCATCCTATTCACTTAATGGGGAAAATATAGGGGTATCAGTAGTGGAAAAAGATTTGGGGGTCCTCATAGATAATACACTCAATAGCAGTACACAGTGTCAAAATGCAGTGAAGAAGAGAAGTAAAGTCCTTGCTTGCATAAAACGGGGTATTGAGACCAGGGACGAGGATGTAATCATGCCGCTGTACAAATCATTGGTACGTCCGCACCTGGAATATTGTGTTCAGTTTTTGGCACCATATTATAAAAAAGATATTGGAGAACTCGAAAGAGTTCAAAGGCCTGCTACTAAACTGATTAAAGGGTTAGAGACACTGGAGTACGAGGAAAGGCTAACTATGTTAAATATGTATACTCTAGAAAAGAGGCGTCTAAGAGGAGATATTATTAATATCTTCAAATATGTAAAGGGTCTTTACAAGGAGTTAGCAGGGGATTCGTTTATTGATAGAACTCTGTATAGGACACATGGACACTCACTGAGGTTAGAGGAGAGAAAATTCCATACAAAACGTAGGAAGGGGTTCTTCAGGGCAATAAAGATTTGGAACTCCCTGCCGGAGAAGGTAATAATGGCGGACTCTGTAAATGCATTCAAAATCAGATTGGACAGCTTTCTAGCTGAAAACAGTATAACCTGGGCAGAGTCAAGGTCTGCAGAAGCATGACCGGAACACCAACTGTCAGTGCAGTGCTATATGCTGGAAGTCCAACAGCACTAAGTGAGTGTAATAATTCCACTCATACTGTATAGTCATTTTGGACAGGTTGGTATTGGGTGATTGGTGGTTGGGAGACTGGCGGTCACCATACCGACGCCGGGATTCCGTCTGTCAGATGGCCAGCAGGAGGGATTTCGGCCAGCACAACAAAGACCCTTGCGGGCTCGTTGCGCTTGTCACAGGTTCTATCCCACTCTATGGGAATAGTCCCTGTTGCTCGGCATGCCAACTGGCGGGCTAGTCAGTGTTCATGATGCCAGCGCTGGTATTGTAACCGCATCCTTTTTGGACTTGAGGAGCCTGCACACTGCAAGCATCTGGTTGTTCATTTATTGTTCCTCTCCCTGATGTTAGATCGAGACCATACATACCTCAATCCTTTTCTAGGTCACTAAGCTATACAACAGTGAAAATGTGATATAAATTCATACAGTAGTTTTTGTGTGATGCCAGAACGTACAGACACAGTCTACATTTCACTTTTTTTTTTGTCTCCATGGTCCATAAACAGTCCCTAGAAGTATAATTCTCAATAAAAAAAATGTCTATGTACAGACACAACCCTTACAGTTTTATTATATGTATATATTTTTATTGTAGGGTGTCCATATTTATCTTTGGCTATGTAAGGCTTTGTGTGAACCCAATTTCCACTGTTGTTATGTTGTTTATTACTGTTCCAGTGTTTCAATGATAACCTCATTTAAGGACAAAACGATAAAAACTAGTGTGCCCTGAGCAGTCTCCAGGTGTGCCGCCATAGAAGCACATCCTGGCCCGTCAGTGTTTTGCCGTTACTGAGGCCCTGGAACGATCAATACTGGTGGGTTTAGTGGTTGCAGAGCCAGTTCTTATTTAGGACCCGGGCAGTGTTGGGCTCTTCTGGCTTTCTCAGATGTGGCTCAGGTGTTACCTATGGAGAAGCTGTAACATGACATCATAGGACATGCAACTGCACCATGCATCACCATTATATTTGAATGTGCCTTGGCAATACTTAAATCTTGTTCAGTGTGCCGCGAGATGTAAAGGGTTGAAAATCTCTTTGCTACAGTGTCGTCACCATGTTGTTATAAAAACAACAAAAGACGAGCATTGGTAAAGGGGCTGCTGGAGGGGCCTGGCAGAAGCCCCAGTTTGCTACCCCTCCCCAGTATGCCTGTGCTGTAGCCAGTGGCAATGGCGCCGTCTTCATGGTGATTTCTTTGGGAAGATGGCACTGCACATAGAAAGCAAAGACTCTGGCACTGCTCCTGATTGGCTTCTGGTCCGTGAACATGGACCGACACCTGAATTAAGATACCCGTGCCATCGCCGGAGATTGGACTGGGGAGCAAGAGAGGTGTGCGCTGTGCTCTCCTGCCCTCGATGCAAGCAAGGTGGTTGGGCCGCAAAAGGACCCCTGCCCGCGGGCCACAAAAGGATGCGGTAGGAGCTGCGAGTTTGACACCCCTGCCCTAGAGTTTCAGAATTTCTGTCATGGCACCCCAAGACCATAGTTTCTTAGTGAGAAATTTTGAAAAAAATATAAAATGAAGTAAATAGTGTTTATAATATGTTAACCTTAGGTTCAGTTATGTGGTGAAGGACTGGTTTTGCCGATTAAATGCACTATAAGCAATTTGAATTGTTCATGGACCACCAAACTACAGCACCACTGCAAGGCCTCCCCTATCCCCCCCATCCCACCTTACCCAAGGAACCCCAGGGTCTCACGGCCCCCTGTATGGAAACTACTGCCATAAAATAAACTTATTTTTATAACTACATGTAATACACCTTAGATCTCAGTTCCTTTAAGGTTTTATATCCTTGTATACAGTAAACTACACATATTTGAAAATCCTACACCAGGCACAAGTAATAATTCAGATGCGTTGTTGACCGGCGGCCAGGATCCTGGTGGTCAGCATACCGATGACGGGATCCTGACTGCCAGAATGCCGGGAGAGGGGCAAGCAAAATGTAGCCCCTTTCTGTGGGCTTCACGCTGCAAGCTTGGTTGCTTGCTGCCCTTGCCACAGGTTCTATTCCCTCTCTATGGGTGTCATGGACACCAACTAGTGGGAATAGTCCTTGGCCCCACTGACTGCATTCGGTGGCCGGGATCCCGGTGGTGGTAAGCTGACCGCCGGGATGGTGACTACATCCCATTTAGATGACTATGTGGGAGTTTTAGCATTATTATCCTATTTGTATATAAAAAGTGTTGAAAGGGGAGAGCGCTACTGCGCAGATTCCATACTGTTCCTTCAGGAAGGCTTCACTCCCTGTACCAAGATGGCTGCTGACCTAAATCCTGCACATAAATGCGGCGGCATCTTGTCAATGTCTTAGAGCATCACAGTGGGAGACAGTAGTTTTTCACTTAACTCCTCAGAGACCTGAGATTATCAGAGATCCACAACACTTCCAGTGATCCTGCCGAATAACACCCCTCTCATCTCAGCCTCCGCTCAGTGAGAACCAGTGTGTAACAGTGATTAAGTGGGGTTCATAGAAATATTTTATGCAATTCACAGTATGAGCTTACCATCTTCAGAGTGTTGGAGAATTATTATACATTTTTATTTTTTGGTCAGAGAATTTTTTTTTATTATTTTATAATGTAACTGGACCCTGTATTGTTATTTTCCCCTCAGCTCACTTTAAAATAGATATAAAGGAGAAAGATATCTAAAAGCAATTATAGAGTAAGACCATTTTCCTTACTGCGTAAGCTGCAAACTAGGTGTCCTGTTAGTTGCTTTTCATTTTACCTTTGTATGCCTTACTGCCATGTTTTACTTATAGCACAGTGTAATCTATGTAGTGGACCCAAAATGGCTGCCTCACATGGTACTCTCTTGTGTAGAATAAACAATGCATGGTTTTAAACTCTCCTAATATATTTGTCTCCCTAAGTATGTGTCATTTCTTCTAGAGATGAGCGGGTTCGGTTCCTCGGAATCCGAACCCGCCCGAACTTCAGTTTTCTTTACACGGGGCCGAGCGACTCGGATCTTCCCGCCTTGCTCGGTTAACCCGAGCGCGCCCGAACGTCATCATCCCGCTGTCGGATTCTCGCGAGGCTCGGATTCTATCGCGAGATTCGGATTCTATATAAGGAGCTGCGCGTCGCGGCCATTTTCACACGTGCATTGAGATTGATAGGGAGAGGACGTGGCTGGCGTCCTCTCCGTTTATAGAGAAGAGAGTGAGACTAGAGTAGAGAGAGACACAGTATTTACTTTAGTAATTTTGGGGAGCATTAGGAGGAGTACTACTACTTGCTGAAGTGATAGTGTGACTGTATATCTGACTTGTGGGGGAGACAGTGGGGAGCAGTTAGAGTCTGAGAGCAGGAGTACATATTTTAACGTACAGTGCACACTTTTGCTGCCAGAGTGCCACACTGCCATTGTGACCACACTGACCACCAGTATATATTGTGATTGTCTGCTTAGGAGTACTACTTGCAAGTTGCTGATAGTGTGACCAGTGACCTGACCACCAGTTTAATTAATCACCACCAGTTTAATATATATATATATATATATATATATAATTGTATATAATATATATATAATTGTATACCACCTACCCGTGTTTTTTTTTTCTTTTTTCTTGATACATACTACTATAGTAGCTTACTGTAGCAGTCTGCGGTGCTGCTGAGCTGACAGTGTCCAGCAGGTCCGTCATCAGTCATTACATAATAAATATATATACCTGTCCGGCTGCAGTACTAGTGATATTATATATATATATATATATATATATATATTAATTTCATCTCATTATCATCCAGTCTATATTAGCAGCAGACACAGTACGGTAGTCCACGGCTGTAGCTACCTCTGTGTCGGCAGTCGCTTGTCCATCCATAATTGTATACCACCTACCCGTGTTTTTTTTTTTTCTTTCTTCTTGATACATACTACTATAGTAGCTTACTGTAGCAGTCTGCGGTGCTGCTGAGCTGACAGTGTCCAGCAGGTCCGTCATCAGTCATTACATAATAAATATATATACCTGTCCGGCTGCAGTACTAGTGATATTATATATATATATATATATTAATTTCATCTCATTATCATCCAGTCTATATTAGCAGCAGACACAGTACGGTAGTCCACGGCTGTAGCTACCTCTGTGTCGGCAGTCGCTCGTCCATCCATAATTATATACCACCTACCCGTGTTTTTTTTTTTCTTTCTTCTTGATACATACTACTATAGTAGCTTACTGTAGCAGTCTGCGGTGCTGCTGAGCTGACAGTGTCCAGCAGGTCCGTCATCAGTCATTACATAATAAATATATATACCTGTCCGGCTGCAGTACTAGTGATATTATATATATATATATTAATTTCATCTCATTATCATCCAGTCTATATTAGCAGCAGACACAGTACGGTAGTCCACGGCTGTAGCTACCTCTGTGTCGGCAGTCGCTCGTCCATCCATAATTGTATACCACCTACCCGTGTTTTTTTTTTTTTTCCTTTCTTTCTTCTTGATACATACTACTATAGTAGCTTACTGTAGCAGTCTGCGGTGCTGCTGAGCTGACAGTGTCCAGCAGGTCCGTCATCAG
The DNA here is from genome assembly GCF_028390025.1 of Pseudophryne corroboree. Lineage (NCBI taxonomy): Eukaryota > Metazoa > Chordata > Amphibia > Anura > Myobatrachidae > Pseudophryne > Pseudophryne corroboree. The sequence goes on from NC_086444.1 coordinate 1,127,075,845, forward strand.
TCATTACATAATAAATATATATACCTGTCCGGCTGCAGTACTAGTGATATTATATATATATATTAATTTCATCTCATTATCATCCAGTCTATATTAGCAGCAGACACAGTACGGTAGTCCACGGCTGTAGCTACCTCTGTGTCGGCAGTCGCTCGTCCATCCATAATTGTATACCACCTACCCGTGTTTTTTTTTTTCTTTCTTCTTGATACATACTACTATAGTAGCTTACTGTAGCAGTCTGCGGTGCTGCTGAGCTGACAGTGTCCAGCAGGTCCGTCATCAGTCATTACATAATAAATATATATACCTGTCCGGCTGCAGTACTAGTGATATTATATATATATATATATATTAATTTCATCTCATTATCATCCAGTCTATATTAGCAGCAGACACAGTACGGTAGTCCACGGCTGTAGCTACCTCTGTGTCGGCAGTCGCTTGTCCATCCATAATTGTATACCACCTACCCGTGTTTTTTCTTTTTCTTTCTTCTTGATACATACTACTATAGTAGCTTACTGTAGCAGTCTGCGGTGCTGCTGAGCTGACAGTGTCCAGCAGGTCCGTCATCAGTCATTACATAATAAATATATATACCTGTCCGGCTGCAGTACTAGTGATATTATATATATATATATATATATATATATTAATTTCATCTCATTATCATCCAGTCTATATTAGCAGCAGACACAGTACGGTAGTCCACGGCTGTAGCTACCTCTGTGTCGGCAGTCGCTCGTCCATCCATAATTGTATACCACCTACCCGTGGTTTTTTTTTTTCTTTCTTCTTGATACATACTACTATAGTAGCTTACTGTAGCAGTCTGCGGTGCTGCTGAGCTGACAGTGTCCAGCAGGTCCGTCATCAGTCATTACATAATAAATATATATACCTGTCCGGCTGCAGTACTAGTGATATTATATATATATATATTAATTTCATCTCATTATCATCCAGTCTATATTAGCAGCAGACACAGTACGGTAGTCCACGGCTGTAGCTACCTCTGTGTCGGCAGTCGCTCGTCCATCCATAATTGTATACCACCTACCCGTGTTTTTTTTTTTTTCTTTCTTCTTGATACATACTACTATAGTAGCTTACTGTAGCAGTCTGCGGTGCTGCTGAGCTGACAGTGTCCAGCAGGTCCGTCATCAGTCATTACATAATAAATATATATACCTGTCCGGCTGCAGTACTAGTGATATATATATATATATATATATATATATATATATATATAATTTCATCTCATTATCATCCAGTCTATATTAGCAGCAGAAACAGTACGGTAGTCCACGGCTGTAGCTACCTCTGTGTCGGCAGTCGCTCGTCCATCCATAAGTATACTAGTATCCATCCATCTCCATTGTTTACCTGAGGTGCCTTTTAGTTGTGCCTATTAAAATATGGAGAACAAAAATGTTGAGGTTCCAAAATTAGGGAAAGATCAAGATCCACTTCCACCTCGTGCTGAAGCTGCTGCCACTAGTCATGGCCGAGACGATGAAATGCCAGCAACGTCGTCTGCCAAGGCCGATGCCCAATGTCATAGTACAGAGCATGTAAAATCCAAAACACCAAATATCAGTAAAAAAAGGACTCCAAAATCTAAAATAAAATTGTCGGAGAAGCGTAAACTTGCCAATATGCCATTTACCACACGGAGTGGCAAGGAACGGCTGAGGCCTTGGCCTATGTTAATGGCTAGTGGTTCAGCTTCACATGAGGATGGAAGCACTCAGCCTCTCGCTAGAAAAATGAAAAGACTCAAGCTGGCAAAAGCACCGCAAAGAACTGTGCGTTCTTCGAAATCCCAAATCCACAAGGAGAGTCCAATTGTGTCGGTTGCGATGCCTGACCTTCCCAACACTGGACGTGAAGAGCATGCGCCTTCCACCATTTGCACGCCCCCTGCAAGTGCTGGAAGGAGCACCCGCAGTCCAGTTCCTGATAGTCAGATTGAAGATGTCAGTGTTGAAGTACACCAGGATGAGGAGGATATGGGTGTTGCTGGCGCTGGGGAGGAAATTGACAAGGAGGATTCTGATGGTGAGGTGGTTTGTTTAAGTCAGGCACCCGGGGAGACACCTGTTGTCCGTGGGAGGAATATGGCCGTTGACATGCCTGGTGAAAATACCAAAAAAATCAGCTCTTCGGTGTGGAAGTATTTCAACAGAAATGCGGACAACATTTGTCAAGCCATGTGTTGCCTTTGTCAAGCTGTAATAAGTAGGGGTAAGGACGTTAACCACCTCGGAACATCCTCCCTTATACGTCACCTGCAGCGCATTCATAATAAGTCAGTGACAAGTTCAAAAACTTTGGGCGACAGCGGAAGCAGTCCACTGACCAGTAAATCCCTTCCTCTTGTAACCAAGCTCACGCAAACCACCCCACCAACTCCCTCAGTGTCAATTTCCTCCTTCCCCAGGAATGCCAATAGTCCTGCAGGCCATGTCACTGGCAATTCTGACGATTCCTCTCCTGCCTGGGATTCCTCCGATGCATCCTTGCGTGTAACGCCTACTGCTGCTGGCGCTGCTGTTGTTGCTGCTGGGAGTCGATGGTCATCCCAGAGGGGAAATCGTAAGACCACTTTTACTACTTCCACCAAGCAATTGACTGTCCAACAGTCCTTTGCGAGGAAGATGAAATATCACAGCAGTCATCCTGCTGCAAAGCGGATAACTGAGGCCTTGACAACTATGTTGGTGTTAGACGTGCGTCCGGTATCCGCCGTTAGTTCACAGGGAACTAGACAATTTCTTGAGGTAGTGTGCCCCCGTTACCAAATACCATCTAGGTTCCACTTCTCTAGGCAGGCGATACCGAGAATGTACACGGACGTCAGAAAAAGACTCACCAGTGTCCTAAAAAATGCAGTTGTACCCAATGTCCACTTAACCACAGACATGTGGACAAGTGGAGCAGGGCAGGGTCAGGACTATATGACTGTGACAGCCCACTGGGTAGATGTATTGTCTCCCGCCGCAAAAACAGCAGCGGCGGCACCAGTAGCAGCATCTCGCAAACGCCAACTCTTTCCTAGGCAGGCTACGCTTTGTATCACCGGTTTCCAGAATACGCACACAGCTGAAAACCTCTTACGGCAACTGAGGAAGATCATCGCGGAATGGCTTACCCCAATTGGACTCTCCTGTGGATTTGTGGCATCGGACAACGCCAGCAATATTGCGTGTGCATTAAATATGGGCAAATTCCAGCACGTCCCATGTTTTGCACATACCTTGAATTTGGTGGTGCAGAATTTTTTAAAAAACGACAGGGGCGTGCAAGAGATGCTGTCGGTGGCCAGAAGAATTGCGGGACACTTTCGGCGTACAGGCACCACGTACAGAAGACTGGAGCAACACCAAAAACGCCTGAACCTGCCCTGCCATCATCTGAAGCAAGAAGTGGTAATGAGGTGGAATTCAACCCTATATACGCTTCAGAGGTTGGAGGAGCAGCAAAAGGCCATTCAAGCCTATACAATTCAGCACGATATAGGAGGTGGAATGCACCTGTCTCAAGCGCAGTGGAGAATGATTTCAACGTTGTGCAAGGTTCTGCTGCCCTTTGAACTTGCCACACGTGAAGTCAGTTCAGACACTGCCAGCCTGAGTCAGGTCATTCCCCTCATCAGGCTTTTGCAGAAGAAGCTGGAGACATTGAAGGAGGAGCTAACACGGAGCGATTCCGCTAGGCATGTGGGACTTGTGGATGGAGCCCTTAATACGCTTAACAAGGATTCACGGGTGGTCAATCTGTTGAAATCAGAGCACTACATTTTGGCCACCGTGCTCGATCCTAGATTTAAAACCTACCTTGGATCTCTCTTTCCGGCAGACACAAGTCTGCTGGGGTTCAAAGACCTGCTGGTGAGAAAATTGTCAAGTCAAGCGGAACGCGACCTGTCAACATCTCCTCCTTCACATTCTCCCGCAACTGGGGGTGCGAGGAAAAGGCTCAGAATTCCGAGCCCACCCGCTGGCGGTGATGCAGGGCAGTCTGGAGCGACTGCTGATGCTGACATCTAGTCCGGACTGAAGGACCTGACAACGATTACGGACATGTCGTCTACTGTCACTGCATATGATTCTCTCCCCATTGAAAGAATGGTGGAGGATTATATGAGTGACAGCATCCAAGTAGGCACGTCACACAGTCCGTCCTTATACTGGCAGGAAAAAGAGGCAATTTGGAGGCCCTTGCACAAACTGGCTTTATTCTACCTAAGTTGCCCTCCCACAAGTGTGTACTCCGAAAGAGTGTTTAGTGCCGCCGCTCACCTTGTCAGCAATCGGCGTACGAGGTTACTTCCAGAAAATGTGGAGAAGATGATGTTCATTAAAATGAATTATAATCAATTCCTCCGTGGAGACATTGACCAGCAGCAATTGCCTCCACAAAGTACACAGGGAGCTGAGATGGTGGATTCCAGTGGGGACGAATTGATAATCTGTGAGGAGGGGGATGTACACGGTGATATATTGGAGGATGATGATGAGGTGGACATCTTGCCTCTGTAGAGCCAGTTTGTGCAAGGAGAGATTAATTGCTTCTTTTTTGGTGGGGGTCCAAACCAACCCGTCATTTCAGTCACAGTCGTGTGGCAGACCCTGTCACTGAAATGATGGGTTGGTTAAAGTGTGCATGTCCTGTTTATACAACATAAGGGTGGGTGGGAGGGCCCAAGGACAATTCCATCTTGCACCTCTTTTTTCTTTCATTTTTCTTTGCGTCATGTGCTGTTTGGGGAGTATTTTTTTGAAGGGCCATCCTGCGTGACACTGCAGTGCCACTCCTAGATGGGCCAGGTGTTTGTGTCGGCCACTAGGGTCGCTTATCTTACTCACACAGCTACCTCATTGGGCCTCTTTTTTTCTTTGCGTCATGTGCTGTTTGGGGAGTGTTTTTTGGAAGGGCCATCCTGCGTGACACTGCAGTGCCACTCCTAGATGGGCCAGGTGTTTGTGTCGGCCACTAGGGTCGCTTATCTTACTCACACAGCTACCTCATTGCGCCTCTTTTTTTCTTTGCGTCATGTGCTGTTTGGGGAGTGTTTTTTGGAAGGGCCATCCTGCGTGACACTGCAGTGCCACTCCTAGATGGGCCAGGTGTTTGTGTCGGCCACTAGGGTCGCTTATCTTACTCACACAGCTACCTCATTGTGCCTCTTTTTTTCTTTGCGTCATGTGCTGTTTGGGGAGTGTTTTTTGGAAGGGCCATCCTGCGTGACACTGCAGTGCCACTCCTAGATGGGCCAGGTGTTTGTGTCGGCCACTAGGGTCGCTTATCTTACTCACACAGCTACCTCATTGCGCCTCTTTTTTTCTTTGCGTCATGTGCTGTTTGGGGAGTGATTTTTGGAAGGGCCATCCTGCGTGACACTGCAGTGCCACTCCTAGATGGGCCAGGTGTTTGTGTCGGCCACTAGGGTCGCTTATCTTACTCACACAGCTACCTGATTGCGCCTCTTTTTTTCTTTGCATCATGTGCTGTTTGGGGAGTGTTTTTTGGAAGGGCCATCCTGCGTGACACTGCAGTGCCACTCCTAGATGGGCCAGGTGTTTGTGTCGGCCACTAGGGTCGCTTAGCTTAGTCATCCAGCGACCTCGGTTCAAATTTTAGGACTAAAAATAATATTGTGAGGTGTGAGGTATTCAGAATAGACTGAAAATGAGTGGAAATTATGGTTTTTGAGGTTAATAATACTTTGGGGTCAAAATGACCCCCAAATTCTATGATTTAAGCTGTTTTTTAGTGTTTTTTGAAAAAAACACCCGAATCCAAAACACACCCGAATCCGACAAAAAAAATTCGGTGAGGTTTTGCCAAAACGCGGTCGAACCCAAAACACGGCCGCGGAACCGAACCCAAAACCAAAAGACAAAACCCGAAAAATTTCATGTGCACATCTCTAATTTCTTCACCTTTTGAGAGAATTTATTTATTAAGACAACTTCAAGCAAAATATATTTAAAAAATAAATGTCTATTTTTATTTTAAGCAAAATGTAGCCTATTTTTGTTCTACTACTACTACTTCTACTTCTTCTTCTTCTCCTTCTTCTTCTTTGTCTTCCTCTTCATCTTTAAAAACACCACACCGTCTTTAAGAAAAAAGTTTATTAGTCAGGGTATTCACCTGGGGGCGGCAGCCTTTAAGTTCTTTAGCATGGTTGCCGCCTTCCCAGGGATTCCAGCTTCTTCTCCTGGTGGGCGGCGGCGGCTGTTAAGCTCTTTTGCATAGCACTTGGAGAACCACAATTGCCAACATGTCCGGACATAAAGGGCCCCCTGGCACCTGTAAAGAAAATATTAAAATAAAAACACCACACCGTCTTTAATTTTTTTTTTATTAGTCAGGGTCTTCACCTGGGGACGGCGGCATTTAAGCACTTTTGCATGGCCACTGCCTCTCCAGGGCTTCCGCCGTCTTCACCTGTGGGGCCTCCGCCTTCCCAGGGCTTCCGTCGTCTTTCTCCGGCGTCTTCACCTGGGAGGCAGCGGCCTCTAAGCTCTTTTGCATGGCTGCCGCCTTCCCGGGGCTTCCAGCATCTTCACCTGGTGGATGGTGGCTGTTAAGCTTTTTTGCATAGCACTTGGAGAACCACAAGTGCCAGCATGTCCGGACATAAAGGGCCCACTGGCACCTATAGTCCACCTGAAAAAAAAAAATTAAAATAAAAACACCACTCCGTCTTTAAAAAAAAGTTTATTAGTCAGGGTCTTCACCTGGGGCGGCGGCCTTTAAGCTTTTTTTGCGTGGCTGCCGCCTCTCCAGGGATTCCGACGCCTTCACCTGGGGGGCCGCCGCCTCCCCAGGGCTTCCAGCGTCTTCACCGGGGAGGCAGCGGCCTTTAAGCTCTTTTGCATGGCTTCCGCCTTCCCAGGGCTTCCAGCGTCTTCACCTGGTGGGTAAAAGCCGTTAAGCTCTTTTGCACAGCACTTGGAGAACCACAAGTGCCAGCATGTCCGGACATAAAGGGCCCGCTGGCACCTGTTGTCCACCTGTAAAGAAAATATTAAAATAAAAACACCACACCATCTTTAAAAAAAAGTTTATTATTCAGGGTCTTCACCTGGGGGTGGCGGCCTTTAAGCTCGTTTGCATGGCTACAGCCCATCCAGGACTTCCAGCGTCTTCTTTCTTAAGGAGCTCTTCCGCCGTCGGACTGACGCCGATGCCTCCTGCTGACTTATATAAGTCAGCCGGAGGGGCCGGGGTGATGACGCAGCGAGCCGTGATTGGCTCGTGGTTGCCATCTTGAATTTAAAAAATTACGCTGAGGTGCCATTTTTGAAATTGGTACTGCTCCGCTGCCAAACTCTGCAGAATGGCAGTGCCACTAATACTCTCACTGCCACCAATGCCCACACCTCCGCGCACCCATATAGTGATGGCAGCGGATCCAGTGACGGATCCTCTGGCCAATCACTGTGGCCTCACTGACAGGGGTGTGCTTTCATGGGTTGAAAGCACGTCCCTGTATGAAAGCAGCACCTCTAATGGTGCCACTTTCCCATGCATTTCCAATGGACTTTTAGTACCCATGGCTAGGCCCCCCCCCCCACCACCCCATGCTCCCACACCCTTCCCCATTCACACTGGGAGGCACCACGATCGGTGCCTCCCAAACACATTTAAACAGGGATAATGATTAGATTAATATAAAGGAGATACTTATGACACAGAATACATTATGTGTCATAAGTATCTTCTTTATATTATTTTAATCATTAATGACAGGGGAGGCACTGCCTCCACTGCCTTCCCTGACTGCACGTCCCTGGTTTGCCCAGACCACCCGCCCTCCAACTAACCTTGCCTAACCCAGTCTTCCCATCTGTCACCTCAAATCTGATATCTTGACCTATTTACCCGGCAGGAGAAAAACGCACCTATACGTCAATGGTTAGAGAGTGAAAAAAGAGAGCAAGAAATGAGTGGGGCATGGAGAGCCCACCGGGGGAATGCAGAGGTAAAGGCCCATGCTTAGGGGTGTGGCCTGCTGCCACAGAGGCTTGGCTAACATGGTATAGGGCCCATGATAAATATATATAGTAAATACTGCTAGTACATGCATGATAATGTACCAGATTAATAACTGCAATGCACTGTAGATAATATGTATAATGTACAATTCAAGTGCACAGACGGGACCTGATACATAGACGAGGAGGTGGGCCCCCAGACAGTAGGGCCCACCGGTGGTTTCCCCTGTACCCCTATGGGTTATGACTGTCCCCCTCCCCCCACACTCCCTGAGTGGGAATGAGGGGGGAGGGGGACAGTCATAACCACCATAGCATTCATTTCTGACGCTAACAGGAATTACAACTGTACAAATGTAGCTATTCTCATTGTGGCTACATCTTAAGGCGATTGCGCCTTGCTAGTCGCGACCGCACCGCGTACATCTGGACATCTAAGACATGTGTGTGCCCCATTCACATGGATGGGGGCGGCAAATGCCGCAACTCCACATAGCTAGGCACAGGTGCGCATTGCTGCGTCGAGGGTGCACGTTTCCCTCAGATGTAGCCATGATCAGCATGGCTACATCTGTATATAGTATTGGATAAAAACAAAGGTAATGATTAAAGCACAATTTAATTCTCTTACATCTCTACATATTAATAAAAATGGATCAGCGTGCAACACTGGCACACTGGGATTTAGGCAGGCAGAGAGAGAGAGAGTAAAGCACCCTTCATATATCTCCAATGGCCCATTTGCAGCCGCTTGTGGATGTTAAGTAATGGCACTGTCCCAGTAGGTGTGAGATTTTGTTTTTATCCAATACTATGCTATCCCCAAGGTCGTAAGTCATATTAGAGATGAGCGGGTTCGGTTTCTCTGAATCCGAACCCGCACGAACTTCATGTTTTTTTCACGGGTCCGAGCAGACTCGGATCCTCCCGCCTTGCTCGGTTAACCCGAGCGCGCCCGAACGTCATCATGACGCTGTCGGATTCTCGCGAGACTCGGATTCTATATAAGGAGCCGCGCGTCGCCGCCATTTTCAAACGTGCATTGAGATTGATAGGGAGAGGACGTGGCTGGCGTCCTCTCCATTTAGATTAGGGTTGAGAGAGAGAGAGAGAGATTGACCTGAGGCTGTGATACTGTAGAAGAGAGTGCAGAGTTTAGTGACTGACGACCACAGTGACCACCAGACAGTGCAGTTGTTTGTTTTATTTAATATATCCGTTCTCTGCCTGAAAAAAACGATACACACAGTGACTCAGTCACATACCATATCTGTGTGCACTGCTCAGCCCAGTGTGCTGCATCAATGTATATATATATCTGACTGTGCTCAGCTCACACAGCTTATAATTGTGGGGGAGACTGGGGAGCACTGCAGTGCCAGTTATAGGTTATAGCAGGAGCCAGGAGTACATAATATTATATTAAAATTAAACAGTGCACACTTTTGCTGCAGGAGTGCCACTGCCAGTGTGACTAGTGACCAGTGACCTGACCACCAGTATATATAATATTAGTAGTATACTATCTCTTTATCAACCAGTCTATATTAGCAGCAGACACAGTACAGTGCGGTAGTTCACGGCTGTGGCTACCTCTGTGTCGGCACTCAGCAGCCCGTCCATAATTGTATATACCACCTAACCGTGGTTTTTTTTTCTTTCTTTATAGTCATACTAGTTACGAGTATACTATCTCTTTATCAACCAGTCTATATTAGCAGCAGACACAGTACAGTGCGGTAGTTCACGGCTGTGGCTACCTCTGTGTCGGCACTCGGCAGCCCGTCCATAATTGTATATACCACCTAACCGTGGTTTTTTTTTCTTTCTTTATACATACATACTAGTTACGAGTATACTATCTCTTTATCAACCAGTCTATATTAGCAGCAGACACAGTACAGTGCGGTAGTTCACGGCTGTGGCTACCTCTGTGTCGGCACTCGGCAGCCCGTCCATAATTGTATATACCACCTAACCGTGGTTTTTTTTTCTTTCTTTATACATACATACTAGTTACGAGTATACTATCTCTTTATCAACCAGTCTATATTAGCAGCAGACACAGTACAGTGCGGTAGTTCACGGCTGTGGCTACCTCTGTGTCGGCACTCGGCAGCCCGTCCATAATTGTATATACCACCTAACCGTGGTTTTTTTTTCTTTCTTTATACATACATACTAGTTACGAGTATACTATCTCTTTATCAACCAGTCTATATATTAGCAGCAGACACAGTACAGTGCGGTAGTTCACGGCTGTGGCTACCTCTGTGTCGGCACTCGGCAGCCCGTCCATAATTGTATATACCACCTAACCGTGTTTTTTTTTTCTTTCTTTATACATACATACTAGTTACGAGTATACTATCTCTTTATCAACCAGTCTATATATTAGCAGCAGACACAGTACAGTGCGGTAGTTCACGGCTGTGGCTACCTCTGTGTCGGCACTCGGCAGCCCGTCCATAATTGTATATACCACCTAACCGTGGTTTTTTTTTCTTTCTTTATACATACATACTAGTTACGAGTATACTATCTCTTTATCAACCAGTCTATATTAGCAGCAGACACAGTACAGTGCGGTAGTTCACGGCTGTGGCTACCTCTGTGTCGGCACTCGGCAGCCCGTCCATAATTGTATATACCACCTAACCGTGGTTTTTTTTTCTTTCTTTATACATACATACTAGTTACGAGTATACTATCTCTTTATCAACCAGTCTATATATTAGCAGCAGACACAGTACAGTGCGGTAGTTCACGGCTGTGGCTACCTCTGTGTCGGCACTCGGCAGCCCGTCCATAATTGTATATACCACCTAACCGTGGTTTTTTTTTCTTTCTTTATAGTCATACTAGTTACGAGTATACTATCTCTTTATCAACCAGTCTATATTAGCAGCAGACACAGTACAGTGCGGTAGTTCACGGCTGTGGCTACCTCTGTGTCGGCACTCGGCAGCCCGTCCATAATTGTATATACCACCTAACCGTGGTTTTTTTTTCTTTCTTTATACATACATACTAGTTACGAGTATACTATCTCTTTATCAACCAGTCTATATATTAGCAGCAGACACAGTACAGTGCGGTAGTTCACGGCTGTGGCTACCTCTGTGTCGGCACTCGGCAGCCCGTCCATAATTGTATATACCACCTAACCGTGGTTTTTTTTTCTTTCTTTATAGTCATACTAGTTACGAGTATACTATCTCTTTATCAACCAGTCTATATTAGCAGCAGACACAGTACAGTGCGGTAGTTCACGGCTGTGGCTACCTCTGTGTCGGCACTCGGCAGCCCATCCATAATTGTATATACCACCTAACCGTGTTTTTTTTTTCTTTCTTTATACATACATACTAGTTACGAGTATACTATCTCTTTATCAACCAGTCTATATTAGCAGCAGACACAGTACAGTGCGGTAGTTCACGGCTGTGGCTACCTCTGTGTCGGCACTCGGCAGCCCGTCCATAATTGTATATACCACCTAACCGTGGTTTTTTTTTCTTTCTTTATACATACATACTAGTTACGAGTATACTATCTCTTTATCAACCAGTCTATATTAGCAGCAGACACAGTACAGTGCGGTAGTTCACGGCTGTGGCTACCTCTGTGTCGGCACTCGGCAGCCCGTCCATAATTGTATATACCACCTAACCGTGGTTTTTTTTTCTTTCTTTATACATACATACTAGTTACGAGTATACTATCTCTTTATCAACCAGTCTATATTAGCAGCAGACACAGTACAGTGCGGTAGTTCACGGCTGTGGCTACCTCTGTGTCGGCACTCGGCAGCCCGTCCATAATTGTATATACCACCTAACCATGGTTTTTTTTTCTTTCTTTATACATACATACTAGTTACGAGTATACTATCTCTTTATCAACCAGTCTATATTAGCAGCAGACACAGTACAGTGCGGTAGTTCACGGCTGTGGCTACCTCTGTGTCGGCACTCGGCAGCCCGTCCATAATTGTATATACCACCTAACCATGTTTTTTTTTTCTTTCTTTATACATACATACTAGTTACGAGTATACTATCTCTTTATCAACCAGTCTATATTAGCAGCAGACACAGTACAGTGCGGTAGTTCACGGCTGTGGCTACCTCTGTGTCGGCACTCGGCAGCCCGTCCATAATTGTATATACCACCTAACCATGGTTTTTTTTTCTTTCTTTATACATACATACTAGTTACGAGTATACTATCTCTTTATCAACCAGTCTATATTAGCAGCAGACACAGTACAGTGCGGTAGTTCACGGCTGTGGCTACCTCTGTGTCGGCACTCGGCAGCCCGTCCATAATTGTATACTAGTATCCAATCCATCCATCTCCATTGTTTACCTGAGGTGCCTTTTAGTTGTGCCTATTAAAATATGGAGAACAAAAATGTTGAGGTTCCAAAATTAGGGAAAGATCAAGATCCACTTCCACCTCGTGCTGAAGCTGCTGCCACTAGTCATGGCCGAGACGATGAAATGCCAGCAACGTCGTCTGCCAAGGCCGATGCCCAATGTCATAGTACAGAGCATGTCAAATCCAAAACACCAAATATCAGTAAAAAAAGGACTCCAAAACCTAAAATAAAATTGTCGGAGAAGCGTAAACTTGCCAATATGCCATTTACCACACGGAGTGGCAAGGAACGGCTGAGGCCCTGGCCTATGTTCATGGCTAGTGGTTCAGCTTCACATGAGGATGGAAGCACTCAGCCTCTCGCTAGAAAAATGAAAAGACTAAAGCTGGCAAAAGCAGTAGCACCGCAAAGAACTGTGCGTTCTTCGAAATCCCAAATCCACAAGGAGAGTCCGACTCCAATTGTGTCGGTTGCGATGCCTGACCTTCCCAACACTGGACGTGAAGAGCATGCGCCTTCCACCATTTGCACGCCCCCTGCAAGTGATGGAAGGAGCACCCGCAGTCCAGTTCCTGATAGTCAGATTGAAGATGTCAGTGTTGAAGTACACCAGGATGAGGAGGATATGGGTGTTGCTGGCGCTGGGGAGGAAATTGACCAGGAGGATTCTGATGGTGAGGTGGTTTGTTTAAGTCAGGCACCCGGGGAGACACCTGTTGTCCGTGGTAGGAATATGGCCGTTGACATGCCTGGTGAAAATACCAAAAAAATCAGCTCTTCGGTGTGGAAGTATTTCACCAGAAATGCGGACAACAGGTGTCAAGCCGTGTGTTCCCTTTGTCAAGCTGTAATAAGTAGGGGTAAGGACGTTAACCACCTCGGAACATCCTCCCTTATACGTCACCTGCAGCGCATTCATAATAAGTCAGTGACAAGTTCAAAAACTTGGGCCGACAGCGGAAGCAGTCCACTGACCAGTAAATCCCTTCCTCTTGTAACCAAGCTCACGCAAACCACCCCACCAACTCCCTCAGTGTCAATTTCCTCCTTCCCCAGGAATTCCAATAGTCCTGCAGGCCATGTCACTGGCAATTCTGACGATTCCTCTCCTGCCTGGGATTCCTCCGATGCATCCTTGCGTGTAACGCCTACTGCTGCTGGCGCTGCTGTTGCTGCTGCTGGGAGTCGATGGTCATCCCAGAGGGGAAGTCATAAGACCACTTTTACTACTTCCACCAAGCAATTGACTGTCCAACAGTCCTTTGCGAGGAAGATGAAATATCACAGCAGTCATCCTACTGCAAAGCGGATAACTGAGGCCTTGACATCCTGGGTGGTGAGAAACGTGGTTCCGGTATCCATCATTACTGCAGAGCCAACTAGAGACTTGTTGGAGGTACTGTGTCCCCGGTACCAAATACCATCTAGGTTCCATTTCTCTAGGCAGGCGATACCGAAAATGTACACAGACCTCAGAAAAAGAGTCACCAGTGTCCTAAAAAATGCAGCTGTACCCAATGTCCACTTAACCACGGACATGTGGACAAGTGGAGCAGGGCAGGGTTAGGACTATATGACTGTGACAGCCCACTGGGTAGATGTATGGACTCCCGCCGCAAGAACAGCAGCGGCGGCACCAGTAGCAGCATCTCGCAAACGCCAACTCTTTCCTAGGCAGGCTACGCTTTGTATCACCGGTTTCCAGAATACGCACACAGCTGAAAACCTCTTACGGCAACTGAGGAAGATCATCGCGGAATGGCTTACCCCAATTGGACTCTCCTGTGGATTTGTGGCATCGGACAACGCCAGCAATATTGTGTGTGCATTAAATCTGGGCCAATTCCAGCACGTCCCATGTTTTGCACATACCTTGAATTTGGTGGTGCAGAATTTTTTTAAAAACGACAGGGGCGTGCAAGAGATGCTGTCGGTGGCCAGAAGAATTGCGGGACACTTTCGGCGTACAGGCACCACGTACAGAAAACTGGAGCACCACCAAAAACTACTGAACCTGCCCTGCCATCATCTGAAGCAAGAAGTGGTAACGAGGTGGAATTCAACCCTGTATATGCTTCAGAGGTTGGAGGAGCAGCAAAAGGCCATTCAAGCCTATACAATTGAGCACGATATAGGAGGTGGGATGCACCTGTCTCAAGCGCAGTGGAGAATGATTTCAACGTTGTGCAAGGTTCTGATGCCCTTTGAACTTGCCACACGTGAAGTCAGTTCAGACACTGCCAGCCTGAGTCAGGTCATTCCCCTCATCAGGCTTTTGCAGAAGAAGCTGGAGACATTGAAGGAGGAGCTAACACGGAGCGATTCCGCTAGGCATGTGGGACTTGTGGATGGAGCCCTTAATTCGCTTAGCAAGGATTCACGGGTGGTCAATCTGTTGAAATCAGAGCACTACATTTTGGCCACCGTGCTCGATCCTAGATTTAAAGCCTACCTTGGATCTCTCTTTCCGGCAGACACAAGTCTGCTGGGGTTCAAACACCTGCTGGTGAGTAAATTGTCAAGTCAAGCGGAACGCGACCTGTCAACAACATCTCCTCCTTCACATTCTCCCGCAACTGGGGGTGCGAGGAAAAGCCCACCCGCTGGCGGTGATGCAGGGCAGTCTGGAGCGACTGCTGATGCTGACATCTGGTCCGGACTGAAGGACCTGACAACGATTACGGACATGTCGTCTACTGTCACTGCATATGATTCTCTCCCCATTGAAAGAATGGTGGAGGATTATATGAGTGACCGCATCCAAGTAGGCACGTCACACAGTCCGTACTTATACTGGCAGGAAAAAGAGGCAATTTGGAGGCCCTTGCACAAACTGGCTTTATTCTACCTAAGTTGCCCTCCCACAAGTGTGTACTCCGAAAGAGTGTTTAGTGCCGCCGCTCACCTTGTCAGCAATCGGCGTACGAGGTTACATCCAGAAAATGTGGAGAAGATGATGTTCATTAAAATGAATTATAATCAATTCCTCCGTGGAGACATTGACCAGCAGCAATTGCCTCCACAAAGTACACAGGGAGCTGAGATGGTGGATTCCAGTGGGGACGAATTGATAATCTGTGAGGAGGGGGATGTACACGGTGATATATCGGAGGATGATGATGAGGTGGACATCTTGCCTCTGTAGAGCCAGTTTGTGCAAGGAGAGATTAATTGCTTCTTTTTTGGTGGGGGTCCAAACCAACCCGTCATATCAGTCACAGTCGTGTGGCAGACCCTGTCACTGAAATGATGGGTTGGTTAAAGTGTGCATGTCCTGTTTATACAACATAAGGGTGGGTGGGAGGGCCCAAGGACAATTCCATCTTGCACCTCTTTTTTCTTTTCTTTTTCTTTGCGTCATGTGCTGTTTGGGGAGGGTTTTTTGGAAGGGACATCCTGCGTGACACTGCAGTGCCACTCCTAGATGGGCCCGGTGTTTGTGTCGGCCACTAGGGTCGCTTATCTTACTCACACAGCTACCTCATTGCGCCTCTTTTTTTCTTTGCGTCATGTGCTGTTTGGGGAGGGTTTTTTGGAAGGGACATCCTGCGTGACACTGCAGTGCCACTCCTAGATGGGCCCGGTGTTTGTGTCGGCCACTAGGGTCGCTTATCTTACTCACACAGCTACCTCATTGCGCCTCTTTTTTTCTTTGCGTCATGTGCTGTTTGGGGAGGGTTTTTTGGAAGGGACATCCTGCGTGACACTGCAGTGCCACTCCTAGATGGGCCCGGTGTTTGTGTCGGCCACTAGGGTCGCTTATCTTACTCACACAGCTACCTCATTGCGCCTCTTTTTTTCTTTGCGTCATGTGCTGTTTGGGGAGGGTTTTTTGGAAGGGACATCCTGCGTGACACTGCAGTGACACTCCTAGATGGGCCCGGTGTTTGTGTCGGCCACTAGGGTCGCTTATCTTACTCACACAGCTACCTCATTGCGCCTCTTTTTTTCTTTGCGTCATGTGCTGTTTGGGGAGGGTTTTTTGGAAGGGACATCCTGCGTGACACTGCAGTGCCACTCCTAGATGGGCCCGGTGTTTGTGTCGGCCACTAGGGTCGCTAATCTTACTCACACAGCTACCTCATTGCGCCTCTTTTTGTGAGGTGTGATGTGTTCAGAATAGGCTGAAAATGAGTGTAAATTATGTTTTTTGAGGTTAATAATACTTTGGGATCAAAATTACCCCCAAATTCTATGATTTAAGCTGTTTTTTAGGGTTTTTTGAAAAAAACACCCGAATCCAAAACACACCCGAATCCGACAAAAAAAATTCGGTGAGGTTTTGCCAAAACGCGGTCGAACCCAAAACACGGCCGCGGAACCGAACCCAAAACCAAAACACAAAACCCGAAAAATTTCCGGCGCTCATCTCTAAGTCATATATTATAATAGTCATGCTAAACGTCTGCCGACGATTCAAAATAAGCTGCTCTTATCTTTGTCCAGTCACTAACCTTCTACCAGTGTGCTATGCCGTGCCAGGCCTCTGAAAGCATATGCAAGAGACAGCAACAGCATAGCCCTGACATAGGCAGTTTCCATTATGACATCACAGCATGACCTCACACAACCCACCAGACCGGCTAAGACTGGTTATTTCTGGTTTGAGGCCCTTGTCGTTTACATGACTGACCTAAGGGAAATGTGACTTAAAATTATTATTATTACATGAGAAAAATGTTATTACTGCCATTTGCCGGCAGTTTTGCTCACTTAGGTGGTCATTCCGAGTTGTTCGCTCGTTGCCGATTTTCCGCTTACTGCGCATGCGCAATGTAAATTTGCTATGCAGTTAGGTATTTTACTCACGGCATTACGAGGTTTTTTCTTCGTTCTGGTGATCGTAATGTGATTGACAGGAAGTGAGTGTTTCTGGGCGGAAACTGGCCGTTTTGTGGGTGTGTTGGAAAAAACGCTACCGTTTCTGGGAAAAACGCGGGAGTGGCTGGAGAAACGGGGGAGTGTCTGGGCGAATGCTGGGTGTGTTTGTGACGTCAAACCAGGAACTAAACTGACTGAAATGATCGCAATGGCTAAGTCCGTAGCTACTCATAAACTGCTAAGAAAGGTCTATTCGCAATATTGCGAATCCGTCGGTCGCAATTTTGAGAAGCTAAGATTCACACCCAGTAGGCGGCGACTTAGCGTGTGCAAAGCTGCTAAAAGCAGCTTGCGAGCGAACAACTCGGAATGAGGGCCTTAGTGGCATCTAATCTTGTGATGTATATTTTATATTTTACAAATAGAGCCTGATTAAGGTTGGATCGCAATCGCAATAAGCGATCCGACGGTAAAAATTGCAAAGAGGATGCGGGATCCTGCGCAGGGCCCATCCTGCGCATGCGCCTGCATTTTCTACGGCGCCCCACAGAAAATGCGATTGCTTCTGCCTGTCTATGAGGCAGAGATGGTCACGGGGGGAGGAGGCAACGCTCCATTTCAAAGACGGAGGTGGAGTATTGCGGGGACGAGACTTCAAAACAGGAGCGGCAACGGAGCAACAGGGGGCGTAGTCGGTGCAGCTGCATGACATCACACGCAGCCGATGCTATCACAAAAATGGCTGTGGGTCTCATGCGGGCGCCTAACATGTGGGGCATACTAGCCCTGTGCTGGGCGTCCCCCCGCATGTCAAAGAATCTGATCATAAATGTGCTAAGTTTAGCACATCTAGGATCAGGTCTGAATCACCCCCATGGAACAAAAAAAAAGGCCCAAATTATGTGATTTTTGTTTTGTTTGTCAATTTTTGAAAACAAAAAAACAAAACCAGTCACGGCAGTTTGGCAAAAACCAAATACAAAGCCGGATGACGAATCAGGGCCAATTGCAAATCCAGCAAAAATGGTCCTGTGCACATCTGTAGTAATGGCCCTCATTCCGAGTCGTTCACTCGGTAATTTTCTTCGCATCGCAGCGTTTTTCTGCTTAGTACGCATGCGCAATGTTCGCACTGCGACTGCGCCAAGTAATTTTGCTATGAAGATAGTTTTTTTACTCACGGCTTTTTCTTCGCTCCGGCGATCGTAGTGTGATTGACAGGAAATGGGTGTTACTGGGCGGAAACACGGCGTTTTATGGGCGTGTGGATAAAAACGCTACCGTTTCCGGAAAAAACGCGGGAGTGGCTGGAAAAATGGGGGAGTGTCTGGGCGAACGCTGGGTGTGTTTATGATGTCAAACCAGGAACGACAAGCACTGAACTGATCGCAGATGCCGAGTAAGTCTGAAGCTACTCTGAAACTGCTAAGTAGTTTGTAATCGCAATATTGCGAATACATCGTTCGCAATTTTAAGAAGCTAAGATTCACTCCCAGTAGGCGGCGGCTTAGCGTGTGTAACTCTGCTAAAATCGCCTTGCGAGCGAACAACTCGGAATGAGGGCCAATATTCTAATACCACATTGAGTTTGCTAGCATTGTATGCCTAGGGATGTGCTGATATGAGACAATAAGATTTTACTCACCGGTAAATCTATTTCTCGTAGTCCGTAGTGGATGCTGGGGACTCCGTAAGGACCATGGGGAATAGCGGCTCCGCAGGAGACTGGGCACATCTAAGAAAGCTTTAGGACTACCTGGTGTGCACTGGCTCCTCCCCCTATGACCCTCCTCCAGACCTCAGTTAGGATACTGTGCCCGGAAGAGCTGACACAATAGGGAAGGATTTTGAATCCCGGGTAAGACTCATACCAGCCACACCAATCACACCGTATAACTCGTGATATTATACCCAGTTAACAGTATGAACATAACAGAGCCTCTCAACGGATGGCTCAACAATAACCCTTTTAGTTAACAATAACTATATACAAGTAATGCAGACAGTCCGCACTTGGGACGGGCGCCCAGCATCCACTACGGACTACGAGAAATAGATTTACCGGTGAGTAAAATCTTATTTTCTCTGACGTCCTAGTGGATGCTGGGGACTCCGTAAGGACCATGGGGATTATACCAAAGCTCCCAAACGGGCGGGAGAGTGCGGATGACTCTGCAGCACCGAATGAGAGAACTCAAGGTCCTCCTCAGCCAGGGTATCAAATTTGTAGAATTTAGCAAACGTGTTTGCCCCTGACCAAGTAGCAGCTCGGCAAAGTTGTAAAGCCGAGACCCCTCGGGCAGCCGCCCAAGATGAGCCCACCTTCCTTGTGGAATGGGCTTTTACAGATTTAGGCTGCTGTAATCCCACCGCAGAATGCGCCAGCTGAATTGTGCTACAAATCCAGCGAGCAATAGTCTGCTTTGAAGCAGGAGCACCCAACTTGTTGGGTGCATACAGGATAAATAGCGAGTCAGTTTTCCTGACTCCAGCTGTCCTGGAAACATACATTTTCAGGGCCCTGACTACGTCCAGTAACTTGGAATCCTCCAAGTCCCTAGTAGCCGCAGGCACTACAATAGGTTGGTTCAAGTGAAAAGCTGACACCACCTTAGGGAGAAACTGAGGACGGGTCCTCAATTCTGCCCTATCCATATGGAAAATCAAATAAGGGCTTTTACATGACAAAGCCGCCAACTCTGATACACGCCTGGCCGAAGCCAAGGCCAATAACATGACCACTTTCCACGTGAGATATTTTAGATCCACGGTTTGCAGTGGTTCAAACCAATGTGATTTTAGGAAACTCAACACCACGTTGAGATCCCAGGGTGCCACTGGAGGCACAAAGGGGGGCTGAATATGCAGCACTCCTTTTACAAATGTCTGAACTTCAGGTAGTGAAGCTAGTTCCTTCTGGAAGAAAATCGACAGAGCCGAGATCTGTACCTTAATGGAGCCTAATTTTAGGCCCATAGTCACTCCTGCCTGTAGGAAGTGCAGAAATCGACCCAGTTGAAATTCCTCTGTTGGGGCCTTACTGGCCTCACACCAAGCCACATATTTTCGCCATATTCGGTGATAATGTTTAACAGTTACATCTTTCCTGGCTTTAATCAGCGTAGGGATGACTTCTTCCGGAATGCCCTTTTCCTTTAGGATCCGGCGTTCAACCGCCATGCCGTCAAACGCAGCCGCGGTAAGTCTTGGAACAGACAGGGCCCCTGCTGCAGCAGGTCCTGTCTGAGCGTCAGAGGCCATGGGTCCTCTGAGATTAACTCTTGAAGTTCCGGGTACCAAGACCTTCTTGGCCAATCCGGAACCTCGAGTATCGTTCTTACTCCTCTTGTCCTTATTATCCTCAGCAGTATGAGAGGAAGAGGAGGGAACACATAAACTGACCGGTACACCCACACTGTCACTAGAGCGTCCACCGCTATCGCCTGAGGGTCCCTTGACCTGGCGCAATATTTTTCTAGTTTTTTGTTGAGGCGGGACGCCATCATGTCCACCTGTGGTCTTTCCCAACGGTTTACCAGCATTTGGAAGACTTCTGGATGAAGTCCCCACTCTCCCGGGTGGAGGTCGTGCCTGCTGAGGAAGTCTGCTTCCCAGTTGTCCACTCCCGGAATGAACACTGCTGTCAGTGCCAACACATGATTTTCCGCCCATCGGAGAATCCTTGTGGCTTCTGCCATCGCCGCCCTGCTTCTTGTGCCGCCCTGTCGGTTTACATGGGCGACCGCCGTGATGTTGTCTGACTGGATCAGAACCGGTTGGTTTTGAAGCAGGGCCTTTGCCTGACACAGGGCATTGTAAATGGCCCTCAATTCCAGAACATTTATGTGTAGGGAAGTCTCGTGACTTGTCCAAAGTCCTTGGAAGTTTCTTCCCAATGTGACAGCCCCCCAGCCTCGAAGGCTGGCATCCGTGGTCACTAGGACCCAGTCCTGTATGCCGAATCTGCGGCCCTCCACGAGATGAGCACTCTGCAGCCGCAACAAGAGAGACACCCTGGTCCTTGGAGACAGGGTTATCAGCCGATGCATTTGAAGATGCGATCCGGACCATTTGTCCAAGAGGTCCCACTGAAAAATTCTGGCATGGAACCTGCCGAATCGGATCGCTTCATAGGAAGCTACCATCTTTCCCAGGACTCGGGTGCAGTGATGTACCGACACCTGTTTTGGTTTTAGGAGGCCTCTGACCAGAGATGACAGCTCCTTGGCTTTCCCTTCTGGGAGAAACACTTTTTTCTGGACTGTGTCCAGAATCAGTCCCAGGAACAGTAGGCGTGTCGCAGGAACCAGTTGTGACTTTGGAATATTCAGAATCCAACTATGCTGGCGTAGCACCTCCTGAGATAGTGCTACGCCCACTAACAACTGCTCTCTGGATCTCGCTTTTATCAGGAGATCGTCCAAGTATGGGGTAATTGAAACTCCCTTTTTTCGAAGGAGTATCATCATTTCGGCCATTACCTTGGTAAATACCCTCGGTGCCGTGGACAGGCCGAACGGCAACGTCTGGAATTGGTAATGGCAATCCTGTACCACAAATCTGAGGTACTCCTGGTGAAGATTGTAAATGGGGACATGTAGGTAAGCATCCTTGATGTCCAAAGATACCATGTAATCCCCCTCTTCCAGGCTTGCAATCACCGCCCTGAGCGATTCCATCTTGAACCTGAATTTTTTTAGATATGTGTTCAAGGATTTTAAATTTAAAATGGGTATCACCGAACCATCCGGTTTCGGTACCACAAACATTGTGGAGTAGTAACCCCGTCCTTGTTGAAGTAGGGGCACTTTTACTATCACCTGCTGGGAATACAGCTTGTGAATCGCCTCTAACACAGCCTCCCTGTCTGCGGGAGTCGTTGGTAAGGCAGATTTGAGGAAACGGCGGGGGGGTAATGTCTCGAATTCCAGCTTGTACCCCTGAGATACCACTTGAAGGATCCAGGGGTCCACCAGTGAGCGAGCCCACTGATTGCTGAAATGTTTGAGACGGGCCCCCACCGTACCTGTCACCACCTGTTGAGCCCCAGCGTCATGCGGTGGACTTAGCTGATGAAGCGGGGGAGGACTTGTGTTCCTGGGAACTGGCTGAATGCTGCAGCTTTTTCCCTCTACCTCTGCCTCTGGGCAGAAAGGACGCGCCTCTACCTCGCCTGTTCTTTTGGGGACGAAAGGACTGCACCTGATAATACGGTGCTTTCTTTGGTTGTGAGGGGACATGTGGTAAGAAGGCTGACTTCCCAGCCGTTGCTGTGGACACTAGGTCCGAAAGACCATCCCCAAACAACTCCTCACCCTTGTAAGGCAAAACTTCCATGTGCCTTTTAGAATCTGCATCTCCTGTCCATTGCCGGGTCCATAACCCTCTTCTGGCAGAAATGGACAGCGCACTGATTTGAGATGCCAGCCGGCAAATATCCCTCTGTGCATCTCTTATGTAAAAGACCGCGTCTTTAATATGCTCTATGTTAAGCAATATAGTGTCCCTGTCTAGGGTGTCAATGTTTTCTGACAGGGATTCCGACCACGCCGCTGCAGCACTGCACATCCAGGCTGAAGCAATAGCTGGTCTCAGTATAACACCAGTGTGTGTATATATAGCCTTCAGGAGAGCCTCCTGCTTTCTATCCGCAGGCTCCTTTAGGGCGGCCGTATCCGGAGACGGTAGTGCCACCTTTTTTGACAAACGTGTGAGCGCTTTATCCACCCTAGGTGGTGTTTCCCAACGTGACCTATCCTCTGGCGGGAAAGGGTACGCCATTAGTAATCTTTTTGGAATCACCAATTTTCTATCGGGGGAAGCCCATGCTACCTCACACACATCATTTAATTCTTCAGAAGGGGGAAAAACTACTGGAAGTTTTTTCTCCCCAAACATAATACCCTTTTTTGTGGTACCTGGGGTTACATCAGAAATGTGTAAAACATTTTTCATAGCCTCAATCATATAACGAGTGGCCCTAGTGGACATTACTTTTGCGTCATCGTCGTCGACACTGGTATCAGTATCCGTGTCGACATCTGTGTCTGCCATCTGAGGGAACGGGCGCTTTAAAGCCCCTGATGGCCCTTGAGACGCCTGGGCAGGCACGAGCTGAGAAGTCGTCTGTCCCACATTTGGCATGTCGTGAAATTTCTTATGTAAGGAGTCGACTCTTTCGCATAATTCCTTCCACAAGTTCATCCACTCAGGTGTCTGCCCCGCAGGGGGTGACAACACATTTATAGGCACCTGCTCCTCCTCCACATCAGCCTCCTCATCAAACATGTCGACACAGTCGTACCGACACACCTCACACACACAGGGAATGCTCTGATAGAAGACAGGACCCCACGAAGCCCTTTGGGGAGACAGAGGGAGAGTATGCCAGCACACACCAGAGCGCTATATAATACAGGGATTAACTAAATTATATCCCCTTATAGCTGCTATACACTTATATTGCGCCTAAATTTGTGCCCCCCCCCCTCTCTTTTTTACCCTTTCTGTAGTGTAGTCTGCAGGGGAGAGCCAGGGAGCTTCCTTCCAGCGGAGCTGTGAGGGAAAAATGGCGCCAGTGTGCTGAAGGAGATAGCTCCGCCCCCTTTTCGGCTGACTTTTCTCCCGCTATTTTGTGTATTCTGGCAGGGGTAATTATCACATATATAGCCTCTGGGGCTATATATTGTGATATTTTTGCCAGCCAAGGTGTATTTATTGCTGCTCAGGGCGCCCCCCCCCTAGCGCCCTGCACCCTCAGTGACCGCAGTGTGAAGTGTGTAATGAGTAGCAATGGCGCACAGCTGCAGTGCTGTGCGCTACCTTGGAGAAGACTGATGTCTTCAGCCGCCGATTTTCCGGACTCTTCTTGCTTCTGGTTCTGTAAGGGGGCCGGCGGCGCGGCTCCGGGACCGAACATCAATGGACGGTTCCATGCGGTCGATCCCTCTGGAGCTAATGGTGTCCAGTAGCCTAAGAAGCCCAAGCTAGCTGCAAGCAGGTAGGTTCGCTTCTTCTCCCCTTAGTCCCTCGGTGCAGTGAGCCTGTTGCCAGCAGGTCTCACTGTAAAATAAAAAACCTAAAATATACTTTCTTTTCTAGGAGCTCAGGAGAGCCCCTAGTGTGCATCCAGCTCGAGCCGGGCACAGGATTCTAACTGAGGTCTGGAGGAGGGTCATAGGGGGAGGAGCCAGTGCACACCAGGTAGTCCGAAAGCTTTCTTAGATGTGCCCAGTCTCCTGCGGAGCCGCTATTCCCCATGGTCCTTACGGAGTCCCCAGCATCCACTAGGACGTCAGAGAAATTCCCTTTAACTCCTGTTTTATTGAGTTTAATAAATTATTCCTGTAGTTTAGCTGGTCATTCAAAACTTGGGATCAGTGCTACCATATGGTCCCTACTGGTCTGCACATGTGCACTGATGTTGCTTGCTAACTGGTAGCTGCATTAGAAGTTGTTGCATTCCACAGGAGTAGCTAGCTGCTTATATCCAGTTTTGCGTTCCACATGGCACAGTTCAGGAGCACCAGTGCCACATTTTACATATGGTACCGTGAGGTTACCGGCAGAGAGGTGCATCTCTGCCTGACCGATTACGTGACTTAAGTTTTGAACAGTGTATTGTTGCTATAGGATGTGATACCACTACCAGGCAGGCCATGTGGTCCAAATTAAACTACTGTACATGTAGTTTGCTGTCTTTTTGTACATTATTCTGTTGGTATAAACATACTTGCCTACTCTACCTCATTCTGCAGGAGACTCCCTGAAATAGAAGAAATCTCCCAAACTCCCTGAATAGTCCAGCAATCTCACTGATTGCACCTTAACCCCTGACGGGGGGGTAAGGTAGAGAATAGAATAACAGTTGGTAAGAGTAATTCTAGAAAGGCACTTGTAAATAATGGTAAGTTACCATTAAAGCAAAAGGGCAAAGGAAATATTAACATAAAATGTCTGCTTGCGAAAGCAAGAAGCCTATCAGGTAAAATGGGGGAATTGGAATGGCATGTATCAAAAAATCAGTATGATATTATAGGTATTACGGAAACATGGTGGGACGACTCTCACGACTAGGTTACTTTTTTGGAGGGATATTCACTTCTCAGGAGGGACAGTGCTACCAAAAGGGGAGGAGGGGTTTGTCTCTATGTAAAACCATCTCTAAAACCAAACTTAATATATGTTATTTACGAGGGGACTGGTGATAATGTGGAATCACTATGGGTTGAGATCACTAGTGGGGGCACTGAAATAAAGAAACTAGTCATTGGCACATGCTACAAGCAACCAGATATTAGCATACGTGACGAGGAACTGCTCTCACAGCAAATTGAAAAAGCTGCGGGAATGGGGGACATCCTAGTGTTAGGGGATTTTTAACTATCCGGGTATAAACTGGAGTAACGAATCATGTGTAAAATTTAGGAGCAGCAGGATTCTAAACACATTAAAGGATCAATACTTGTCTCAATTAGTCGAGGACCCAACCAGAGGTTATAATGTTCTGGACCAAGTTATTACCAATAATGTGGACATTATATCAAACATTACAGTTGGGGAGACCTTGGGAAACAGTGATCACTATATGATCACATTCAGCATCAGTTTCAAGAAACATAGCTATAAGGAACAAAAACATTCAACTTTAGAAAAGCTAACTTCAATATGCTAAACGACATTGACTGGGAAGTTTTGTTTCATAGGTAAGACACATCGGAAATGTGGGATGCTTTAAAAGGGTTGCTTGATAGCAATATTCACAAATTCATACCCTTGGGCAGTAAATGCAAGAGTAATAGACTCAAATCAATGTGGCTTAATAAGGATGTCAAAGAAGCAATGGCTAAAAAGAGGTGTTCTTTTAAAGCATTTAAAACTAATGGAGGGGAGGAGTCATTCCAGTATTACAAAGAATGCAATAAAAGATGCAAAAAAGTAATAAGGGCAGCTACAATTGTAAACGAAAAACAAATTGCTATAGAGAATAAAGCCAATTCCAAAGAGTTTTATAAATACATAAACATTAAAGGGTTAAAAAAAATGGAACATAGGCCCATTAAAAGATGAACTGCGAGCCTTGGAAACGATGTCAAAATAAAAGCGGATATACTGAACAGCTTTTTTTCACCAGGGAGGATCAGACGGTGTTAGTAGTGCATAACGACAGTGAAGGTAATGATTCTTGGCTAGATGCTTGTTTAAGTGAGGAAATAGTCCTGGAGAGACTAAGCAACATAAAGATTAATAAATCACCGGGACCAAATGATTTTCATACAAGGGTTATTATGGAGCTTAAGGCACAGCTTGCAAGACCCTTATACTTGATTTTCTATAGTTCCATTAAATCGGGTATGGTACTGATGGATTGGCGTATAGCTGAGGTAGTGCCATTATTTAAAAAGGGTTCTAAAAATCATCCTGGGTACTATAGACCAGTTAGTTTAACCTCTATAGCGGGTAAAATATTGGAAGGAATTGTGAGGGATAGCATAGAGGATTATCTGCGGAATACTAAGTTTATGAGCAGGAGTTACCATGGGTTTGTGAGCGACAGATCATGTAAAACTAACTTGATTAGCTTCTACGACGAAGTGAGCGATAATCTTAACCAGGGAAAAGCAGTGGATGTGGTCTATTTAGATTTTGCAAAAGCCTTCAATACAGTGCCTCACAAGAGACTGATCATCAAATTAAGGGAACTTGGCCTAGGATACACTATTTGTACATGGATAGGTAATTGGCTGGATAACAGGGTACAACGAGTAGTGGTCAATGAGATGTTCTCCAGCTGGGCACTAGTAGTCAGCGGTATACCACAAGGGTCCATATTTGGTCCGCTACTGTTCAATATATGTATTAATGACCTAGGAATAGGCCTGGGAAGCATAGTATCAATCTGTGCAGATGATACTAAACTGTGTAAGGTAATTAATTCAGAAATAGATGTGGAGTCTCTACAGAATGACTTATTTAAACTTGAATTCTGGGTGTCTAAATGGGGAATGAGGTTCAATATTGAAAAATGCACAGCTATGCATTTTGGGATTAAAAACAAACTTGCATCCTATTCACTTAATGGGGAAAATATAGGGGTATCAGTAGTGGAAAAAGATTTGTGGGTCCTCATAGATAATACACTCAATAGCAGTACACAGTGTCAAAATGCAGTGAAGAAGACAAGTAAAGTCCTTGCTTGCATAAAACGGGGTATTGAGACCAGGGACGAGGATGTAATCATTAGAGATGAGCGGGTTCGGTTTCTCTGAAACCGAACCCGCACGAACTTCATGTTTTTTTCACGGGTCCGAGCAGACTCGGATCCTCCCGCCTTGCTCGGTTAACCCGAGCGCGCCCGAACGTCATCATGACGCTGTCGGATTCTCGCGAGACTCGGATTCTATATAAGGAGCCGCGCGTCGCCGCCATTTTCACACGTGCATTGAGATTGATAGGGAGAGGACGTGGCTGGCGTCCTCTCCATTAGAAATTAGATTAGAAGAGAGAGAGAGATTGTGCAGAGTCAGACAGAGTTTACCACAGTGACCAGTGCAGTTGTTGTTAGTTAACTTTTATTTATTTTAATATATCCGTTCTCTGCTATATCCGTTCTCTGCCTGAAAAAAAACGATACACAGCAGCAGCCAGTCACACAGTGTGACTCAGTCTGTGTGCACTCAGCTCAGCCCAGTGTGCTGCACATCAATGTATAAAAGGCAAAGCTTATAATAATTGTGGGGGAGACTGGGGAGCACTGCAGGTTGTTATAGCAGGAGCCCCCAGGAGTACATAATATTATATTAATTTAAAATTAAACAGTGCACACTTTTGCTGCAGGAGTGCCACTGCCAGTGTGACTAGTGGTGACCAGTGCCTGACCACCAGTATAGTAGTATATTGTTGTATGTATTGTATACTATCTCTTTATCAACCAGTCTATATTAGCAGCAGACACAGTACAGTGCGGTAGTTCACGGCTGTGGCTACCTCTGTGTCGGCAGTCGGAACTCGGCAGGCAGTCCGTCCATCCATAATTGTATTACAATATATACCACCTAACCGTGGTATTTTTTTTTCTTTCTTTATACCGTCGTCATAGTGTCATACTAGTTGTTACGAGTATACTACTATCTCTTTATCAACCAGTGTACAGTGCGGTAGTTCACGGCTGTGGCTACCTCTGTGTCGGCAGTCGGCAGGCAGTCCGTCCATCCATAATTGTATTATTATTATAATATATACCACCTAACCGTGGTTTTTTTTTCATTCTTTATACCGTCATAGTGTCATACTAGTTGTTACGAGTATACTACTATCTCTTTATCAACCAGTGTACAGTGCGGTAGTTCACGGCTGTGGCTACCTCTGTGTCGGCAGTCGGCAGGCAGTCCGTCCATCCATAATTGTATTATTATTATAATATATACCACCTAACCGTGGTTTTTTTTTCATTCTTTATACCGTCATAGTGTCATACTAGTTGTTACGAGTATACTACTATCTCTTTATCAACCAGTGTACAGTGCGGTAGTTCACGGCTGTGGCTACCTCTGTGTCGGCAGTCGGCAGGCAGTCCGTCCATCCATAATTGTATTATTATTATAATATATACCACCTAACCGTGGTTTTTTTTTCATTCTTTATACCGTCATAGTGTCATACTAGTTGTTACGAGTATACTACTATCTCTTTATCAACCAGTGTACAGTGCGGTAGTTCACGGCTGTGGCTACCTCTGTGTCGGCAGTCGGCAGGCAGTCCGTCCATCCATAATTGTATTATTATTATAATATATACCACCTAACCGTGGTTTTTTTTTCATTCTTTATACCGTCGTCATAGTGTCATACTAGTTGTTACGAGTATACTACTATCTCTTTATCAACCAGTGTACAGTGCGGTAGTTCACGGCTGTGGCTACCTCTGTGTCGGCAGTCGGCAGGCAGTCCGTCCATCCATAATTGTATTATTATTATAATATATACCACCTAACCGTGGTTTTTTTTTCATTCTTTATACCGTCGTCATAGTGTCATACTAGTTGTTACGAGTATACTACTATCTCTTTATCAACCAGTGTACAGTGCGGTAGTTCACGGCTGTGGCTACCTCTGTGTCGGCAGTCGGCAGGCAGTCCGTCCATCCATAATTGTATTATTATTATAATATATACCACCTAACCGTGGTTTTTTTTTCATTCTTTATACCGTCGTCATAGTGTCATACTAGTTGTTACGAGTATACTACTATCTCTTTATCAACCAGTGTACAGTGCGGTAGTTCACGGCTGTGGCTACCTCTGTGTCGGCAGTCGGCAGGCAGTCCGTCCATCCATAATTGTATTATTATTATAATATATACCACCTAACCGTGGTTTTTTTTTCATTCTTTATACCGTCGTCATAGTGTCATACTAGTTGTTACGAGTATACTACTATCTCTTTATCAACCAGTGTACAGTGCGGTAGTTCACGGCTGTGGCTACCTCTGTGTCGGCAGTCGGCAGGCAGTCCGTCCATCCATAATTGTATTATTATTATAATATATACCACCTAACCGTGGTTTTTTTTTCATTCTTTATACCGTCGTCATAGTGTCATACTAGTTGTTACGAGTATACTACTATCTCTTTATCAACCAGTGTACAGTGCGGTAGTTCACGGCTGTGGCTACCTCTGTGTCGGCAGTCGGCAGGCAGTCCGTCCATCCATAATTGTATTATTATTATAATATATACCACCTAACCGTGGTTTTTTTTTCATTCTTTATACCGTCATAGTGTCATACTAGTTGTTACGAGTATACTACTATCTCTTTATCAACCAGTGTACAGTGCGGTAGTTCACGGCTGTGGCTACCTCTGTGTCGGCAGTCGGCAGGCAGTCCGTCCATCCATAATTGTATTATTATTATAATATATACCACCTAACCGTGGTTTTTTTTTCATTCTTTATACCGTCGTCATAGTGTCATACTAGTTGTTACGAGTATACTACTATCTCTTTATCAACCAGTGTACAGTGCGGTAGTTCACGGCTGTGGCTACCTCTGTGTCGGCAGTCGGCAGGCAGTCCGTCCATCCATAATTGTATTATTATTATAATATATACCACCTAACCGTGGTTTTTTTTTCATTCTTTATACCGTCATAGTGTCATACTAGTTGTTACGAGTATACTACTATCTCTTTATCAACCAGTGTACAGTGCGGTAGTTCACGGCTGTGGCTACCTCTGTGTCGGCAGTCGGCAGGCAGTCCGTCCATCCATAATTGTATTATTATTATAATATATACCACCTAACCGTGGTTTTTTTTTCATTCTTTATACCGTCGTCATAGTGTCATACTAGTTGTTACGAGTATACTACTATCTCTTTATCAACCAGTGTACAGTGCGGTAGTTCACGGCTGTGGCTACCTCTGTGTCGGCAGTCGGCAGGCAGTCCGTCCATCCATAATTGTATTATTATTATAATATATACCACCTAACCGTGGTTTTTTTTTCATTCTTTATACCGTCGTCATAGTGTCATACTAGTTGTTACGAGTATACTACTATCTCTTTATCAACCAGTGTACAGTGCGGTAGTTCACGGCTGTGGCTACCTCTGTGTCGGCAGTCGGCAGGCAGTCCGTCCATCCATAATTGTATTATTATTATAATATATACCACCTAACCGTGGTTTTTTTTTCATTCTTTATACCGTCGTCATAGTGTCATACTAGTTGTTACGAGTATACTACTATCTCTTTATCAACCAGTGTACAGTGCGGTAGTTCACGGCTGTGGCTACCTCTGTGTCGGCAGTCGGCAGGTATCCAATACTAGTATCCAATCCATCCATCTCCATTGTTTACCTGAGGTGCCTTTTAGTTCTGCCTATAAAATATGGAGAACAAAAAAGTTGAGGTTCCAAAATTAGGGAAAGATCAAGATCCACTTCCACCTCGTGCTGAAGCTGCTGCCACTAGTCATGGCCGAGACGATGAAATGCCAGCAACGTCGTCTGCCAAGGCCGATGCCCAATGTCATAGTACAGAGCATGTCAAATCCAAAACACCAAATATCAGAAAAAAAAGGACTCCAAAACCTAAAATAAAATTGTCGGAGGAGAAGCGTAAACTTGCCAATATGCCATTTACCACACGGAGTGGCAAGGAACGGCTGAGGCCCTGGCCTATGTTCATGGCTAGTGGTTCAGCTTCACATGAGGATGGAAGCACTCAGCCTCTCGCTAGAAAACTGAAAAGACTCAAGCTGGCAAAAGCACCGCAAAGAACTGTGCGTTCTTCGAAATCCCAAATCCACAAGGAGAGTCCAATTGTGTCGGTTGCGATGCCTGACCTTCCCAACACTGGAGGTGAAGAGCATGCGCCTTCCACCATTTGCACGCCCCCTGCAAGTGCTGGAAGGAGCACCCGCAGTCCAGTTCCTGATAGTCAGATTGAAGATGTCAGTGTTGAAGTACACCAGGATGAGGAGGATATGGGTGTTGCTGGCGCTGGGGAGGAAATTGACCAGGAGGATTCTGATGGTGAGGTGGTTTGTTTAAGTCAGGCACCCGGGGAGACACCTGTTGTCCGTGGGAGGAATATGGCCGTTGACATGCCAGGTGAAAATACCAAAAAAATCAGCTCTTCGGTGTGGAGGTATTTCACCAGAAATGCGGACAACAGGTGTCAAGCCGTGTGTTCCCTTTGTCAAGCTGTAATAAGTAGGGGTAAGGACGTTAACCACCTCGGAACATCCTCCCTTATACGTCACCTGCAGCGCATTCATAATAAGTCAGTGACAAGTTCAAAAACTTTGGGTGACAGCGGAAGCAGTCCACTGACCAGTAAATCCCTTCCTCTTGTAACCAAGCTCACGCAAACCACCCCACCAACTCCCTCAGTGTCAATTTCCTCCTTCCCCAGGAATGCCAATAGTCCTGCAGGCCATGTCACTGGCAAGTCTGACGAGTCCTCTCCTGCCTGGGATTCCTCCGATGCATCCTTGCGTGTAACGCCTACTGCTGCTGGCGCTGCTGTTGTTGCCGCTGGGAGTCGATGGTCATCCCAGAGGGGAAGTCGTAAGCCCACTTGTACTACTTCCAGTAAGCAATTGACTGTTCAACAGTCCTTTGCGAGGAAGATGAAATATCACAGCAGTCATCCTACTGCAAAGCGGATAACTGAGGCCTTGGCATCCTGGGTGGTGAGAAACGTGGTTCCGGTATCCATCATTACTGCAGAGCCAACTAGAGACTTGTTGGAGGTACTGTGTCCCCGGTACCAAATACCATCTAGGTTCCATTTCTCTAGGCAGGCGATACCGAAAATGTACACAGACCTCAGAAAAAGAGTCACCAGTGTCCTAAAAAATGCAGCTGTACCCAATGTCCACTTAACCACGGACATGTGGACAAGTGGAGCAGGGCAGGGTCAGGACTATATGACTGTGACAGCCCACTGGGTAGATGTATGGACTCCCGCCGCAAGAACAGCAGCGGCGGCACCAGTAGCAGCATCTCGCAAACGCCAACTCTTTCCTAGGCAGGCTACGCTTTGTATCACCGCTTTCCAGAATACGCACACAGCTGAAAACCTCTTACGGCAACTGAGGAAGATCATCGCGGAATGGCTTACCCCAATTGGACTCTCCTGTGGATTTGTGGCATCGGACAACGCCAGCAATATTGTGTGTGCATTAAATCTGGGCCAATTCCAGCACGTCCCATGTTTTGCACATACCTTGAATTTGGTGGTGCAGAATTTTTTAAAAAACGACAGGGGCGTGCAAGAGATGCTGTCGGTGGCCAGAAGAATTGCGGGACACTTTCGGCGTACAGGCACCACGTACAGAAAACTGGAGCACCACCAAAAACTACTGAACCTGCCCTGCCATCATCTGAAGCAAGAAGTGGTAACGAGGTGGAATTCAACCCTCTATATGCTTCAGAGGTTGGAGGAGCAGCAAAAGGCCATTCAAGCCTATACAATTGAGCACGATATAGTAGGTGGAATGCACCTGTCTCAAGTGCAGTGGAGAATGATTTCAACGTTGTGCAAGGTTCTGATGCCCTTTGAACTTGCCACACGTGAAGTCAGTTCAGACACTGCCAGCCTGAGTCAGGTCATTCCCCTCATCAGGCTTTTGCAGAAGAAGCTGGAGGCATTGAAGAAGGAGCTAACACGGAGCGATTCCGCTAGGCATGTGGGACTTGTGGATGCAGCCCTTAATTCGCTTAACAAGGATTCACAGGTGGTCAATCTGTTGAAATCAGAGCACTACATTTTGGCCACCGTGCTCGATCCTAGATTTAAAGCCTACCTTGGATCTCTCTTTCCGGCAGACACAGGTCTGCTGGGGTTGAAAGACCTGCTGGTGACAAAATTGTCAAGTCAAGCGGAACGCGACCTGTCAACATCTCCTCCTTCACATTCTCCCGCAACTGGGGGTGCGAGGAAAAGGCTCAGAATTCCGAGCCCACCCGCTGGCGGTGATGCAGGGCAGTCTGGAGCGACTGCTGATGCTGACATCTGGTCCGGACTGAAGGACCTGACAACGATTACGGACATGTCGTCTACTGTCACTGCATATGATTCTCTCAACATTGATAGAATGGTGGAGGATTATATGAGTGACCGCATCCAAGTAGGCACGTCACACAGTCCGTACTTATACTGGCAGGAAAAAGAGGCAATTTGGAGGCCCTTGCACAAACTGGCTTTATTCTACCTAAGTTGCCCTCCCACAAGTGTGTACTCCGAAAGAGTGTTTAGTGCCGCCGCTCACCTTGTCAGCAATCGGCGTACGAGGTTACATCCAGAAAATGTGGAGAAGATGATGTTCATTAAAATGAATTATAATCAATTCCTCCGCGGAGACATTGACCAGCAGCAATTGCCTCCACAAAGTACACAGGGAGCTGAGATGGTGGATTCCAGTGGGGACGAATTGATAATCTGTGAGGAGGGGGATGTACACGGTGATATATCGGAGGGTGAAGATGAGGTGGACATCTTGCCTCTGTAGAGCCAGTTTGTGCAAGGAGAGATTAATTGCTTCTTTTTTGGGGGGGGTCCAAACCAACCCGTCATATCAGTCACAGTCGTGTGGCAGACCCTGTCACTGAAATGATGGGTTGGTTAAAGTGTGCATGTCCTGTTTTGTTTATACAACATAAGGGTGGGTGGGAGGGCCCAAGGATAATTCCATCTTGCACCTCTTTTTTCTTTTCTTTTTCTTTGCATCATGTGCTGATTGGGGAGGGTTTTTTGGAAGGGACATCCTGCGTGACACTGCAGTGCCACTCCTAGATGGGCCCGGTGTTTGTGTCGGCCACTAGGGTCGCTAATCTTACTCACACAGCTACCTCATTGCGCCTCTTTTTTTCTTTGCGTCATGTGCTGTTTGGGGAGGGTTTTTTGGAAGGGACATCCTGCGTGACACTGCAGTGCCACTCCTAGATGTGCCCGGTGTTTGTGTCGGCCACTAGGGTCGCTAATCTTACTCACACAGTCAGCTACCTCATTGCGCCTCTTTTTTTCTTTGCGTCATGTGCTGTTTGGGGAGGGTTTTTTGGAAGGGCCATCCTGCGTGACACTGCAGTGCCACTCCTAGATGGGCCCGGTGTTTGTGTCGGCCACTAGGGTCGCTTATCTTTCTCACACAGTCAGCTACCTCATTGCGCCTCTTTTTTTCTTTGCGTCATGTGCTGTTTGGGGAGGGTTTTTTGGAAGGGACATCCTGCGTGACACTGCAGTGCCACTCCTAGATGGGCCCGGTGTTTGTGTCGGCCACTAGGGTCGCTAATCTTACTCACACAGCTACCTCATTGCGCCTCTTTTTTTCTTTGCGTCATGTGCTGTTTGGGGAGGGTTTTTTGGAAGGGACATCCTGCGTGACACTGCAGTGCCACTCCTAGATGGGCCCGGTGTTTGTGTCGGCCACTAGGGTCGCTTATCTTACTCACACAGCGACCTCGGTGCAAATTTTAGGACTAAAAATAATATTGTGAGGTGTGATGTGTTCAGAATAGGCTGAAAATGAGTGTAAATTATGTTTTTTGAGGTTAATAATACTTTGGGATCAAAATTACCCCCAAATTCTATGATTTAAGCTGTTTTTTAGGGTTTTTTGAAAAAAACACCCGAATCCAAAACACACCCGAATCCGACAAAAATAATTCGGTGAGGTTTTGCCAAAACGCGTTCGAACCCAAAACACGGCCGCGGAACCGAACCCTAAACCAAAACACAAAACCCGAAAAATTTCAGGCGCTCATCTCTAGTAATCATGCCGCTGTACAAATCATTGGTACGTCCGCACCTGGAATATTGTGTTCAGTTTTTGGCACCATATTATAAAAAAGATATTGGAGAACTCGAAAGAGTTCAAAGGCCTGCTACTAAACTGATTAAAGGGTTAGAGACACTGGAGTACGAGGAAAGGCTAACTATGTTAAATATGTATACTCTAGAAAAGAGGAGTCTAAGAGGAGATATTATTAATATCTTCAAATATGTAAAGGGTCATTACAAGGAGTTAGCAGGGGATTTGTTTATTAATAGAACTCTGTATAGGACTCATGGACACTCACTGAGGTAAGAGGAGAGAAAATTCCATACAAAACGTAGGAAGGGGTTCTTCAGGGCAATAAAGATTTGGAACTCCCTGACGGAGAAGGTCATAATGGCGGACTCTGTAAATGCATTCAAAATCAGATTGGACAGCTTTCTAGCTGAAAACAGTATAACCTGGGCAGAGTCAAGGTCTGCAGAAGCATGACCGGAACACCAACTGTCAGTGCAGTGCTATATGCTGGAAGTTCAACTGCACTAAGTGAGTGTAATAATTCCACTTATACTGTATAGTCATTTTGGACAGGTTGGTATTGGGTGATCGGTGGTTGGGAGACTGGCGGTCACCATACCGACGCCGGGATTCCGTCTGTCAGATGGCCAGCAGGGGGGATTTCGGCCAGCACAACAAAGACCCTTGCGGGCTCATTGCGGGCTCATTGCGCTTGCCACAGGTTCTATCCCACTCTATGGGAATAGTCCCTGTTGCTCGGCATGCCAACTGGCGGGCTAGTCAGTGTTCATGATGCCAGCGCTGGTATTGTAACCGCATCCTTTTTGGACTTGAGGAGCCTGCACACTGCAAGCATCTGGTTGTTCATTTATTGTTCCTCTCCCTGATGTTAGATCGAGACCATACATACCTCAATACTTTTCTAGGTCACTAAGCTATACAACAGTGAAAATGTGATATAAATTCATACAGTAGTTTTTGTGTGATGCCAGAACGTACAGACACAGTCTAAATTTCACTTTTTTTTGTCTCCATGGTCCATAAACAGTCCCTAGAAGTATAATTCTCAATAAAAAAATGTCTATGTACAGGCACAACCCTTACAGTTTTATTATATGTATATATTTTTATTGTAGGGTGTCCCTATTTATCTTTGGCTATGTAAGGCTTTGTGTGAACCCAATTTCCACTGTTGTTATGTTGTTTATTACTGTTCCAGTGTTTCAATGATAACCTCATTTAAGGACAAAACGATGAAAACTAGTGTGCCCTGAGCAGTCTCCAGGTGTGCCGCCATAGAAGCACATCTAGACCCGTCAGTGTTTTACCGTTACTGAGGCCCTGGAACGATCAATACTGGTGGGTTTAGTGGTTGCAGAGCCAGTTCTTTTTTAGGACCTGGGCAGTGTTGGGCTCTTCTGGCTTTCTCAGATGTGGCTCAGGCGTTACCTATGGAGAAGCTATAACTAGAGATGTGCACTTGAAATTTTTCGGGTTTTGGTTTTGGGTTCGGTTCCGCGGCCGTGTTTTGGGTTCGACCGCGTTTTGGCAAAACCTCACCGAATTTTTTTTGTCGGAT
This sequence comes from Pseudophryne corroboree, assembly GCF_028390025.1. Lineage (NCBI taxonomy): Eukaryota > Metazoa > Chordata > Amphibia > Anura > Myobatrachidae > Pseudophryne > Pseudophryne corroboree. The sequence continues at coordinate 1,127,112,943 of NC_086444.1, forward strand.
TCGGGTGTGTTTTGGATTCGGTGTTTTTTTCAAAAAACACTAAAAAACAGCTTAAATCATAGAATTTGGGGGTCATTTTGATCCCAAAGTATTATTAACCTCAAAAACCATAATTTCCACTAATTTTCAGTCTATTCTGAATACCTCACACCTCACAATATTATTTTTAGTCCTAAAATTTGCACCGAGGTCGCTGGATGACTAAGCTAAGCGACCCTAGTGGCCGACACAAACACCTGGCCCATCTAGGAGTGGCACTGCAGTGTCACGCAGGATGGCCCTTCCAAAAAACACTCCCCAAACAGCACATGACGCAAAGAAAAAAAGAGGCGCAATGAGGTAGCTGTGTGAGTAAGATAAGCGACCCTAGTGGCCGACACAAACACCTGGCCCATCTAGGAGTGGCACTGCAGTGTCACGCAGGATGGCCCTTCCAAAAAACACTCCCCAAACAGCACATGACGCAAAGAAAAAAAGAGGTGCAATGAGGTAGCTGTGTGAGTAAGATAAGCGACCCTAGTGGCCGACACAAACACCTGGCCCATCTAGGAGTGGCACTGCAGTGTCACGCAGGATGGCCCTTCCAAAAAACACTCCCCAAACAGCACATGACGCAAAGAAAAAAAGAGGCGCAATGAGGTAGCTGTGTGAGTAAGATAAGCGACCCTAGTGGCCGACACAAACACCTGGCCCATCTAGGAGTGGCACTGCAGTGGCACGCAGGATGGCCCTTCCAAAAAACACTCCCCAAACAGCACATGACGCAAAGAAAAAAAGAGGCGCAATGAGGTAGCTGTGTGAGTAAGATAAGCGACCCTAGTGGCCGACACAAACACCTGGCCCATCTAGGAGTGACACTGCAGTGTCACGCAGGATGGCCCTTCCAAAAAACACTCCCCAAACAGCACATGACGCAAAGAAAAAAAGAGGCGCAATGAGGTAGCTGTGTGAGTAAGATAAGCGACCCTAGTGGCCGACACAAACACCTGGCCCATCTAGGAGTGGCACTGCAGTGTCACCCAGGATGGCCCTTCCAAAAAACACTCCCCAAACAGCACATGACGCAAAGAAAAAAAGAGGCGCAATGAGGTAGCTGTGTGAGCAAGATAAGCGACCCTAGTGGCCGACACAAACATCTGGCCCATCTAGGAGTGGCACTGCAGTGTCACGCAGGATGGCCCTTCCAAAAAACACTCCCCAAACAGCACATGACGCAAAGAAGAAAAAAAGAGGCGCAATGAGGTAGCTGTGTGAGTAAGCTAAGCGACCCTAGTGGCCGACACAAACACCTGGCCCATCTAGGAGTGGCACTGCAGTGTCACGCAGGATGGCCCTTCCAAAAAACACTCCCCAAACAGCACATGACGCAAAGAAAAAAAGAGGCGCAATGAGGTAGCTGTGTGAGTAAGATAAGCGACCCTAGTGGCCGACACAAACACCTGGCCCATCTAGGAGTGGCACTGCAGTGTCACGCAGGATGGCCCTTCCAAAAAACACTCCCCAAACAGCACATGACGCAAAGAAAAAAAGAGGCGCAATGAGGTAGCTGTGTGAGTAAGCTAAGCGACCCTAGTGGCCGACACAAACACCTGGCCCATCTAGGAGTGGCACTGCAGTGTCACGCAGGATGGCCCTTCCAAAAAACACTCCCCAAACAGCACATGACGCAAGGAAAAAAAGAGGCGCAATGAGGTAGCTGTGTGAGTAAGATAAGCGACCCTAGTGGCCGACACAAACACCTGGCCCATCTAGGAGTGGCACTGCAGTGTCACGCAGGATGGCCCTTCCAAAAAACATTCCCCAAACAGCACATGACGCAAAGAAGAAAAAAAGAGGCGCAATGAGGTAGCTGTGTGAGTAAGCTAAGCGACCCTAGTGGCCGACACAAACACCTGGCCCATCTAGGAGTGGCACTGCAGTGTCACGCAGGATGGCCCTTCCAAAAAACACTCCCCAAACAGCACATGACGCAAAGAAAAAAAGAGGCGCAATGTGGTAGCTGTGTGAGTAAGATAAGCGACCCTAGTGGCCGACACAAACACCTGGCCCATCTAGGAGTGGCACTGCAGTGTCACGCAGGATGGCCCTTCCAAAAAACACTCCCCAAACAGCACATGATGCAAATAAAAATGAAAGAAAAAAGAGGTGCAAGATGGAATTGTCCTTGGGCCCTCCCACCCACCCTTATGTTGTATAAACAGGACATGCACACTTTAACCAACCCATCATTTCAGTGACAGGGTCTGCCACACGACTGTGACTGAAATGACGGGTTGGTTTGGACCCCCACCGAAAAAGAAGCAATTAATCTCTCCTTGCACAAACTGGCTCTAGAGAGGCAAGATGTCCACCTCATCATCATCCTCCGATATATCACCGTGTACATCCCGCTCCTCACAGATTATCAATTCGTCCCCACTGGAATCCACCATCTCAGCTCCCTGTGTACTTTGTGGAGGCAATTGCTGCTAGTCAATGTCTCCACGGAGGAATTGATTATAATTCATTTTAATGAACATCATCTTCTCCACATTTTCTGGAAGTAACCTCGTACGCCGATTGCTGACAAGGTGAGCGGCGGCACTAAACACTCTTTCGGAGTACACACTTGTGGGAGGGCAACTTAGGTAGAATAAAGCCAGTTTGTGCAAGGGCCTCCAAATTGCCTCTTTTTCCTGCCAGTATAAGTACGGACTGTCTGACGTGCCTACTTGGATGCGGTCATATAGTCCTGACCCTGCCCTGCTCCACTTGTCAACATGTCCGTGGTTAAGTTTTTTAACCTGCATTTTTTAGGACACTGGTGAGTCTTTTTCTGACGTCCGTGTACATTCTCGGTATCGCCTGCCTAGAGAAGTGGAACCTAGATGGTATTTGGTAACGGGGGCACACTACCTCAAGAAATTGTCTAGTTCCCTGTGAACTAACGGCGGATACCAGACGCACGTCTAACACCAACATAGTTGTCAAGGCCTCAGTTATCCGCTTTGCAACAGGATGACTGCTGTGATATTTCATCTTCCTCGCAAAGGACTGTTGGACAGTCAATTGCTTGGTGGAAGTAGTAAAAGTGGGCTTACGACTTCCCCTCTGGGATGACCATCGACTCCCAGCAGCAACAACAGCAGCGCCAGCAGCAGTAGGCGTTACACGCAAGGATGCATCGGAGGAATCCCAGGCAGGAGAGGACTCGTCAGAATTGCCAGTGACATGGCCTGCAGGACTATTGGCATTCCTGGGGAAGGAGGAAATTGACACTGAGGGAGTTGGTGGGGTGGTTTGCGTGAGCTTGGTTACAAGAGGAAGGGATTTACTGGTCAGTGGACTGCTTCCGCTGTCGCCCAAAGTTTTTGAACTTGTCACTGATTTATTATGAATGCGCTGCAGGTGACGTATAAGGGAGGATGTTCCGAGGTGGTTAACGTCCTTACCCCTACTTATTACAGCTTGACAAAGGCAACACACGGCTTGACAAATGTTGTCCGCATTTCTGGTGAAATACTTCCACACCGAAGAGCTGATTTTTTTGGTATTTTCACCAGGCATGTCAACGGCCCTATTCCTCCCACGGACAACAGGTGTCTCCCCGGGTGCCTGACTTAAACAAACCACCTCACCATCAGAATCCTCCTTGTCAATTTCCTCCCCAGCGCCAGCAACACCCATATCCTCCTCATCCTGGTGTACTTCAACACTGACATCTTCAATCTGACTATCAGGAACTGGACTGCGGGTGCTCCTTCCAGCACTTGCAGGGGGCGTGCAAATGGTGGAAGGCGCATGCTCTTCACGTCCAGTGTTGGGAAGGTCAGGCATCGCAACCGACACAATTGGACTCTCCTTGTGGATTTTGGATTTCGAAGAACGCACAGTTCTTTGCGGTGCTTTTGCCAGCTTGAGTCTTTTCATTTTTCTAGCGAGAGGCTGAGTGCTTCCATCCTCATGTGAAGCTGAACCACTAGCCATGAACATAGGCCAGGGCCTCAGCCGTTCCTTGCCACTCCGTGTGGTAAATGGCATATTGGCAAGTTTACGCTTCTCCTCCGACAATTTTATTTTAGATTTTGGAGTCCTTTTTTTACTGATATTTGGTGTTTTGGATTTTACATGCTCTGTACTATGACATTGGGCATCGGCCTTAGCAGACGACGTTGCTGGCATTTCATCGTCCTTGCCATGACTAGTGGCAGCAGCTTCAGCACGAGGTGGAAGTGGATCTTGATCTTTCCCTAATTTTGGAACCTCAACATTTTTGTTCTCCATATTTTAATAGGCACAACTAAAAGGCACCTCAGGTAAACAATGGAGATGGATGGATACTAGTATACTTATGGATGACGAGCGACTGCTGACACAGAGGTAGCTACAGCCGTGGACTACCGTACTGCGTCTGCTGCTAATATAGACTGGATGATAATGAGATATAAAATATATATATATCACTACTGCAGCCGGACAGGTATATATTATATAACTGGATGATAATGAGATATAAAATAAATATATATATATCACTACTGCAGCCGGACAGGTATATATTATATAATGACGGACCTGCTGGACACTGTCAGCTCAGCACTGCAGACTCCTAAAGTAAGCTACTAGTATCAAGAAGATAGAAAAAAAAAACACCACGGGTAGGTGGTATACAATTATGGATGGACGAGCGACTGCCGACACAGAGGTAGCTACAGCCGTGGACTACCGTACTGCGTCTGCTGCTAATATAGACTGGATGATAATGAGATATAAAATATATATATATCACTACTGCAGCCGGACAGGTATATATTATATAATGACGGACCTGCTGGACACTGTCAGCTCAGCACTGCAGACTCCTAAAGTAAGCTACTAGTATCAAGAAGATAGAAAAAAAAAACACCACGGGTAGGTGGTATACAATTATGGATGGACGAGCGACTGCCGACACAGAGGTAGCTACAGCCGTGGACTACCGTACTGCATCTGCTGCTAATATAGACTGGATGATAATGAGATAAAAAATATATATATATATCACTACTGCAGCCGGACAGGTATATATTATATAATGACGGACCTGCTGGACACTGTCAGCTCAGCACTGCAGACTCCTAAAGTAAGCTACTAGTATCAAGAAGATAGAAGAAAAAAAAACACCACGGGTAGGTGGTATACAATTATGGATGGACGAGCGACTGCCGACACAGAGGTAGCTACAGCCGTGGACTACCGTACTGCGTCTGCTGCTAATATAGACTGGATGATAATGAGATATAAAATATATATATATCACTACTGCAGCCGGACAGGTATATATTATATAATGACGGACCTGCTGGACACTGTCAGCTCAGCACTGCAGACTCCTAAAGTAAGCTACTAGTATCAAGAAGATAGAAATAAAAAACACCACGGGTAGGTGGTATACAATTATGGATGGACGAGCGACTGCCGACACAGAGGTAGCTACAGCCGTGGACTACCGTACTGCGTCTGCTGCTAATATAGACTGGATGATAATGAGATATAAAATATATATATATATCACTACTGCAGCCGGACAGGTATATATTATATAATGACGGACCTGCTGGACACTGTCAGCAGAATGCGTTTATAAAAACACCACACGACGAGTGTTTAACTTTTTCAGGCAGACAATCACAATATACTGGTGGTCAGCAGACAATCACAATATACTGGTGGTCAGTGGTCACTGGTCAGTCACACTGGCAGTGGCAGTCTGGCAGCAAAAGTGTGCACTGTACTTAAAATATGTACTCCTGCTATAACTGCTCCCCAGTCTCCCCCACAATTAAGCTGTGTGAGCAGTGAGCACTCAGCACAGTCAGATATACAGTATTACATATGATGCAGCACACTGAGGCTGAGCACAGATATGGTATGTGACTGTGTCACACTGTGTATCGTTTTTTTTCAGGCAGAGAACGGATTAATTAAACTGGTGGTCACTGGTCACACTATCAGCAAGTAGTACTCCTAATATGCTCCCCAAAATTAGTAAATCAAGTGTCTCTAGTACTCTAGTCTAAACGGAGAGGACGCCAGCCACGTCCTCTCCCTATCAATCTCAATGCACGTGTGAAAATGGCGGCGACGCGCGGCTCCTTATATAGAATCCGAGTCTCGCGATAGAATCCGAGCCTCGCGAGAATCCGACAGCGGGATGATGACGTTCGGGCGCGCTCGGGTTAACCGAGCAAGGCGGGAGGATCCGAGCCTGCTCGGACCCGTGTAAAAAAAGCTGAAGTTCGGGGGGGTTCGGTTTCCGAGAAACCGAACCCGCTCATCACTAGAGGCAACGCTCCATTTCAAAGACGGAGATGGAGTATTGCGGGGACGAGACTTAAAAACAGGGGCGGCAACGGAGAAACAGGGGGCGTAGTCGGTGCAGCTGCATGACATCACACGCAGCCGATGCTATCACAAAAATGGCTGTGGGTCTCAGGCGGGCGCATAACATAAGGGGCATACTAGCCCTGTGCTGGGCGTCCCCCCGCATGTCAGAGAATCTGATCATAAATGTGCTAAATTTAGCACATCTAGGATCAGGTCTGAATCACCCCCATGGAACAAAAAAAAAGGCCCAAATTATGTGATTTTAGTTTTGTTTGTCAATTTTTGAAAACAAAAAAACAAAACCAGTCACGGCAGTTTGGCAAAAACCAAATACAAAGCCGGATGACGAATCAGGGCCAATTGCAAATCCAGCAAAAATGGTCCTGTGCACATCTCTAGTAATATTCTAATACCACATTGAGTTTGCTAGCATTGTATGCCTAGGGATGTGCTGATATGAGACATTCCCTTTAACTCCTGTTTTATTGAGTTTAATAAATTATTCCTGTAGTTTAGCTGGTCATTCAAAACTTGGGATCAGTGCTACCATATGGTCCCTACTGGTCTGCACTTGTACACTGATGTTGCTTGCTAACTGGTAGCTGCATTAGAAGTTGTTGCATTCCACAGGAGTAGCTAGCTGCTTATATCCAGTTTTGCGTTCCACATGGCACAGTTCAGGAGCACCAGTGCCACATTTTACATATGGTACCCTGAGGTTACCGGCAGAGAGGTGCATCTCTGCCTGACCGATTACGTGACTTAAGTGTTGAACGGTGTATTGTTGCTATAGGATGTGATACCACTACCAGGCAGGCCATGTGGTCCAAATTAAACTACTGTACATGTAGTTTGCTGTCTTTTTGTACATTATTCTGTTGGTATAAACATACTTGCCTACTCTCCCTCATTCTGCAGGAGACTCCCTGAAATAGAAGAAATCTCCCAAACTCCCTGAATAGTCCAGCAATCTCACTGATTGCACCTTAACCCCTGATGGGGGGTAAGGTAGAGAATAGAATAACAGTTGGTAAGAGTAATTCTAGAAAGGCACTTGTAAATAATGGTAAGTTACCATTAAAGCAAAAGGGCAAAGGAAATATTAACATAAAATGTCTACTTGCGAAAGCAAGAAGCCTATCAGGTAAAATGGGGGAATTGGAATGGCATGTATCAAAAAATCAGTATGATATTATAGGTATTACGGAAACACGGTGGGACGACTCTCACGACTAGGTTACTAATTTGGAGGGATATTCACTTCTCAGGAGGGACAGGGCTACCAAAAGGGGAGGAGGGGTTTGTCTCTATGTAAAACCATCTCTAAAACCAAACTTAATATATGTTAATTACGAGGGGACTGGTGATAATGTGGAATCACTATGGGTTGAGATCACTAGTGGGGGCACTGAAATAAAGAAACTAGTCATTGGCACATGCTACAAGCAACCAGATATTAGCATACGTGATGAGGAACTGCTCTCACAGCAAATTGAAAAAGCTGCGGGAATGGGGGACATCCTAGTGTTAGGGGATTTTTAACTATCCGGGTATAAACTGGAGTAACGATTCATGTGTAAAAATTAGGAGCAGCAGGATTCTAAACACATTAAAGGATCAATACTTGTCTCAATTAGTCGAGGACCCAACCAGAGGTTATAATGTTCTGGACCTAGTTATTACCAATAATGTGGACATTATATCAAACATTACAGTTGGGGAGACCTTGGGAAACAGTGATCACTATATGATCACATTCAGCATCAGTTTCAAGAAACATAGCTATAAGGAATCAACAAAAACATTCAACTTTAGAAAAGCTAACTTCAATATGCTAAACGACATTGTTTTGTTTCATGGGTAAGACAAATCGGAAATGTGGGATGCTTTAAAAGGGTTGCTTGATAGCAATATTCACAAATTCATACCCTTGGGCAGTAAATGCAAGAGTAATAGACTCAAATCAATGTGTCTTAATAAGGATGTCAAAGAAGCAATGGCTAAAAAGAGGTGTTCTTTTAAAGCATTTAAAACTAATGGAGGGGAGGAGTCATTCCAGTATTACAAAGAATGCAATAAAAGATGCAAAAAAGTAATAAGGGCAGCTACAATTGTAAACGAAAAACAAATTGCTATAGAGAATAAAGCCAATTCCAAAGAGTTTTATAAATACATAAACATTAAAGGGTTAAAAAATAGAACATAGGCCCATTAAAAGATGAACTGCGAGCCTTGGAAACGATGTCAAAATAAAAGCGGATATACTGAACAGCTTTTTTTCACCAGGGAGGATCAGACGGTGTTAGTAGTGCATAACGACAGTGAAGGTAATGATTCTTGGCTAGATGCTTGTTTAAGTGAGGAAATAGTCCTGGAGAGACTAAGCAACATAAAGATTAATAAATCACAGGGACCAAATGGTTTTCATACGAGGGTTATTATGGAGCTTAAGGCACATCTTGCAAGACCCTTATACTTGATTTTCTATAGTTCCATTAAATCGGGTATGGTACCGATGGATTGGCGTATAGCTGAGGTAGTGCCATTATTTTAAAAGGGTTCTAAAAATCATCCTGGGTACTATAGACCAGTTAGTTTAACCTCTATAGTGGGTAAAATATTGGAAGGAATTTTGAGGGATAGCATAGAGGATTATCTGCGGAATACTAAGTTTATGAGCAGGAGTTACCATGGGTTTGTGAGCGACAGATCATGTCAAACTAACTTAATTAGCTTCTACGACGAAGTGAGCGATAATCTTGACCCGGGAAAAGCAGTGGATGTGGTCTATTTAGATTTTGCAAAAGCCTTCAATACAGTGCCTCACAAGAGACTGATCAACAAATTAAGGGAACTTGGCCTAGGATACACTATTTGTACATGGATAGGTAATTGGCTGGATAACAGGGTACAACGAGTAGTGGTCAATGAGATGCTCTCCAGCTGGGCACTAGTAGTCAGCGGTATACCACAAGTGTCCATATTTGGTCCGCTACTGTTCAATATATGTATTAATGACCTAGGAATAGGCCTGGGAAGCATAGTATCAATCTGTGCAGATGATACTAAACTGTGTAAGGTAATTAATTCAGAAATAGATGTGGAGTCTCTACAGAATGACTTATTTAAACTTGAATTCTGGGTGTCTAAATGGGGAATGAGGTTCAATATTGAAAAATGCAAAGCTACGCATTTTGGGATTAAAAACAAACTTGCATCCTATTCACTTAATGGGGAAAATATAGGGGTATCATTAGTGGAAAAAGATTAGGGGGTCCTCATAGATAATACACTCAATAGCAGTACACAGTGTCAAAATGCAGTGAAGAAGACAAGTAAAGTCCTTGCTTGCATAAAACGGGGTATTGAGACCAGGGATGAGGATGTAATCATGCCGCTGTACAAATCATTGGTACGTCCGCACCTGGAATATTGTGTTCAGTTTTTGGCACCATATTATAAAAAAGATATTGGAGAACTCGAAAGAGTTCAAAGGCGTGCTACTAAACTGATTAAAGGGTTAGAGACACTGGAGTACGAGGAAAGGCTAACTATGTTAAATATGTATACTCTAGAAAAGAGGAGTCTAAGAGGAGATATTATTAATATCTTCAAATATGTAAAGGGTCATTACAAGGAGTTAGCAGGGGATTTGTTTATTAATAGAACTCTGTATAGGACACATGGACACTCACTGAGGTTAGAGGAGAGAAAATTCCATACAAAACGTAGGAAGGGGTTCTTCAGGGCAATAAAGATTTGGAACTCCCTGCCTAGAAGGTAATAATGGCGGACTCTGTAAATGCATTCAAAATCAGATTGGACAGCTTTCTAGCTGAAAACAGAATAACCTGGGCAGAGTCAAGGTCTGCAGAAGCATGACCGGAACACCAACTGTCAGTGCAGTGCTATATGCTGGAAGTCCAACTGTACTAAGTGAGTGTAATAATTCCACTTATACTGTATAGTCATTTTGGACAGGTTGGTATTGGGTGATCGGTGGTTGGGAGACTGGCGGTCACCATACCGACGCCGGGATTCCGTCTGTCAGATGGCCAGCAGGGGGGATTTCGGCCAGCACAACAAAGACCCTTGCGGGCTCGTTGCGCTTGCCACAGGTTCTATCCCACTTTATGGGAATAGTCCCTGTTGCTCGGCATGCCAACTGGCGGGCTAGTCAGTCTTCATGATGCCAGCGCTGGTATTGTAACCGCATCCTTTTTGGACTTGAGGAGCCTGCACACTGCAAGCATCTGGTTGTTCATTTATTGTTCCTTTCCCTGATGTTAGATCGAGACCATACATACCTCAATCCTTTTCTAGGTCACTAAGCTATACAACAGTGAAAATGTGATATAAATTCATACAGTAGTTTTTGTGTGATGCCAGAACGTACAGACACAGTCTAAATTTCACTTTTTTTTGTCTCCATGGTCCATAAACAGTCCCTAGAAGTATAATTCTCAATAAAAAAAATGTCTATGTACAGACACAACCCTTACAGTTTTATTATATGTATATATTTTTATTGTAGGGTGTCCCTATTTATCTTTGGCTATGTAAGGCTTTGTGTGGACCCAATTTCCACTGTTGTTATGTTGTTTATTACTGTTCCAGTGTTTCAATGATAACCTCATTTAAGGACAAAACGATGAAAACTAGTGTGCCCTGAGCAGTCTCCAGGTGTGCCGCCATAGAAGCACATCCAGGCCGTCAGTGTTTTGCCGTTACTGAGGCCCTGGAACGATCAATACTGGTGGGTTTAGTGGTTGCAGAGCCAGTTCTTATTTAGGACCTGGGCAGTGTTGGGCTCTTCTGGCTTTCTCAGATGTGGCTCAGGCGTTACCTATGGAGAAGCTGTAACATGACATCATAGGACATGCAACTGCACCATGCATCACCATTATATTTAAATGTGCCTTGGCAATACTTAAATCTTGTTCAGTGTGCCGCGAGATGTAAAGGGTTGAAAATCTCTTTGCTACAGTGTCGTCACCATGTTGTTATAAAAACAACAAAAGACGAGCATTGGTAAAGGGGCTGCTGGAGGGGCCTGGCAGAAGCCCCAGTTTGCTACCCCTCCCCAGTATGCCTGTGCTGTAGCCAGTGGCAGTGGCGCAGGCTTCATGGTGATTTCTTTGGGAAGATGGCACTGCACATAGAAAGCAAAGACTCTGGCACTGCTCCTGATTGGCTTCTGGTCCGTGAACACGGACCGGCACCTGATTTAAGATACCCGTGCCATCGCCGGAGATTGGACTGGGGAGCAAGAGAGGTGTGCGCTGTGCTCTCCTGCCCTCGATGCAAGCAAGGTGGTTGGGCTGCAAAAGGACCCCTGCCCGCGGGCCACAAAAGCATGCGGTAGGAGCTGCGAGTTTGACACCCCTGCCCTAGAGTTTCAGAATTTCTGTCATGGCACCCCAAGACCATAGTTTCTTAGTGAGAAATTTAGAAAAAAATATAAAATGAAGTAAATAGTGTTTATAATATGTTAACCTTTAGGTTCAGTTATGTGGTGAAGGACTGGTTTTGCCAATTAAATTCACTATAAGCAATTTGAATTGTTCATGGACAACCAAACTACAGCACCACTGCAAGGCCTCCCCTATCCCCCCCCCCTTCCCACCTTTCCCAAGGAACCCCAGGGTCTCACGGCCCCCTGTATGGAAACTACTGCCATAAAATAAACTTATTTTTATAACTACATGTAATACACCTTAGATCTCAGTTCCTTTAAGGTTTTATATCCTTGTATACAGTAAACTACACATATTTGAAAATCCTACACCAGGCACAAGTAATAATTCAGATGCGTTGTTGACCGGCGGCCGGGATCCTGGTGGTCAGCATACCGATGACGGGATCCAGACTGCCAGAATGCCGGGAGAGGGGCAAGCAAAATGAAGCCCCTTGCTGTGGGCTTCACGCTGCGAGCTTGGTGGCTTGCTGCGCTTGCCACAGGTTCTATTCCCTCTCTATGGGTGTCATGGACACCAACTAGTGGGAATATTCCTTGGCCCCACTGACTGCATTCGGTGGCCGGGATCCCGGTGGTGGTAAGCTGACCGCCGGGATGGTGACTACATCCCATTTAGATGACTATGTGGGAGTTTTAGCATTATTATCCTATTTGTATATAAAAAGTGTTGAAAGGGGAGAGCGCTACTGCGCAGATTCCATACTGTTCCTTCAGGAAGGCTTCACTCCCTGTACCAAGATGGCTGCTGACCTAAATCCTGCACATAAATGCAGTGGCATCTTGTCAATGTCTTAGAGTATCACAGTGGGAGACAGTAGTTTTTCACTTAACTCCTCAGAGAGTGAGACCTGAGATTATCAGAGATCCACAACACTTCCAGTGATCCTGCCGAATAACACCCCTCTCATCTCAGCCTCCGCTCAGTGAGAACCAGTGTGTAACAGTGATTAAGTGGGGTTCATAGAAATATTTTATGCAATTCACAGTATGAGCTTACCATCTTCAGAGTGTTGGAGAATTATTATACATTTTTATTTTTTGGTCAGAGAATTTTTTTTTATTATTTTATAATGTAACTGGACCCTGTATTGTTGTTTTCCCCTCAGCTCACTTTAAAATAGATATAAAGGAGAAAGATATCTAAAAGCAATTATAGAGTAAGACCATTTTCCTTACTGCGTAAGCTGCAAACTAGGTGTCCTGTTAGTTGCTTTTCATTTTACCTTTGTATGCCTTACTGCCATGTTTTACTTATAGCACAGTGTAATCCAGTGGTTTCCAAACTTTTTTGAATCACGGCGCCCTAGAGTATCAGAATTTTTTTCACGGCACCCCTAGGCCAAAAATTTCTTATTGAGAAATTTAGAAAGAAATATTAAATTAAGTAGATTGTGTTTATATGTCATCCTTAGGCTCAATTGTGTGGTGAGGGACAAGATTTGCTTCTGTTTGTCCCCATATTTTATGACTGGCAGCCACCACCACTGGTTTTGCCTATTATATTGACCATAAATTATTTGAATTGGTCCTGAACCACCAATCCAAGGCACCCCTGCAAGTGTCCCGAGGCACCCCAGGGAGCCACGGCACACAGTTTGGGAACCACTGTTGTAATCTATGTAGTGGACTCAAAATGGCTGCCTCACATGGTACTCTCTTGTGTAGAATAAACAATGCATGGTTTTAAACTCTCCTAATATATTTGTCTTCCTAAGTATGTGTCATTTCTTCACCTTTTGAGAGAATTTATTTATTAAGACAACTTCAAGCAAAATATATTTAAAAAATAAATGTCTATTTTTATTTTAAGCAAAATGTAGCCTATTTTTGTTCTACTACTACTTCTTCTTCTTCTTCTCCTTCTTCTTCTTTGTCTTCCTCTTCTTCTTTAAAAACACCACACCGTCTTTAAGAAAAAAGTTTATTAGTCAGGGTCTTCACCTGGGGGCGGCAGCCTTTAAGTTCTTTAGCATGGCTGCCGCCTTCCCAGGGCTTCCAGCTCCTTCACCTGGTGGGCGGTGGCTGTTAAGCTCTTTTGCATAGCACTTGGAGAACCACAATTGCCAGCATGTCCGGACATAAAGGGCCCCCTGGCACCTGTAAAGAAAATATTAAAATAAAAACACCACACCGTCTTTAATTTTTTTTTTATTAGTCAGGGTCTTCACCTGGGGACGGCGGCATTTAAGCACTTTTGCATGGCCACTGCCTCTCCAGGGCTTCCGCCGTCTTCACCTGGGGGGCCGCCGCCTCCCCAGGGCTTCCGTCGTCTTTCTCCGGCGTCTTCACCTGGGAGGCAGCGGCCTTTAAGCTCTTTTGCATGGCTGCCGCCTTCCCGGGGCTTCCAGCGTCTTCACCTGGTGGATGGTGGCTGTTAAGCTTTTTTGCATAGCACTTGGAGAACCACAAGTGCCAGCATGTCCGGACATAAAGGGCCCACTGGCACCTGTAGTCCACCTGTAAAAAAAATATTAAAATAAAAACACCACTCCGTCTTTAAAAAAAAGTTTATTAGTCAGGGTCTTCACCTGGGGGCAGCGGCCTTTAAGCTTTTTTGCATGGCTGCCGCCTCTCCAGGGCTTCCGACGCCTTCACCTGGGGGGCCGCCGCCTCCCCAGGGCTTCCAGCGTCTTCACCGGGGAGGCAGCGGCCTTTAAGCTCTTTTGCATGGCTTCCGCCTTCCCAGGGCTACCAGTGTCTTCACCTGGTGGGCGGCAGCCGTTAAGCTCTTTTGCATAGCACTTGGAGAACCACAAGTGCCAGCATGTCCGGACATAAAGTGCCCGCTGGCACCTGTAGTCCACCTGTAAAGAAAATATTAAAATAAAAACACCACACGATCTTTAAAAAAAAGTTTATTATTCAGGGTCTTCACCTGGGGGCGGCGGCCTTTAAGCTCGTTTGCATGGCTACAGCCCATCCAGGACTTCCAGCGTCTTCTTTCTTAAGGAGCTCTTCCGCCGTCGGACTGACGCCGATGCCTCGTGCTGACTTATATAAGTCAGCCGGAGGGGCCGGGGTGATGACGCAGCGAGCCGTGATTGGCTCGTGGTTGCCATCTTGAATTTAAAAAATTACGCTGAGGTGCCATTTTTTAAATTGGTGCTGCTTCACTGCCAAACTCTGCAGAACGGCAGTGCCACTAATACTCTCACTGACACCAATGCCCACACCTCCGCGCACCCATATAGTGATGGCAGCGGATCCAGTGACGGATCCTCTGGCCAATCACTGTGGCCTCACTGACAGGGGTGTGCTTTCATGGGTTGAAAGCACGTCCCTGTATGAAAGCAGCACCTCTAATGGTGCCGCTTTCCCATGCATTTCCAATAGACTTTTAATACCCATTGCTAGGCCCCGCCCCCCCCCCCCCCCCCGCCCCCCCCCCCGCTCCCACACCCTTCCCCATTCACACTGAGAGGCACCACGATCGGTACCTCCCAAACACATTTAAACAGGGATAATGATTAGATTAATATAAAGGAGATACTTATGACACAGAATACAGTATGTGTCATAAGTATCTTCTTTATATTATTTTAATCATTAATGACAGGGGAGGCACTGCCTCACCTGCCTTCCCTGACTGCACGTCCCTGGTTTGCCCAGACCACCCGCCCTCCAACTAACCTTGCCTAACCCAGTCTTCCCATCTCTCACCTCAAATCTGATATCTTGACCTATTTACCCGGCAGGAGAAAAACGCACCTATACGTCAATGGTTAGAGAGTGAAAAAAGAGAGCAAGAAATGAGTGGGGCATGGAGAGCCCAACGGGGGAATGCAGAGGTAAAGGCCCATGCTTAGGGGTGTGGCCTGCTGCCACAGAGGCTTGGCTAACATGGTATAGGGCCCATGATAAATATATATAGTAAATACTGCTAGTACATGCATGATAATGTACCAGATTAATAACTGCAATGCACTGTAGACGGGACCTGATCCATAGACGAGGAGGTGGGCCCCCAGACAGGAGGGCCCACCAGTGGTTTCCCCTGTACCCCTATGAGTTAT
Organism: Pseudophryne corroboree; assembly: GCF_028390025.1. NCBI lineage: Eukaryota > Metazoa > Chordata > Amphibia > Anura > Myobatrachidae > Pseudophryne > Pseudophryne corroboree. The sequence continues at coordinate 1,127,128,780 of NC_086444.1, forward strand.
GACTGTCCCCCTCCCCCCACACTCCCTGAGTGGGAATGAGGGGGGAGGGGGACAGTCATAACCACCATAGCATTCATTTCTGATGCTAACAGGAATTACAACTGTACAAATGTAGCTATTCTCGTTGTGGCTACATCTTAAGGCGATTGCACCTTGCTAGTCGCGACCGCACCGCGTACATCTGGACATCTAAGACATGTGTGTGCCCCATTCACATGGATGGGGGCGGCAAATGCCGCAACTCGACATAGCTAGGCACAGGTGCGCATTGCTGCGTCGAGGGTGCACGTTTCCCTCAGATGTAGCCATGATCAGCATGGCTACATCTGTATATAGTATTGGATAAAAACAAAGGTAATGATTAAAGCACAGTTTAATTCTCTTACATCTCTACATATTAATAAAAATGGATCAGCGTGCAACACTGGCACACTGGGATTTAGGCAGGCAGAGAGAGAGAGAGTAAAGCACCCTTCATATATCTCCTATGGCCCATTTGCAGCCGCTTGTGGATGTTAAGTAATGGCACTGTCCCAGTAGGTGTGAGATTTTGTTTTTATCCAATACTATGCTATCCCCAAGGTCGTAAGTCATATATTATAATAGTCATGCTAAACGTCTGCCGACGATTCAAAATAAGCTGCTCTTATCTTTGTCCAGTCACTAACCTTCTACCAGTGTGCTATGCCGTGCCAGGCCTCTGAAAGCATATGCAAGAGACAGCAACAGCATAGCCCTGACATAGGCAGTTTCCATTATGACATCACAGCATGACCTCACACAACCCACCAGACTGGCTAAGACTGGTTATTTCTGGTTTGAGGCCCTTGTCTTTTACATGACTGACCTAAGGGAAATGTGACTTAAAATTATTACATGAGAAAAATGTTATTACTGCCATTTGCCGGCAGTTTTGCTCACTTAGGTGGTCATTCCGAGTTGTTCGCTCGTTGCCGATTTTCGTTATTTTGCGATTTTCCGCTTACTGCGCATGCGCAATGTAAATTTGCTTTGCAGTTAGGTATTTTACTCACGGCATTACGAGGTTTTTTCTTCGTTCTGGTGATCGTAATGTGATTGACAGGAAGTGGGTGTTTCTGGGCGGAAACTGGCCGTTTTGTGGGTGTGTTGGAAAAAACGCTACCGTTTCTGGGAAAAACGCGGGAGTGGCTGGAGAAACGGGGGAGTGTCTGGGCGAATGCTGGGTGTGTTTGTGACGTCAAACCAGGAACGAAACTGACTGAAATGATCGCAATGGCTAAGTCCGGAGCTACTCAGAAACTGCTAAGAAAGGTCTATTCGCAATATTGCGAATCCGTCGGTCGCAATTTTGAGAAGCTAAGATTCACACCCAGTAGGCGGCGACTTAGCGTGTGCAAAGCTGCTAAAAGCAGCTTGCGAGCGAACAACTCGGAATGAGGGCCTTAGTGGCATCTAATCTTGTGATGTATATTTTATATTTTACAAATAGGGCCTGATTAAGGTTGGATCGCAATCGCAATAAGCGATCCAACGGTAAAAATTGCTAAGCGGATGCGGGATCCTGCGCAGGGCCCATCCTGCGCATGCGCCTGCATTTTCTACGGCGCCCCACAGAAAATGCGATTGCTTCTGCCTGTCTATGAGGCAGAGATGGTCACGGGGGGAGGGGGGGGGGCAACGCTCCATTTTAAAGACGGAGATGGAGTATTGCGGGGACGAGACTTCAAAACAGGGGCGGCAACGGAGAAACAGGGGGCGTAGTCAGTGCAGCTGCATGACATCACACGCAGCCGATGCTATCACAAAAATGGCTGTGGGTCTCATGCGGGCGCCTAACATGTGGGGCATACTAGCCCTGTGCTGGGCGTCCCCCCGCGTGTCAGAGAATCTGATCATAAATGTGCTAAATTTAGCACATCTAGGATCAGGTCTGAATCACCCCCATGGAACAAAAAAAAGGCCCAAATTATGTGATTTTAGTTTTGTTTGTCCATTTTTGAAAACAAAAAACAAAACCAGTCACGGCAGTTTGGCAAAAACCAAATACAAAGCCGGGTGACGAATCAGGGCCAATTGCAAATCCAGCAAAAATGGTCCTGTGCACATCTTTAGTAATATTCTAATACCACATTGAGTTTGCTAGCATTGTATGCCTAGGGGTGTGCTGATATGAGACATTCCCTTTAACTCCTGTTTTATTGAGTTTAATAAATTATTCCTGTATTTTAGCTGGTCATTCAAAACTTGGGATCAGTGCTACCATATGGTCCCTACTGGTCTGCACATGTGCACTGATGTTGCTTGCTAACTGGTAGCTGCATTAGAAGTTGTTGCATTCCACAGGAGTAGCTAGCTGCTTATATCCAGTTTTGTGTTCCACATGGCACAGTTCGGGAGCACCAGTGCCACATTTTACATATGGTACCCTGAGGTTACCGGCAGAGAGGTGCATCTCTGCCTGACCGATTACGTGACTTAAGTGTTGAACAGTGTATTGTTGCTATAGGATGTGATACCACTACCAGGCAGGCCATGTGGTCCAAATTAAACTACTGTACATGTAGTTTGCTGTGTTTTTGTACATTATTCTGTTGGTATAAACATACTTGCCTACTCTCCCTCATTCTGCAGGAGACTCCCTGAAATAGAAGCAATCTCCCAAACTCCCTGAATAGTCCAGCAATCTCACTGATTGCACCTTAACCCCTGATGGGAGGTAAGGTAGAGAATAGAATAACAGTTGGTAAGAGTAATTCTAGAAAGGCACTTGTAAATAATGGTAAGTTACCATTAAAGCAAAAGGGCAAAGGAAATATTAACATAAAATGTCTGCTTGCGAAAGCAAGAAGCCTATCAGGTAAAATGGGGGAATTGGAATGGCATGTATCAAAAAATCAGTATGATATTATAGGTATTACGGAAACATGGTGGGACGACTCTCACGACTAGGTTACTAATTTGGAGGGATATTCACTTCTCAGGAGGGACAGGGCTACCAAAAGGGGAGGAGGGGTTTGTCTCTATGTAAAACCATCTCTAAAACCAAACTTAATATATGTTATTTACGAGGGGACTGGTGATAATGTGGAATCACTATGGGTTGAGATCACTAGTGGGGGCACTGATATAAAGAAACTAGTCATTGGCACATGCTACAAGCAACCAGATATTAGCATACGTGACGAGGAACTGCTCTCACAGCTAATTGAAAAAGCTGCGGGAATGGGGGACATCCTAGTGTTAGGGGATTTTAAACTATCCGGGTATAAACTGGAGTAACGATTCATGTGTAAAAATTAGGAGCAGCAGGACTCTAAACACATTAAAGGATCAATACTTGTCTCAATTAGTCGAGGACCCAACCAAAGGTTATAAAGAAAACCATCTCTAAAACCAAACTTAATATCTGTTATTTACGAGGGGACTGGTGATAATGTGGAATCACTATGGGTTGAGATCACTAGTGGGGGCACTGAAATAAAGAAACTAGTCATTGGCACATGCTACAAGCAACCAGATATTAGCATACGTGACGAGGAACTGCTCTCACAGCAAATTGAAAAAGCTGCGGGAATGGGGGACATCCTAGTGTTAGGGGATTTTTAACTATCCGGGTATAAACTGGAGTAACGATTCAGGTGTAAAAATTAGGAGCAGCAGGATTCTAAACACATTAAAGGATCAATACTTGTCTCAATTAGTCGTGGACCCAACCAGAGGTTATAATGTTCTGGACCAAGTTATTACCAATAATGTGGACATTATATCAAACATTACAGTTGGGGAGACCTTGGGAAACAGTGATCACTATATGATCACATTCATCATCAGTTTCAAGAAACATAGCTATAAGGAATCAACAAAAACATTCAACTTTAGAAAAGCTAACTTCAATATGCTAAACGACATTGACTGGGAAGTTTTGTTTCATAGTAAAGACACATCGAAAATGTGGGATGCTTTAAAAGGGTTGCTTGATAGCAATATTCACAAATTCATACCCTTGGGCAGTAAATGCAAGAGTAATAGACTCAAATCAATGTGGCTTAATAAGGATGTCAAAGAAGCAATGGCTAAAAAGAGGTGTTCTTTTAAAGCATTTAAAACTAATGGAGGGGAGGAGTCATTCCAGTATTACAAAGAATGCAATAAAAGATGCAAAAAAGTAATAAGGGCAGCTACAATTGTAAACGAAAAACAAATTGCTATAGAGGAAAAAGCCAATTCCAAAGAGTTTTATAAATACATAAACATTAAAGGGTTAAAAAAATAGAACATAGGCCCATTAAAAGATGAACTGCGAGCCTTGGAAACGATGTCAAAATAAAAGCGGATATACTGAACAGCTTTTTTTCACCAGGGAGGATCAGACGGTGTTAGTAGTGCATAACGATAGTGAAGGTAATGATTCTTGGCTAGATGCTTGTTTAAGTGAGGAAATAGTCCTGGAGAGACTAAGCAACATAAAGATTAATAAATCACTGGGACCAAATGGTTTTCATACGAGGGTTATCATGGAGCTTAAGGCACAGCTTGCAAGACCCTTATACTTGATTTTCTATAGTTCCATTAAATCGGGTATGGTACTGATGGATCGGCGTATAGCTGAGGTAGTGCCATTATTTAAAAAGGGTTCTAAAAATCATCCTGGGTACTATAGACCAGTTAGTTTAACCTCTATAGTGGGTAAAATATTGGAAGGAATTTTGAGGGATAGCATAGAGGATTATCTGCGGAATACTAAATTTATGAGCAGGAGTTACCATGGGTTTGTGAGCGACAGATCATGTCAAACTAACTTAATTAGCTTCTACGACGAAGTGAGCGATAATCTTAACCAGGGAAAAGCAGTGGATGTGGTGTATTTAGATTTTGCAAAAGCCTTCAATACAGTGCCTCACAAGAGACTGATCATCAAATTAAGGGAACTTGGCCTAGGATACACTATTTGTACATGGATAGGTAATTGACTGGATAACAGGGTACAACGAGTAGTGGTTAATGAGATGTTCTCCAGCTGGGCACTAGTAGTCAGCGGTATACCACAAGGGTCCATATTTGGTCCGCTACTGTTCAATATATGTATTAATGACCTAGGAATAGGCCTGGGAAGCATAGTATCAATCTTTGCAGATGATACTAAACTGTGTAAGGTAATTAATTCAGAAATAGATGTGGAGTCTCTACAGAATGACTTATTTAAACTTGAATTCTGGGTGTCTAAATGGGGAATGAGGTTCAATATTGAAAAATGCAAAGCTATACATTTTGGGATTAAAAACAAACTTGCATCCTATTCACTTAATGGGGAAAATATAGGGGTATCAGTAGTGGAAAAAGATTTGGGGGTCCTCATAGATAATACACTCAATAGCAGAACACAGTGTCAAAATGCAGTGAAGAAGACAAATAAAGTCCTTGCTTGCATAAAACGGGGTATTGAGTAGAGATGAGCGGATTCGGTTTTACTCGGTTTTACTCGGTTCTCAAAACCGAATCTTATTGGCTATCCAAAACACGTGACATCCGTGAGCAAATAAGATGTCGTTTTGAGAACTGAGTAAAACCGAGTAAATCCGAATCCGCTCATCTCTAGTATTGAGACCAGGGACGAGGATGTAATCATGCCGCTGTACAAATCATTGGAACGTCCGCACCTGGAATATTGTGTTCAGTTTTTGGCACCATATTATAAAAAAGATATTGGAGAACTCGAAAGAGTTCAAAGGCGTGCTACTAAACTGATTAAAGGGTTAGAGACACTGGAGTACGAGGAAAGGCTAACTATGTTAAATATGTATTCTCTAGAAAAGAGGCGTCTAAGAGGAGATATTATTAATATCTTCAAATATGTAAAGGGTCATTACAAGGAGTTAGCAGGGGATTTGTTTATTAATAGAACTCTGTATAGGACACATGGACACTCACTGAGGTTAGAGGAGAGAAAATTCCATACAAAACGTAGGAAGGGGTTCTTCAGGGCAATAAAGATTTGGAACTCCCTGCCGGAGAAGTTAATAATGGCGGACTCTGTAAATGCATTCAAAATCAGATTGGACAGCTTTCTAGCTGAAAACAGAATAACCTGGGCAGAGTCAAGAACTGCAGAAGCATGATCGGAACACCAACTGTCAGTGCAGTGCTATATGCTGGAAGTCCAACTGCACTAAGTGAGTGTAATAATTCCACTCATACTGTATAGTCATTTTGGACAGGTTGGTATTGGGTGATCGGTGGTTGGGAGACTGGCGGTCACCATACCGACGCCGGGATTCCGTCTGTCAGATGGCCAGCAGGGGGGATTTTGGCCAGCACAACAAAGACCCTTGCGGGCTCGTTGCGCTTGCCACAGGTTCTATCCCACTCTGTGGGAATAGTCCCTGTTGCTCGGCATGCCAACTGGTGGGCTAGTCAGTGTTCATGATGCCAGCGCTGGTATTGTAACCGCATCCTTTTTGGACTTGAGGAGCCTGCACACTGCAAGCATCTGGTTGTTCATTTATTGTTCCTCTCCCTGATGTTAGATCGAGACCATACATACCTCAGTCCTTTTCTAGGTCACTAAGCTATACAACAGTGAAAATGTGATATAAATTCATACAGTAGTTTTTGTGTGATGCCAGAACGTACAGACACAGTCTAAATTTCACTTTTGTTTTGTCTCCATGGTCCATAAACAGTCCCTAGAAGTATAATTCTCAATAAAAAAATGTCTATGTACAGACACAACCCTTACAGTTTTATTATATGTATATATTTTTATTGTAGGGTGTCCCTATTTATCTTTGGCTATGTAAGGCTTTGTGTGAACCCAATTTCCACTGTTGTTATGTTGTTTATTACTGTTCCAGTGTTTCAATGATAACCTCATTTAAGGACAAAACAATGAAAACTAGTGTGCCCTGAGCAGTCTCCAGGTGTGCCGCCATAGAAGCACATCCAGGCCCGTCAGTGTTTTGCCGTTACTGAGGCCCTGGAACGATCAATACTGGTGGGTTTAGTGGTTGCAGAGCCAGCTCTTATTTAGGACGCGGGCAGTGTTGGGCTCTTCTGGCTTTCTCAGATGTGGCTCAGGCGTTACCTATGGAGAAGCTGTAACATGACATCACAGGACATGCAACTGCACCATGCATCACCATTATATTTGAATGTGCCTTGGCAATACTTAAATCTTGTTCAGTGTGCCGCGAGATGTAAAGGGTTGAAAATCTCTTTGCTACAGTGTCGTCACCATGTTGTTATAAAAACAACAAAAGACGAGCATTGGTAAAGGGGCTGCTGGAGGGGCCTGGCAGAAGCCCCAGTTTGCTACCCCTCCCCAGTATGCCTGTGCTGTAGCCAGTGGCAGTGGTGTCGTCTTCATGGTGATTTCTTTGGGAAGATGGCACTGCACATAGAAAGCAAAGACTCTGGCACTGCTCCTGATTGGCTTCTGGTCCGTGAACACGGACCGACACCTGATTTAAGATACCCGTGCCATCGCCGGAGATTGGACTGGGGTGCAAGAGAGGTGTGCGCTGTGCTCTTTTGCCCTCGATGCAAGCAAGGTGGTTGGGCCGCAAAAGGACCCCTGCCGGCGGGCTACAAAAGGATGCGGTAGGAGCTGCGAGTTTGACACCCATGCCCTAGAGTTTCAGAATTTCTGTCATGGCACCCCAAGACCATAGTTTCTTAGTGAGAAATTTAGAAAAAAATATAAAATGAAGTAAATAGTGTTTATAATATGTTAACCTTAGGTTCAGTTATGTGGTGAAGGACTGGTTTTGACGATTAAATTCACTATAACCATTTTGAATTGTTCATGGACCACCAAACTACAGCACCACTGCAAGGCCTCCCCTATCCCCCCCCGTCCCACCTTTCCCAAGGAACCCCAGGGTCTCACGGCCCCCTGTATGGAAACTACTGCCATAAAATAAACTTATTTTTATAACTACATGTAATACACCTTAGATCTCAGTTCCTTTAAGGTTTTATATCCTTGTATACAGTAAACTACACATATTTGAAAATCCTACACCAGGCACAAGTAATAATTCAGATGCGTTGTTGACCGGCGGCCGGGATCCTGGTGGTCAGCATACCGATGACGGGATCCTGACTGCCAGAATGCCGGGAGAGGGGCAAGCAAAATGAAGCCCCTTGCTGTGGGCTTCACGCTGCGAGCTTGGTGGCTTGCTGCCCTTGCCACAGGTTCTATTCCCTCTCTATGGGTGTCATGGACACCAACTAGTGGGAATAGTCCTTGGCCCCACTGACTGCATTCGGTGGCCGGGATCCCGGTGGTGGTAAGCTGACCACCGGGATGGTGACTACATCCCATTTAGATGACTATGTGGGAGTTTTAGCATTATTATCCTATTTGTATATAAAAAGTGTTGAAAGGGGAGAGCACTACTGCGCAGATTCCATACTGTTCCTTCAGGAAGGCTTCACTCCCTGTACCAAGATGGCTGCTGACCTAAATCCTGCACATAAATGCGGCGGCATCTTGTCAATGTCTTAGAGCATCACAGTGGGAGACAGTAGTTTTTCACTTAACTCCTCAGAGACCTGAGATTATCAGAGATCCACAACACTTCCAGTGATCCTGCCGAATAACACCCCTCTCATCTCAGCCTCCGCTCAGTGAGAACCAGTGTGTAACAGTGATTAAGTGGGGTTCATAGAAATATTTTATGCAATTCACAGTATGAGCTTACCATCTTCAGAGTGTTGGAGAATTATTATACATTTTTATTTTTTGGTCAGAGAATTTTTTTTTATTATTTTATAATGTAACTGGACCCTGTATTGTTATTTTCCCCTCAGCTCACTTTAAAATAGATATAAAGGAGAAAGATATCTAAAATCAATTATAGAGTAAGACCATTTTCCTTACTGCGTAAGCTGCAAACTAGGTGTCCTGTTAGTTGCTTTTCATTTTACCTTTGTATGCCTTACTGCCATGTTTTACTTATAGCACAGTGTAATCTATATAATGGACCCAAAATGGCTGCCTCACATGGTACTCTCTTGTGTAGAATAAACAATGCATGGTTTTAAACTCTCCTAATATATTTGTCTCCCTAAGTATGTGTCATTTCTTCACCTTTTGAGAGAATTTATTTATTAAGACAACTTCAAGCAAAATATATTTTAAAAATAAATGTCTTTTTATTTTAAGCAAAATGTAGCCTATTTTTGTTCTACTACTACTACTTCTACTTCTTCTTCTTCTTCTTCTCCTTCTTCTTCTTTGTCTTCCTCTTCTTTAAAAACACCACACCGTCTTTAAGAAAAAAGTTTATTAGTCAGGGTCTTCACCTGGGGGCGGCAGCCTTTAAGTTCTTTAGCATGGCTGCCGCCTTCCCAGGGCTTCCAGCTTCTTCACCTGGTGGGCGGCGGCTGTTAAGCTCTTTTGCATAGCACTTGGAGAACCACAATTGCCAGCATGTCCGGACATAAAGGGCCCCCTGGCACCTGTAAAGAAAATATTAAAATAAAAACACCACACCGTCTTTAATTTTTTTTTTTATTAGTCAGGGTCTTCAGCTGGGGACGGAGGCATTTAAGCACTTTTGCATGGCCACTGCCTCTCCAGGGCTTCCGCCGTCTTCACCTGGGGGGTCGCCGCCTCCCCAGGGCTTCCGTCGTCTTTCTCCGGCGTCTTCACCTGGGAGGCAGCGGCCTTTAAGCTCTTTTGCATGGCTGCCGCCTTCCCGGGGCTTCCAGCGTCTTCACCTGGTGGATGGTGGCTTTTAAGCTTTTTTGCATAGCACTTGGAGAACCACAAGTGCCAGTATGTCCGGACATAAAGGGCCCACTGGCACCTGTAGTCCACCTGTAAAAAAAATATTAAAATAAAAACACCACTCCGTCTTTAAAAAAAAGTTTATTAGTCAGATTCTTCACCTGGGGGCGGTGGCCTTTAAGCTTTTTTGCATGGCTGCCGCCTCTCCAGGGCTTCCGACGCCTTCACCTAGGGGGCCGCTGCCTCCCCAGGGCTTCCAGCGTCTTCAACGGGGAGGCAGCGGCTTTTAAGCTCTTTTGCATGGCTTCCGCCTTCCCAGGGCTTCCAGCGTCTTCACCTGGTGGGCGGCAGCCGTTAAGCTCTTTTGCATAGCACTTGGAGAACCACAAGTGCCAGCATGTCCGGACATAAAGTGCCCGCTGGCACCTGTAGTCCACCTGTAAAGAAAATATAAAATAAAAAACACTACACTATCTTTAAAAAAAAGTTTATTATTCAGGGTCTTCACCTGGGGGCGGCGGCCTTTAAGCTCGTTTGCATGGCTACAGCCCATCCAGGACTTCCAGCGTCTTCTTTCTTAAGGAGCTCTTCCGCCGTCGGACTGACGCCGATGCCTCGTTCTGACTTATATAAGTCAGCCGGAGGGGCCGGGGTGATGACGCAGCGAGCCGTGATTGGCTCGTGGTTGCCATCTTGAATTTAAAAAATTACGCTGAGGTGCCATTTTTGAAATTGGTACTGCTCCGCTGCCAAACTCTGCAGAATGGCAGTGCCACTAATACTCTCACTGCCACCAATGCCCACACCTCCGCGCACCCATATAGTGATGGCAGCGGATCCAGTGACGGATCCTCTGGCCAATCACTGTGGCCTCACTGACAGGGGTGTGCTTTCATGGGTTGAAAGCACGTCCCTGTATGAAAGCAGCACCTCTAATGGTGCCGCTTTCCCATGCATTTCCAATGGACTTTTAATACCCATGGCTAGGCCCCGCCCACCCCCGCCCCCCCGCTCCCACACCCTTTCCCATTCACACTGGGAGGCACCACGATCGGTGCCTCCCAAACACATTTAAACAGGAATAATGATTAGATTAATATAAAGGAGATACTTATGACACAGAATACAGTATGTGTCATAAGTATCTTCTCTATATTATTTTAACCATTAATGACAGGGGTGGCACTGCCTCCCCTGCCTTCCCTGACTGCACGTCCCTGGTTTGCCCAGACCACCCGCCCTCCAACTAACCTTGCCTAACCCAGTCTTCCCATCTGTCACCTCAAATCTGATATCTTGACCTATTTACCCGGCAGGAGAAAAACGCACCTATACTTCAATGGTTAGAGAGTGAAAAAAGAGAGCAAGAAATGAGTGGGGCATGGAGAGCCCACCGGGGGAATGCAGAGATAAAGGCCCATGCTTAGGTGTGTGGCCTGCTGCCACAGAGGCTTGGCTAGCATGGTATAGGGCCCATGATAAATATATATAGTAAATACTGCTAGTACATGCATGATAGTGTACCAGATTAATAACTGCAATGCACTGTAGATAATATGTATAATGTACAATTCAAGTGCACAGACGGGACCTGATCCATAGACGAGGAGGTGGGCCCCCAGACAGTAGGGCCCACCGGTGGTTTCCCCTGTACCCCTATGGGTTATGACTGTCCCCCTCCCCCCACACTTCCTGAGTGGGAATGAGGGGGGAGGGGGACAGTCATAACCACCATAGCATTCATTTCTGACGCTAACAGGAATTACAACTGTACAAATGTAGCTATTCTCGTTGTGGCTACATCTTAAGGCGATTGCGCCTTGCTAGTCGCGACCGCACCGCATACATCTGGACATCTAAGACATGTGTGTGCCCCATTCACATGGATGGGGGCGGCAAATGCCGCAACTCGACATAGCTAGGCACAGGTGCGCATTGCTGCGTCGAGGGTGCACGTTTCCCTCAGATGTAGCCATGATCAGCTTGGCTACATCTGTATATAGTATTGGATGAAAAGTTGAAGGTAATGATTAAAGCACAATTTAATTCTCTTACATCTCTACATATTTAAAAAAAAATGGATCAGCATGCAACACTGGCACACTGGGATTTAGGCAGGCAGAGAGAGAGAGAGAGTAAAGCACCCTTCATATATCTCCAATGGCCCATTTGCAGCCGCTTGTGGATGTTAAGTAATGGCACTGTCCCAGTAGGTGTGAGATTTTGTTTTTATCCAATACTATGCTATCCCCAAGGTCGTAAGTCATATATTATAATAGTCATGCTAAACGTCTGCCGACGATTCAAAATAAGCTGCTCTTATCTTTGTCCAGTCACTAACCTTCTACCAGTGTGCTATGCCGTGCCAGGCCTCTGAAAGCATATGCAAGAGACAGCAACAGCATAGCCCTGACATAGGCAGTTTCCATTATGACATCACAGCATGACCTCACACACCCCACCAGACCGGCTAAGACTGGTTATTTCTGGTTTGAGGCCCTTGTCGTTTACATGACTGACCTAAGGGAAATGTGACTTAAAATTATTATTATTACATGAGAAAAATGTTTTTACTGCCATTTGCCGGCAGTTTTGCTCACTTAGGTGGTCATTCCGAGTTGTTCGCTCGTTGCCGATTTTCGTTATTTTGCGATTTTCCGCTTACTGCGCATGCGATATGTAAATTTGCTATGCAGTTAGGTATTTTACTCACGGCATTACGAGGTTTTTTCTTCGTTCTGGTGATCGTAATGTGATTGACAGGAAGTGGGTGTTTCTGGGCGGAAACTGGCCGTTTTGTGGGTGTGTTGGAAAAAACGCTACAGTTTCTGGGAAAAACGCAGGAGTGGCTGGAGAAACGGGGGAGTGTCTGGGCGAATGCTGGGTGTGTTTGTGACATCAAACCAGGAACGAAACTGACTGAAATGATCGCAATGGCTAAGTCCGGAGCTACTCAGAAACTGCTAAGAAAGGTCTAGTCGCAATATTGCGAATCCGTCGGTCGCAATTTTGAGAAGCTAAGATTCACACCCAGTAGGCGGCGACTTAGCGTGTGCAAAGCTGCTAAAAGCAGCTTGCGAGCGAACAACTCGGAATGAGGGCCTTAGTGGCATCTAATCTTGTGATGTATATTTTATATTTTACAAATAGAGCCTGATTAAGGTTGGATCGCAATCGCAATAAGCGATCCAACAGTAAAAATTGCTAAGAGGATGCGGGATCCTGCGCAGGGCCCATCCTGCGCATGCGCCTGCATTTTCTACGGCGCCCCACAGAAAATGCGATTGCTTCTGCCTGTTTTTGAGGCAGAGATGGTCACGGGGGGAGGAGGCAACGCTCCATTTCAAAGACGGAGGTGGAGTATTGCGGGGACGAGACTTCAAAACAGGAGCGGCAACGGAGCAACAGGGGGCGTAGTCGGTGCAGCTGCATGACATCACACGCAGCCGATGCTATCACAAAAATGGCTGTGGGTCTCATGCGGGCGCCTAACATGTGGGGCATACTAGCCCTGTGCTGGGCGTCCCCCCGCATGTCAGAGAATCTGATCATAAATGTGCTAAATTTAGCACATCTAGGATCAGGTCTGAATCACCCCCATGGAACAAAAAAAAAGGCCCAAATTATGTGATTTTAGTTTTGTTTGTCAATTTTTGAAAACAAAAAAACAAAACCAGTCACGGCAGTTTGGCAAAAACCAAATACAAAGCCGGATGACGAATCAGGGCCAATTGCAAATCCAGCAAAAATGGTCCTGTGCACATCTCTAGTAATATTCTAATACCACATTGAGTTTGCTAGCATTGTATGCCTAGGGATGTGCTGATATGAGACAATAAGATTTTACTCACCGGTAAATCTATTTCTCGTAGTCCGTAGTGGATGCTGGGGACTCCGTAAGGACCATGGGGAATAGCGGCTCCGCAGGAGACTGGGCACATCTAAGAAATCTTTAGGACTACCTGGTGTGCACTGGCTCCTCCCCCTATGACCCTCCTCCAGACCTCAGTTAGGATACTGTGCCCGGAAGAGCTGACACAATAGGGAAGGATTTTGAATCCCGGGTAAGACTCATACCAGCCACACCAATCACACCGTATAACTCGTGATATTATACCCAGTTAACAGTATGAACATAACAGAGCCTCTCAACGGATGGCTCAACAATAACCCTTTTAGTTAACAATAACTATATACAAGTAATGCAGACAGTCCGCACTTGGGACGGGCGCCCAGCATCCACTACGGACTACGAGAAATAGATTTACCGGTGAGTAAAATCTTATTTTCTCTGACGTCCTAGTGGATGCTGGGGACTCCGTAAGGACCATGGGGAATATACCAAAGCTCCCAAACGGGCGGGAGAGTGCGGATGACTCTGCAGCACCGAATGAGAGAACTCAAGGTCCTCCTCAGCCAGGGTATCAAATTTGTAGAATTTAGCAAACGTGTTTGCCCCTGACCAAGTAGCAGCTCGGCAAAGTTGTAAAGCCGAGACCCCTCGGGCAGCCGCCCAAGATGAGCCCACCTTCCTTGTGGAATGAGCTTTTACAGATTTAGGCTGCGGTAATCCCACCGCAGAATGCGCCAGCTGAATTGTGCTACAAATCCAGCGAGCAATAGTCTGCTTTGAAGCAGGAGCACCCAACTTGTTGGGTGCATACAGGATAAATAGCGAGTCAGTTTTCCTGACTCCAGCTGTCCTGGAAACATAAATTTTCAGGGCCCTGACTGCGTCCAGTAACTTGGAATCCTCCAAGTCCCTAGTAGCCGCAGGCACTACAATAGGTTGGTTCAAGTGAAAAGCTGACACCACCTTAGGGAGAAACTAAGGACGGGTCCTCAATTCTGCCCTATCCATATGGAAAATCAAATAAGGGCTTTTACATGACAAAGCCGCCAACTCTGATACACGCCTGGCCGAAGCCAAGGCCAATAACATGACCACTTTCCACGTGAGATATTTTAGATCCACGGTTTTCAGTGGTTCAAACCAATGTGATTTTAGGAAACTCAACACCACGTTGAGATCCCAGGGTGCCACTGGAGGCACAAAGGGGGGCTGAATATGCAGCACTCCTTTTACAAATGTCTGATCTTCAGGTAGTGAAGCTAGTTCCTTCTGGAAGAAAATCGACAGAGCCGAGATCTGTACCTTAATGGAGCCTAATTTTAGGCCCATAGTCACTCCTGCCTGTAGGAAGTGCAGAAATCGACCCAGTAGAAATTCCTCTGTTGGGGCCTTACTGGCCTCACACCAAGCCACATATTTTCGCCATATGCGGTGATAATGTTTAACAGTTACATCTTTCCTGGCTTTAATCAGCGTAGGGATGACTTCTTCCGGAATGCCCTTTTCCTTCAGGATCCGGCGTTCAACCGCCATGCCGTCAAACACAGCCGCGGTAAGTCTTGGAACAGACAGGGCCCCTGCTGCAGCAGGTCCTGTCTGAGCGGCAAAGGCCATGGGTCCTCTGAGATTAACTCTTGAAGTTCCGGGTACCAAGACCTTCTTGGCCAATCCGGAACAACGAGTATCGTTCTTACTCCTCTTGTCCTTATTATCCTCAGCACCTTGGGTATGAGAGGAAGAGGAGGGAACACATAAACTGACCGGTACACCCACGGTGTCACTAGAGCGTCCACCGCTATCGCCTGAGGGTCCCTTGACCTGGCGCAATATTTTTCTAGTTTTTTGTTGAGGCAGGACGCCATCATGTCCACCTGTGGTCTTTCCCAACGGTTTACCAGCATTTGGAAGACTTCTGGATGAAGTCCCCACTCTCCCGGGTGGAGGTCGTGCCTGCTGAGGAAGTCTGCTTCCCAGTTGTCCACTCCCGGAATGAACACTGCTGTCAGTGCCAACACGTGATTTTCCGCCCATCGGAGAATCCTTGTGGCTTCTGCCATCGCCGCCCTGCTTCTTGTGCCGCCCTGTCGGTTTACATGGGCGACCGCCGTGATGTTGTCTGACTGGATCAGAACCGGTTGGTTTTGAAGCAGGGCCTTTGCCTGACACAGGGCATTGTAAATGGCCCTCAATTCCAGAACATTTATGTGTAGGGAAGTCTCGTGACTTGTCCAAAGTCCTTGGAAGTTTCTTCCCAATGTGACAGCCCCCCAGCCTCGAAGGCTGGCATCCGTGGTCACTAGGACCCAGTCCTGTATGCCGAATCTGCGGCCCTCCACTAGATGAGCACTCTGCAGCCACCACAAGAGAGACACCCTGGTCCTTGGAGACAGGGTTATTATCAGCCGATGCATTTGAAGATGCGATCCGGACCATTTGTCCAAGAGGTCCCACTGAAAAATTCTGGCATGGAACCTGCCGAATGGGATCGCTTCGTAGGAAGCTACCATCTTTCCCAGGACTCGGGTGCAGTGATGTACCGACACCTGTTTTGGTTTTAGGAGGCCTATGACCAGAGATGACAGCTCCTTGGCTTTCCCTTCTGGGAGAAACACTTTTTTCTGGACTGTGTCCAGAATCAGTCCCAGGAACAGTAGGCGTGTCGCAGGAACCAGTTGTGACTTTGGAATATTCAGAATCCAACCATGCTGGCGTAGCACCTCCTGAGATAGTGCTACGCCCAATAACAACTGCTCTCTGGATCTCGCTTTTATCAGGAGATCGTCCAAGTATGGGGTAATTGAAACTCCCTTTTTTCGAAGGAGTATCATCATTTCGGCCATTACCTTGGTAAATACCCTCGGTGCCGTGGACAGGCCGAACGGCAACGTCTGGAATTGGTAATGGCAATCCTGTACCACAAATCTGAGGTACTCCTGGTGAAGATTGTAAATGGGGACATGTAGGTAAGCATCCTTGATGTCCAAAGATACCATGTAATCCCCCTCTTCCAGGCTTGCAATCACCGCCCTGAGCGATTCCATCTTGAACCTGAATTTTTTTAGATATGTGTTCAAGGATTTTAAATTTAAAATGGGTCTCACCAAACCATCCGGTTTCGGTACCACAAACATTGTGGAGTAGTAACCCCGTCCTTGTTGAAGTAGGGGCACTTTTACTATCACCTGCTGGGAATACAGCTTGTGAATCGCCTCTAACACAGCCTCCCTGTCTGCGGGAGTCGTTGGTAAGGCAGATTTGAGGAAACGGCGGGGGGGTAATGTCTCGAATTCCAGCTTGTACCCCTGAGATACCACTTGAAGGATCCAGGGGTCCACCAGTGAGCGAGCCCACTGATTGCTGAAATGTTTGAGACGGGCCCCCACCGTACCTGTCACAGCCTGTTGAGCCCCAGCGTCATGCGGTGGACTTAGCTGATGAAGCGGGGTAGGACTTGTGTTCCTGGGAACGGGCTGAATGCTGCAGCTTTTTCCCTCTACCTCTGCCTCTGGGCAGAAAGGACGCGCCTCTACCTCGCCTGTTCTTTTGGGGACGAAAGGACTGCACCTGATAATACGGTGCTTTCTTTGGTTGTGAGGGGACATGTGGTAAGAAGGCTGACTTCCCAGCCGTTGCTGTGGACACTAGGTCCGAAAGACCATCCCCAAACAACTCCTCACCCTTGTAAGGCAAAACTTCCATGTGCCTTTTAGAATCTGCATCTCCTGTCCACTGCCGGGTCCATAACCCTCTTCTGGCAGAAATGGACAGCGCACTGATTTGAGATGCCAGCCGGCAAATATCCCTCTGTGCATCTCTTATGTAAAAGACCGCGTCTTTAATATGCTCTATGTTAAGCAATATAGTGTCCCTGTCTAGGGTGTCAATGTTTTCTGACAGGGATTCCGACCACGCCGCTGCAGCACTGCACATCCAGGCTGAAGCAATAGCTGGTCTCAGTATAACACCAGTGTGTGTATATATAGCCTTCAGGAGAGCCTCCTGCTTTCTATCCGCAGGCTCCTTTAGGGCGGCCGTATCCGGAGACGGTAGTGCCACCTTTTTTGACAAATGTGTGAGCGCTTTATCCACCCTAGGTGGTGTTTCCCAACGTGACCTATCCTCTGGCGGGAAAGGGTACGCCATTAGTAATCTTTTTGGAATCACCAATTTTCTATCGGGGGAAGCCCATGCTACCTCACACACATCATTTAATTCTTCAGAAGGGGGAAAAACTACTGGAAGTTTTTTCTCCCCAAACATAATACCCTTTTTTGTGGTTCCTGGGGTTACATCAAAAATGTGTAAAACATTTTTCATAGCCTCAATCATATAACGAGTGGCCCTAGTGGACATTACGTTTGCGTCATCGTCGTCGACACTGGTATCAGTATCCGTGTCGACATCTGTGTCTGCCATCTGAGGGAACGGGCACTTTAAAGCCCCTGATGGCCCTTGAGACGCCTGGGCAGGCACGAGCTGAGAAGTCGTCTGTCCCACATTTGGCATGTCGTCAAATTTCTTATGTAAGGAGTCGACTCTTTCGCGTAATTCCTTCCACAAGTCCATCCACTCAGGTGTCTGCCCCGCAGGGGGTGACAACACATTTATAGGCACCTGCTCCTCCTCCACATCAGCCTCCTCATCAAACATGTCGACACAGTCGTACCGACACACCTCACACACACAGGGAATGCTCTGATAGAAGACAGGACCCCACGAAGCCCTTTGGGGAGACAGAGGGAGAGTATGCCAGCACACACCAGAGCGCTATATAATACAGGGATTAACTAAATTATATCCCCTTATAGCTGCTATACACTTATATTGCGCCTAAATTTGTGCCCCCCCTCTCTTTTTTACCCTTTCTGTAGTGTAGTCTGCAGGGGAGAGCCAGGGAGCTTCCTTCCAGCGGAGCTGTGAGGGGAAAATGGCGCCAGTGTGCTGAAGGAGATAGCTCCGCCCCCTTTTCGGCGGACTTTTCTCCCGCTATTTTGTGTATTCTGGCAGGGGTAATTATCACATATATAGCCTCTGGGGCTATATATTGTGATATTTTTGCCAGCCAAGGTGTATTTATTGCTGCTCAGGGCGCCCAAGCCCAAGCTAGCTGCAAGCAGGTAGGTTCGCTTCTTCTCCCCTTAGTCCCTCGGTGCAGTGAGCCTGTTGCCAGCAGGTCTCACTGTAAAATAAAAAACCTAAAATATACTTTCTTTTCTAGGAGCTCAGGAGAGCCCCTAGTGTGCATCCAGCTCGAGCCGGGCACAGGATTCTAACTGAGGTCTGGAGGAGGGTCATAGGGGAGGAGCCAGTGCACACCAGGTAGTCCTAAAGCTTTCTTAGATGTGCCCAGTCTCCTGCGGAGCCGCTATTCCCCATGGTCCTTACGGAGTCCCCAGCATCCACTAGGACGTCAGAGAAATTCCCTTTAACTCCTGTTTTATTGAGTTTAATAAATTATTCCTGTAGTTTAGCTGGTCATTCAAAACTTGGGATCAGTGCTAGAGATGAGCGGGTTCGGTTCCTCGGAATCCGAACCCGCCCGAACTTCATGTTTTTTTTCACGGGTCCGAGCGACTCGGATCTTCCCGCCTTGCTCGGTTAACCCGAGCGCGCCCGAACGTCATCATGACGCTGTCGGATTCTCGCGAGACTCGGATTCTATATAAGGAGCCGCGCGTCGCCGCCATTTTCACACGTGCATTGAGATTGATAGGGAGAGGACGTGGCTGGCGTCCTCTCCATTTAGATTAGAAGAGAGAGAGTGAGATTGATTTGAGACTGAGACACTTGATTTACTGGAGCTTAGGAGTACTGTAGAGAGTGCAGAGTTTAGTAGTGACTGACCACAGTGACCACCAGACAGTGCAGTTTTATTTAATATAATCCGTTCTCTGCCTGAAAAAAACGATACACAGTGACTCAGTCACATACCATATCTGTGTGCACTGCTCAGCCCAGTGTGCTGCATCATCTATGTATATATCTGACTGTGCTCACACAGCTTATAATTGTGGGGGAGACTGGGGAGCAGTGCCAGTTATAGGTTATAGCAGGAGCCAGGAGTACATATTATTAAAATTAAACAGTGCACACTTTTGCTGCAGGAGTGCCACTGCCAGTGTGACTGACCAGTGACCTGACCACACTGACCACCAGTATAGTTAGTAGTATACTATATTGTGATTGCCTGAAAAAGTTAAACACTCGTCGTGTGACTTGTGTGGTGTTTTTTTTTTTATTCTATAAAAAACTCATTCTGCTGACAGACAGTGTCCAGCAGGTCCGTCATTATATAATATATACCTGTCCGGCTGCAGTAGTGATATATATATATTTTTTATATCATTATTTATCATCCAGTCGTAGCAGACACAGTACGGTAGTTCACGGCTGTAGCTACCTCTGTGTCGGCACTCGGCAGTCCATCCATAATTGTATACCACCTACCCGTGGTTTTTTTTTCTTTCTTCTTTATACATACATACTACATCTCTTTATCAACCAGTCTATATTAGCAGCAGACACAGTACAGTAGTCCACGGCTGTAGCTACCTCTGTGTCAGCACTCGGCAGTCCATCCATAATTGTATACCACCTACCCGTGGTTTTTTTTTCTTTCTTCTTTATACATACATACTACATCTCTTTATCAACCAGTCTATATTAGCAGCAGACACAGTACAGTACGGTAGTCCACGGCTGTAGCTACCTCTGTGTCGGCACTCGGCAGTCCGTCCATAATTGTATACCACCTACCCGTGGTTTTTTTTTCTTTCTTCTTTATACATACATACTACATCTCTTTATCAACCAGTCTATATTAGCAGCAGACACAGTACAGTAGTCCACGGCTGTAGCTACCTCTGTGTCGGCACTCGGCAGTCCATCCATAATTGTATACCACCTACCCGTGGTTTTTTTTTCTTTCTTCTTTATACATACATACATACTACATCTCTTTATCAACCAGTCTATATTAGCAGCAGACACAGTACAGTAGTCCACGGCTGTAGCTACCTCTGTGTCGGCACTCGGCAGTCCATCCATAATTGTATACCACCTACCCGTGGTTTTTTTTTCTTTCTTCTTTATACATACATACTACATCTCATTATCATCCAGTCTATATTAGCAGCAGACACAGTACAGTACAATAGTCCACGGCTGTAGCTACCTCTGTGTCGGCACTCGGCAGTCCATCCATAATTGTATACTAGTATCCATCCATCTCCATTGTTTACCTGAGGTGCCTTTTAGTTGTGCCTATTAAAATATGGAGAACAAAAATGTTGAGGTTCCAAAATTAGGGAAAGATCAAGATCCACTTCCACCTCGTGCTGAAGCTGCTGCCACTAGTCATGGCCGAGACGATGAAATGCCAGCAACGTCGTCTGCCAAGGCCGATGCCCAATGTCATAGTACAGAGCATGTCAAATCCAAAACACCAAATATCAGTAAAAAAAGGACTCCAAAACCTAAAATAAAATTGTCGGAGGAGAAGCGTAAACTTGCCAATATGCCATTTACCACACGGAGTGGCAAGGAACGGCTGAGGCCCTGGCCTATGTTCATGGCTAGTGGTTCAGCTTCACATGAGAATGGAAGCACTCAGCCTCTCGCTAGAAAACTGAAAAGACTCAAGCTGGCAAAAGCACCGCAAAGAACTGTGCGTTCTTCGAAAGTCCAATTGTGTCGGTTGCGATGCCTGACCTTCCCAACACTGGACGTGAAGAGCATGCACCTTCCACCATTTGCACGCCCCCTGCAAGTGCTGGAAGGAGCACCCGCAGTCCAGTTCCTGATAGTCAGATTGAAGATGTCAGTGTTGAAGTACACCAGGATGAGGAGGATATGGGTGTTGCTGGCGCTGGGGAGGAAATTGACCAGGAGGATTCTGATGGTGAGGTGGTTTGTTTAAGTCAGGCACCCGGGGAGACACCTGTTGTCCGTGGGAGGAATATGGCCGTTGACATGCCTGGTGAAAATACCAAAAAAATCAGCTCTTCGGTGTGGAAGTATTTCACCAGAAATGCGGACAACATTTGTCAAGCCGTTTGTTCCCTTTGTCAAGCTGTAATAAGTAGGGGTAAGGACGTTAACCACCTCGGAACATCCTCCCTTATACGTCACCTGCAGCGCATTCATAATAAGTCAGTGACAAGTTCAAAAACTTTGGGCGACAGCGGAAGCAGTCCACTGACCAGTAAATCCCTTCCTCTTGTAACCAAGCTCACGCAAACCACCCCACCAACTCCCTCAGTGTCAATTTCCTCCTTCCCCAGGAATGCCAATAGTCCTGCAGGCCATGTCACTGGCAATTCTGACGAGTCCTCTCCTGACTGGGATTCCTCCGATGCATCCTTGCGTGTAACGCCTACTGCTGCTGGCGCTGCTGTTGTTGCTGCTGGGAGTCGATGGTCATCCCAGAGGGGAAGTCGTAAGCCCACTTGTACTACTTCCAGTAAGCAATTGACTGTCCAACAGTCTTTTGCGAGGAAGATGAAATATCACAGCAGTCATCCTGCTGCAAAGCGGATAACTGAGGCCTTGACAACTATGTTGGTGTTAGACGTGCGTCCGGTATCCGCCGTTAGTTCACAGGGAACTAGACAATTTATTGAGGCAGTGTGCCCCCGTTACCAAATACCATCTAGGTTCCACTTCTGTAGGCAGGCGATACCGAGAATGTACACGGACGTCAGAAAAAGACTCACCAGTGTCCTAAAAAATGCAGTTGTACCCAATGTCCACTTAACCACGGACATGTGGACAAGTGGAGCAGGGCAGGGTCAGGACTATATGACTGTGACAGCCCACTGGGTAGATGTATGGACTCCCGCCGCAAGAACAGCAGCGGCGGCACCAGTAGCAGCATCTCGCAAACGCCAACTCTTTCCTAGGCAGGCTACGCTTTGTATCACCGCTTTCCAGAATACGCACACAGCTAAAAACCTCTTACGGCAACTGAGGAAGATCATCGCAGAATGGCTTACCCCAATTGGACTCTCCTGTGGATTTGTGGCATCGGACAACGCCAGCAATATTGTGTGTGCATTAAATATGGGCAAATTCCAGCACGTCCCATGTTTTGCACATACCTTGAATTTGGTGGTGCAGAATTTTTTAAAAAACGACAGGGGCGTGCAAGAGATGCTGTCGGTGGCCAGAAGAATTGCGGGACACTTTCGGCGTACAGGCACCACGTACAGAAGACTGGAGCACCACCAAAAACTACTGAACCTGCCCTGCCATCATCTGAAGCAAGAAGTGGTAACGAGGTGGAATTCAACCCTCTATATGCTTCAGAGGTTGGAGGAGCAGCAAAAGGCCATTCAAGCCTATACAATTGAGCACGATATAGGAGGTGGAATGCACCTGTCTCAAGTGCAGTGGAGAATGATTTCAACGTTGTGCAAGGTTCTGATGCCCTTTGAACTTGCCACACGTGAAGTCAGTTCAGACACTGCCAGCCTGAGTCAGGTCATTCCCCTCATCAGGCTTTTGCAGAAGAAGCTGGAGACATTGAAGGAGGAGCTAACACGGAGCGATTCCGCTAGGCATGTGGGACTTGTGGATGGAGCCCTTAATTCGCTTAACAAGGATTCACGGGTGGTCAATCTGTTGAAATCAGAGCACTACATTTTGGCCACCGTGCTCGATCCTAGATTTAAAACCTACCTTGGATCTCTCTTTCCGGCAGACACAAGTTTGCTGGGGTTGAAAGACCTGCTGGTGAGAAAATTGTCAAGTCAAGCGGAACGCGACCTGTCAACATCTCCTCCTTCACATTCTCCCGCAACTGGGGGTGCGAGGAAAAGGCTCAGAATTCCGAGCCCACCCGCTGGCGGTGATGCAGGGCAGTCTGGAGCGACTGCTGATGCTGACATCTGGTCCGGACTGAAGGACCTGACAACGATTACGGACATGTCGTCTACTGTCACTGCATATGATTCTCTCAACATTGAAAGAATGGTGGAGGATTATATGAGTGACCGCATCCAAGTAGGCACGTCACACAGTCCGTACTTATACTGGCAGGAAAAAGAGGCAATTTGGAGGCCCTTGCACAAACTGGCTTTATTCTACCTAAGTTGCCCTCCCACAAGTGTGTACTCCGAAAGAGTGTTTAGTGCCGCCGCTCACCTTGTCAGCAATCGGCGTACGAGGTTACATCCAGAAAATGTGGAGAAGATGATGTTCATTAAAATGAATTATAATCAATTCCTCCGCGGAGACATTGACCAGCAGCAATTGCCTCCACAAAGTACACAGGGAGCTGAGATGGTGGATTCCAGTGGGGACGAATTGATAATCTGTGAGGAGGGGGATGTACACGGTGATATATCGGAGGATGATGATGAGGTGGACATCTTGCCTCTGTAGAGCCAGTTTGTGCAAGGAGAGATTAATTGCTTCTTTTTTTGGGGGGGTCCAAACCAACCCGTCATATCAGTCACAGTCGTGTGGCAGACCCTGTCACTGAAATGATGGGTTGGTTAAAGTGTGCATGTCCTGTTTATACAACATAAGGGTGGGTGGGAGGGCCCAAGGACAATTCCATCTTGCACCTCTTTTTTCTTTTATTTTTCTTTGCGTCATGTGCTGTTTGGGGAGGGTTTTTTGGAAGGGCCATCCTGCGTGACACTGCAGTGCCACTCCTAGATGGGCCCGGTGTTTGTGTCGGCCACTAGGGTCGCTTATCTTACTCACACAGTCAGCTACCTCATTGCGCCTCTTTTTTTCTTTGCGTCATGTGCTGTTTGGGGAGGGTTTTTTGGAAGGGCCATCCTGCGTGACACTGCAGTGCCACTCCTAGATGGGCCCGGTGTTTGTGTCGGCCACTAGGGTCGCTTATCTTACTCACACAGTCAGCTACCTCCTTGCGCCTCTTTTTTTCTTTGCGTCATGTGCTGTTTGGGGAGGGTTTTTTGGAAGGGCCATCCTGCGTGACACTGCAGTGCCACTCCTAGATGGGCCCGGTGTTTGTGTCGGCCATTAGGGTCGCTTATCTTACTCACACAGTCAGCTACCTCATTGCGCCTCTTTTTTTCTTTGCGTCATGTGCTGTTTGGGGAGGGTTTTTTGGAAGGGCCATCCTGCGTGACACTGCACTGCCACTCCTAGATGGGCCCGGTGTTTGTGTCGGCCACTAGGGTCGCTTATCTTACTCACACAGTCAGCTACCTCATTGCGCCTCTTTTTTTCTTTGCGTCATGTGCTGTTTGGGGAGGGTTTTTTGGAAGGGACATCCTGCGTGACACTGCAGTGCCACTCCTAGATGGGCCCGGTGTTTGTGTCGGCCACTAGGGTCGCTTATCTTACTCACACAGCTACCTCATTGCGCCTCTTTTTTTCTTTGCGTCATGTGCTGTTTGGGGAGGGTTTTTTGGAAGGGAGATCCTGCGTGACACTGCAGTGCCACTCCTAGATGGGCCCGGTGTTTGTGTCGGCCACTAGGGTCGCTTATCTTACTCACACAGCGACCTCGGTGCAAATTTTAGGACTAAAAATAATATTGTGAGGTGTGAGGTATTCAGAATAGACTGAAAATGAGTGTAAATTATGGTTTTTGAGGTTAATAATACTTTGGGATCAAAATGACCCCCAAATTCTATGATTTAAGCTGTTTTTTAGGGTTTTTTGAAAAAAACACCCGAATCCAAAACACACCCGAATCCGACAAAAAAAATTCGGTGAGGTTTTGCCAAAACGCGGTCGAACCCAAAACACGGCCGCGGAACCGAACCCAAAACCAAAACACAAAACCCGAAAAATTTCCGGCGCTCATCTCTAATCAGTGCTACCATATGGTCCCTACTGGTCTGCACATGTGCACTGATGTTGCTTGCTAACTGGTAGCTGCATTAGAAGTTGTTGCATTCCACAGGAGTAGCTAGCTGCTTATATCCAGTTTTGCGTTCCACATGGCACAGTTCGGGAGCACCAGTGCCACATTTTACATATGGTACCGTGAGGTTACCGGCAGAGAGGTGCATCTCTGCCTGACCGATTACGTGACTTAAGTGTTGAACAGTGTATTGTTGCTATAGGATGTGATACCACTACCAGGCAGGCCATGTGGTCCAAATTAAACTACTGTACATGTGGTTTGCTGTCTTTTTGTACATTATTCTGTTGGTATAAACATACTTGCCTACTCTACCTCATTCTGCAGGAGACTCCCTGAAATAGAAGAAATCTCCCAAACTCCCTAAATAGTCCAGCAATCTCACTGATTGCACCTTAACTCCTGATGGGGGGTAAGGTAGAGAATAGAATAACAGTTGGTAAGAGTAATTCTAGAAAGGCACTTGTAAATAATGGTAAGTTACCATTAAAGCAAAAGGGCAAAGGAAATATTAACATAAAATGTCTGCTTGCGAAAGCAAGAAGCCTATCAGGTAAAATGGGGGAATTGGAATGGCATGTATCAAAAAATCAGTATGATATTATAGGTATTACGTAAACATGGTGGGACGACTCTCACGACTAGGTTACTTTTTTGGAGGGATATTCACTTCTCAGGAGGGACAGGGCTACCAAAAGGGGAGGAGGGGTTTGTCTCTATGTACAACCATCTCTAAAACCAAACTTAATATATGTTATTTACGAGGGGACTGGTGATAATGTGGAATCACTATGGATTGAGATCACTAGTGGGGGCACTGAAATAAAGAAACTAGTCATTGGCACATGCTACAAGCAACCAGATATTAGCATACGTGACGAGGAACTGCTCTCACAGCAAATTGAAAAAGCTGCGGGAATGGGGGACATCCTAGTGTTAGGGGATTTTTAACTATCCGGGTATAAACTGGAGTAACGATTCATGTGTAAAAATTAGGAGCAGCAGGATTCTAAACACATTAAAGGATCAATACTTGTCTCAATTAGTCGAGGACCCAACCAGAGGTTATAATGTTCTGGACCAAGTTATTACCAATAATGTGGACATTATATCAAACATTACAGTTGGGGAGACCTTGGGAAACAGTGATCACTATATGATCACATTCAGCATCAGTTTCAAGAAACATAGCTATAAGGAATCAACAAAAACATTCAACTTTAGAAAAGCTAACTTCAATATGCTAAACGACATTGACTGGGAAGTTTTGTTTCATAGGTAAGACACATCGGAAATGTGGGATGCTTTAAAAGGGTTGCTTGATAGCAATATTCACAAATTCATACCCTTGGGCAGTAAATGCAAGAGTAATAGACTCAAATCAATGTGGCTTAATAAGGATGTCAAAGAAGCAATGGCTAAAAAGAGGTGTTCTTTTAAAGCATTTAAAACTAATGGAGGGGAGGAGTCATTCCAGTATTACAAAGAATGCAATAAAATATGCAAAAAAGTAATAAGGGCAGCTACAATTGTAAACTAAAAACAAATTGCTATAGAGAATAAAGCCAATTCCAAAGAGTTTTATAAATACATAAACATTAAAGGGTTAAAAAAATAGAACATAGGCCCATTAAAAGATGAACTGCGAGCCTTGGAAACGATGTCAAAATAAAAGCGGATATACTGAACGGCTTTTTTTCACCAGGGAGGATCAGACGGTGTTAGTAGTGCATAACGACAGTGAAGGTAATGATTCTTGGCTAGATGCTTGTTTAAGTGAGGAAATAGTCCTGGAGAAACTAA
This sequence comes from Pseudophryne corroboree, assembly GCF_028390025.1. Classification (NCBI taxonomy): domain Eukaryota; kingdom Metazoa; phylum Chordata; class Amphibia; order Anura; family Myobatrachidae; genus Pseudophryne; species Pseudophryne corroboree. Next base: position 1,127,155,999 of record NC_086444.1, read on the forward strand.
GCAACATAAAGATTAATAAATCACCGGGACCAAATGGTTTACATACGAGGGTTATTATGGAGCTTAAGGCACAGCTTGCAAGACCATTATACTTGATTTTCTATAGTTCCATTAAATCGGGTATGGTACCGATGGATTGGCGTATAGCTGAGGTAGTGCCATTATTTAAAAAGGGTTCTAAAAATCATCCTGGGTACTATAGACCAGTTAGTTTAACCTCTATAGTGGATAAAATATTGGAAGGAATTGTGAGGGATAGCATAGAGGATTATCTGCGGAATACTAAGTTTATGAGCAGGAGTTACCATGGGTTTGTGAGCGACAGATCATGTCAAACTAACTTGATTAGCTTCTACGACGAAGTGAGCGATAATCTTAACCAGGGAAAAGCAGTGGATGTGGTCTATTTAGATTTTGCAAAAGCCTTCAATACAGTGCCTCACAAGAGACTGATCATCAAATTAAGGGAACTTGGCCTAGGATACACTATTTGTACATGGATAGGTAATTGGCTGGATAACAGGGTACAACGAGTAGTGGTCAATGAGATGTTCTCCAGCTGGGCACTAGTAGTCAGCGGTATACCACAAGGGTCCATATTTGGTCCGCTACTGTTCAATATATGTATTAATGACCTAGGAATAGGCCTGGGAAGCATAGTATCAATCTTTGCAGATGATACTAAACTGTGTAAGGTAATTAATTCAGAAATAGATGTGGAGTCTCTACAGAATGACTTATTTAAACTTGAATTCTGGGTGTCTAAATGGGGAATGAGGTTCAATATTGAAAAATGCACAGCTATGCATTTTGGGATTAAAAACAAACTTGCATCCTATTCACTTAATGGGGGAAAATATAGGGGTATCAGTAGTGGAAAAAGATTTTGGGGTCCTCATAGATAATACACTCAATAGCAGTACACAGTGTCAAAATGCAGTGAAGAAGACAAGTAAAGTCCTTGCTTGCATAAAACGGGGTATTGAGACCAGGGACGAGGATGTAATCATGCCGCTGTACAAATCATTGGAACGTCCGCACCTGGAATATTGTGTTCAGTTTTTGGCACCATATTATAAAAAAGATATTGGAGAACTCGAAAGAGTTCAAAGGCGTGCTACTAAACTGATTAAAGGGTTAGAGACACTGGAGTACGAGGAAAGGCTAACTATGTTAAATATGTATACTCTAGAAAAGAGGCGTCTAAGAGGAGATATTATTAATATCTTCAAATATGTAAAGGGTCATTACAAGGAGTTAGCAGGGGATTTGTTTATTAATAGAACTCTGTATAGGACACATGGACACTCACTGAGGTTAGAGGAGAGAAAATTCCATACAAAACGTAGGAAGGGGTTCTTCAGGGCAATAAAGATTTGGAACTCCCTGCCGGAGAAGGTAATAATGGCGGACTCTGTAAATGCATTCAAAATCAGATTGGACAGCTTTCTAGCTGCAAACAGTATAACCTGGGCAGAGTCAAGGTCTGCAGAAGCATGACCGGAACACCAACTGTCAGTGCAGTGCTATATGCTGGAAGTCCAACTGCACTAAGTGAGTGTAATAATTCCACTCATACTGTATAGTCATTTTGGACAGGTTAGTATTGGGTGATCGGTGGTTGGGAGACTGGCGGTCACCATACCGACGCCGGGATTCCGTCTGTCAGATGGCCAGCAGGGGGGATTTCGGCCAGCACAACAAAGACCCTTGCGGGCTCGTTGCGCTTGCCACAGGTTCTATCCCACTCTATGGGAATAGTCCCTGTTGCTCGGCATGCCAACTGGCGGGCTAGTCAGTGTTCATGATGCCAGCGCTGGTATTGTAACCGCATCCTTTTTGGACTTGAGGAGCCTGCACACTGCAAGCATCTGGTTGTTCATTTATTGTTCCTCTCCCTGATGTTAGATCGAGACCATACATACCTCAGTCCTTTTCTAGGTCACTAAGCTATACAACAGTGAAAATGTGATATAAATTCATACAGTAGTTTTTGTGTGATGCCAGAACGTACAGACACAGTCTAAATTTCACTTTTTTTTGTCTCCATGGTCCATAAACAGTCCCTAGAAGTATAATTCGCAATAAAAAAATGTCTATATACAGACACAACCCTTACAGTTTTATTATATGTATATATTTTTATTGTAGGGTGTCCCTATTTATCTTTGGCTATGTAAGGTTTTGTGTGAACCCAATTTCCACTGTTGTTATGTTGTTTATTACTGTTCCAGTGTTTCAATGATAACCTCATTTAAGGACAAAACGATGAAAACTAGTGTGCCCTGAGCAGTCTCCAGGTGTGCCGCCATAGAAGCACATCCAGGCCCGTCAGTGTTTTACCGTTACTGAGGCCCTGGAACGATCAATACTGGTGGGTTTAGTGGTTGCAGAGCCAGTTCTTATTTAGGACCCGGGCAGTGTTGGGCTCTTCTGGCTTTCTCAGATGTGGCTCAGGCGTTACCTATGGAGAAGCTGTAACATGACATCATAGGACATGCAACTGCACCATGCATCACCATTATATTTGAATGTGCCTTGGCAATACTTAAATCTTGTTCAGTGTGCCGCGAGATGTAAAGGGATGAAAATCTCTTTGCTATAGTACAGTGTCGTCACCATGTTGTTATAAAAACAACAAAAGACGAACATTGGTAAAGGGGCTGCTGGAGGGGCCTGGCAGAAGCCCCAGTTTGCTACCCCTCCCCAGTATGCCTGTGCTGTAGCCAGTGGCAGTGGCGCCGTCTTCATGGTGATTTCTTTGGGAAGATGGCACTGCACATAGAAAGCAAAGACTCTGGCACTGCTCCTGATTGGCTTCTGGTCCGTGAACACGGACCGGCACCTGATTTAAGATACCCGTGCCCAGTGCCAGATTAAGGTACACATGGGCCTGGAGCTGAAATTCATGAAGGGCCTAATGTGCCGCTGCAGGGGGTGTGGCCAATGTTGCAGGGGATTTTTTTTTTTTTTTTAGAGGGGGCATGTCCAATGGTGTATGGGCCCTACTGTGGCGGTGGTCTGCACATGGCATGGCATGTGCTATGGGGTGCAGACAGCACTGTGAAGAGCATGCTGGATTGGTGATGGTCTATGGTGGGGTCATCTCATAATATTACTGATATTATATATATATAAATATATATATATATATATATATATAATACAGAGTACATCCACCGGGGTGGAAGACAGATAGCACTCTCCAGTCTTGCTTAATAAATGCCAAAAAAAAATTTATTCAAAAAATAATAATAATAATAATAATGGTTCCTCATATGTCCATAACCAACAGAAATTGAAAGGGCTCACCAACGTTTCGGTCCCTTGCTAAGACCTTTTTCAAGGTAGTTGCAAATCAGAAAATAATCCAGCATAGTCACAGCGTCATCAGAGTAATAAACACGGAACCAGGAGCACTGGTGATGGTCTATGGTGGGGTCATCTCATAATATTACTGATATTATATATATATATATATATATATATATATATATATATATATATATATATAATATCAGTAATATTATGAGATGACCTGTATATATATAGCTAGCTAGGGAGATGGGACAGACCTAGGAGAGGAGCCTGCCTTAAAAGATAGTGTGAGGGGAGGGAAAAAAGGATGGCACACCATTCGGGGGTAGGGAAAGGAGGGGAGGGCAGACTGGGGTGATAGTGTATGGTGGGAACATCTCGTGTCATTACTCTGAGATGGTACAGAAAAAAAAAATTTGTGTGTATGTATGTGTATATATATATATATATATATATATATGGGCTTGGTATGCATGACCCGCATCCCGGCAGCGGTATGCCAGCTGGCGCAAGTCACCCCTTGCAGGGTTGCTGTGGTCACCACAGGGTCTATTCTCACTCTATGGGTGTCATGGACACCCACAAGTGGGAATAGTCCCTGTTGGCTGGCATGCCAACTGTCAGGATTTTCAGGGGGTGGAATGAAGAGGGAGGTGCTGTGACCGGCGGTCACATAACTTAATCCCATATATATATATATATATATTATATATATATAATAGTAATTTCGGAGAGCCTGTCCTCCTGAATGCATGCAAAATGGGAGGGAGGGCATGTGCCAAAATGGCTCTTACAGACAGAACAAAGAGAGGAGTCAAGAACTTGCAGGATTGGCCGGGGGGGGGGGGGGGGGGTGTCGATTTGTGGAAAAGAGCGTGGTGGTGGTGATGGGGACTGAACAGGTAAAAAGAAGAGGATGAGCATCAATCACAGTGGTGGGCAGGGCAAACTAAAATGTCCTGGCAGGTGGTTCCTTTGCCAGTGTAGTTTAAGCACTGCCCACTGGTTCCTTGGCAGAACTCTTGCCAGCTGCTCTGCTTTGCCTGCTGGAACTTCTCCTTGCTGCTAAGTCCCGGGGCTGCCTTTTCTGAGCTCAAAGGATTAGTGTGCAGGGACAGGTCTGGTGGGTGACAGAGCGAGTGTGGAGGGACAGGTCTGGTGTGTGACAGGGTGAGGGTGTGGGGATAGGTCTGGTAGGGGACATGGTGAGGGTGCAGGGATAGGTCTGGTAGGGGACATGGTGAGGATGCAGGGATAGGTCTGGTAGGGGACATGGTGAGGGTGCAGGGGCAGGTCTGGTAGGAGACAAGGTGCAGGGACAAGTCTGGTAGGGGACAGGGTGAGGGTGCAGGGACAGGTCTGGTAGGGGACAGGGTGAGGGGACAGGTCTGGTAGGGGACAGGGTGATGGTGCAGGGACAGGTCTGGTAGGGGACAGGGTGAGGGTGCGGGGCAGGTCTGGTAGGGGAAAGGGTGAGAGTGTGGGGACAGGTCTGGTAGGGGACAGGGTGAGGGTGCAGGGACAGGACTGGTAGGGGACAGAGTGATGGTGCAGGGACAGGTCTGGTAGGGGACAGGGTGAGGGGACAGGTCTGGTAGCGGACAGGGTGATGGTGCAGGGACAGGTCTGGTAGGAGACAGGGTGAGGGTGCGGGGACAGGTCTGGTAGGGGACAGGGTGAGAGTGCGGGGACAGGTCTGGTAGGGGACAGGGTGAGGGTGCGGGGACAGGTCTGGTAGGGGACAAGGTGAGGGTGCGGGGACAGGTCTGGTAGGGGACAGGGTGATGGTGCAGGGACAGGTCTGGTAGGGGACAGGGTGAGGGTGCAGGGATAGGTCTGGTAGGGGACAGGGTGAGGGTGCAGGGACAGGTCTGGTAGGGGACAGGGTGCAGGAACAAGTCTGGTAGGGGACAGGGGGAAGGTGTGGGGACAGGTCTGGTAGGGAACAGAGTGAGGGGACAGGTCTGGTAGGGGACAGGGTGATGGTGCAGGGACAGGTCTGGTAGGGGACAGGGCGAGGGTGCGGGGACAGGTCTGGTAGGGGACAGGGTGAGAGTGCGGGGACAGGTCTGGTAGGGGACAGGGTGAGGGTGCGGGGACAGGTCTGGTAGGGGACAGGGTGAGGGTGCGGGGACAGGTCTGGTAGGGGACAGGGTGATGGTGCAGGGACAGGTCTGGTAGGGGACAGGGTGAGGGTGTGGGGACAGGTCTGGTAGGGGACAGGGTGAGGGTTCAGGGACAGGACTGGTAGGGGACAGAGTGATGGTGCAGGGACAGGTCTGGTAGGGGACAGGGTGAGGGGACAGGTCTGGTAGGGGACAGGGTGATGGTGCAGGGACAGGTCTGGTAGGAGACAGGGTGAGGGTGCGGGGACAGGTCTGGTAGGGGACAGGGTGAGAGTGCGGGGACAGGTCTGGTAGGGGACAGGGAGAGGGTGCGGGGACAGGTCTGGTAGGGGACAAGGTGAGGGTGCGGGGACAGGTCTGGTAGGGGACAGGGTGATGGTGCAGGGACAGGTCTGGTAGGGGACAGGGTGAGGGTGTGGGGACAGGTCTGGTAGGGGACAGGGTGAGGGTGCGGGGACAGGTCTGGTAGGGGACAGGGAGATGGTGCAGGGACAGGTCTGGTAGGGGACAGGGTGAGGGTGAAGGGACAGGTCTGGTAGGGGACAGGGTGATGGTGCAGGGACAGGTCTGGTAGGGGACAGGGTGAGGATGCAGGGACAGGTCAGGTAGGGGACAGGGTGAGGGTGCAGGGATAGGACTGGTAGGGGGCAGAGTGATGGTGCAGGGACAGGTCTGGTAGGGGACAGGGTGAGAGGACAGGTCTGGTAGGGGACAGGGTGATGGTGCAGGGACAGGTCTGGTAGGGGACAGGGTGAGGGTGCGGGGACAGGTCTGGTAGGGGACAAGGTGAGAGTGCGGGGACAGGTCTGGTAGGGGACAGGGTGAGGTGCGGGGACAGGTCTGGTAGGGGACAGGGTGAGGGTGCGGGGACAGGTCTGGTAGGGGACAGGGTGATGGTGCAGGGACAGGTCTGGTAGGGTACAGGGTGAGGGTGTGGGGACAGGTCTGGTAGGGGACAGGGTGAGAGTGCGGGGACAGGTCTGGTAGGGGACATGGTGATGGTGCAGGGACAGGTCTGGTAGGGGACAGGGTGAGGGTGCAGGGACAGGTCTGGTAGGGGACAGGGTGAGGGTGCAGGGACAGGTCTGGTAGGGGACAGGGTGATGGTGCAGGGACAGGTCTGGTAGGGGACAGGGTGAGGATGCAGGGACAGGTCTGGTAGGGGACAGGGTGAGGGTGCAGGGACAGGACTGGTAGGGGACAGAGTGATGGTGTGGGGACAGGTCTGGTAGGGGACAGGGTGAGGGTGCAGGGACAGGACTGGTAGGGGACAGACTGATGGTGCAGGGACAGGTCTGGTAGGGGACAGGGTGAGGGGACAGGTCTGGTAGGGGACAGGGTGATGGTGCAGGGACAGGTCTGGTAGGGGACAGTGTGAGGGTGCGGGGACAGGTCTGGTAGGGGACAGGGTGAGAGTGCGGGGACAGGTCTGGTAGGGGACAGGGTGAGGGTGCAGGGACAGGTCTGGTAGGGGACAGGGTGAGGGTGCAGGGACAGGTCTGGTAGGGGACAGGGTGATGGTGCAGGGACAGGTCTGGTAGGGGACAGGGTGAGGGTGCAGGGACAGGTCTGGTAGGGGACAGGGTGAGGGTGCAGGGACAGGACTGGTAGGGGACAGAGTGATGGTGCAGGGACAGGTCTGGTAGGGGACAGGGTGAGGGGACAGGTCTGGTAGGGGACATTGTGAGAGAGTCTGTGCAGGCAGGTATGGGCACAGGTACAGCTCCCCCCCCCCCATTTTGTCCTTCCACAGCAACCCCCACCCCACAATATTAACCTTACATTGGTAACCTCCCTTCGATATTTTCTACCACATCACAGTACTTATCCACAGTGTCCTCATCACAGGCAACGTCAGCAAACAATAAAATTACCTTGTAATAAACGCCCCTGCGCCTTCACCAGCTCCCCTGGCAGCCTGGACTGACGTGACACTGAGAACACTGGAAGAGTGGAGATAAGGGAGGCGGAGCTGCTCGGCCACAACACAAACACAACGGCCGGGTACGAGTGCCTCCCGTCCGCAGCCAGCCATGCGCATGTGGCTGCGGATGGCCATCAATATGTGAGGAGGGGATTGTCAGATGGGTACCCGACGTGCCTCTGGCCCAACCAGCCCAAGTGATTCCTAGCCCGGCTCCAGCTGAAAGCTGGAGGCGGAGCTTGGCTAGAATAAACCCTAGTTGCACGGGAAGGAGCCTCATGCTGGTTCGGGCCGTGCCTCTGGCTGCAAAAAAAAAAAATCTCCTAAATGACACGGAGGGGACACGGGCCTGGTTGCCGGCCCCCCCAACCCTGAGTCCGCCACTGTGGCAGAGGGGAGTATGACGGCCGCTGACAGCTTGTGAGTTGTGACAGGAAATAGTTTTTTCCTGTCACCACTGTCAGTCTCCTTGGGCCTATTTTCATGGGGAGGCCTGGAGCTGCAGCTCCATCCGCCCCATTGTTAATCCGGCCCTGCCCGTGCCATCGCCGGAGATTGGACTGGGGAGCAAGAGAGGTGTGCGCTGTGCTCTCCTGCCCTCGATGCAAGCAAGGTGGTTGGGCCGCAAAAGGACCCCTGCCCGCGGGCCACAAAAGGATGCGGTAGGAGCTGCGAGTTTGACACCCCTGCCCTAGAGTTTCAGAATTTCTGTCATGGCACCCCAAGACCATAGTTTCTTAGTGAGAAATTTAGAAAAAAATATAAAATGAAGTAAATAGTGTTTATAATATGTTAACCTTAGGTTCAGTTATGTAGTGAAGGACTGATTTTGCCGATTAAATTCACTATAAGCAATTTGAATTGTTCATGAACCACCAAACTACAGCACCACTGCAAGGCCTCCTCTATCCCCCCCTTCCCACCTTTCCCAAGGAACCCCAGGGTCTCACGGCCCCCTGTATGGAAACTACTGCCATAAAATAAACTTATTTTTATAACTACATGTAATACACCTTAGATCTCAGTTCCTTTAAGGTTTTATATCCTTGTATACAGTAAACTACACATATTTGAAAATCCTACACCAGGCACAAGTAATAATTCAGATGCGTTGTTGACCGGCGGCTGGGATCCTGGTGGTCAGCATACCGATGACGGGATCCTGACTGCCAGCATGCCGGGAGAGGGGCAAGCAAAATGAAGCCCCTTGCTGTGGGCTTCACGCTGCGAGCTTGGTGGCTTGCTGCGCTTGCCACAGGTTCTATTCCCTCTCTATGGGTGTCATGGACACCAACTAGTGGGAATAGTCCTTGGCCCCACTGACTGCATTCGGTGGCCGGGATCCCGGTGGTGGTAAGCTGACCGCCGGGATGGTGACTACATCCCATTTAGATGACTATGTGGGAGTTTTAGCATTATTATCCTATTTGTATATAAAAAGTGTTGAAAGGGGAGAGCGCTACTGCGCAGATTCCATACTGTTCCTTCAGGAAGGCTTCACTCCCTGTACCAATATGGCTGCTGACCTAAATCCTGCACATAAATGCGGCGGCATCTTGTCAATGTCTTAGAGCATCACAGTGGGAGACAGTAGTTTTTCACTTAACTCCTCAGAGACCTGAGATTATCAGAGATCCACAACACTTCCAGTGATCCTGCCGAATAACACCCCTCTCATCTCAGCCTCCGCTCAGTGAGAACCAGTGTGTAACAGTGATTAAGTGGGGTTCATAGAAATATTTTATGCAATTCACAGTATGAGCTTACCATCTTCAGAGTGTTGGAGAATTATTATACATTTTTATTTTTTGGTCAGATAATTTTTTTTTATTATTTTATAATGTAACTGGACCCTGTATTGTTATTTTCCCCTCAACTCACTTTAAAATAGATATAAAGGAGAAAGATATCTAAAAGCAATTATAGAGTAAGACCATTTTCCTTACTGCGTAAGCTGCAAACTAGGTGTCCTGTTAGTTGCTTTTCTCTATCGTCCTAAGTGGATGCTGGGGTTCCTGAAAGGACCATGGGGAATAGCGGCTCCGCAGGAGACAGGGCACAAAAGTAAAGCTTTTACAGGTCAGGTGGTGTGTACTGGCTCCTCCCCCTATGACCCTCCTCCAGACTCCAGTTAGATTTTTGTGCCCGGCCGAGAAGGGTGCAATTCTAGGTGGCTCTCATAAAGAGCTGCTTAGAGAGTTTAGCTTAGGTTTTTTATTTTACAGTGATTCCTGCTGGCAACAGGATCACTGCAACGAGGGACAGAGGGGAGAAGAAGTGAACTCACCTGCGTGCAGGATGGATTGGCTTCTTGGCTACTGGACATGAAGCTCCAGAGGGACGATCACAGGTACAGCCTGGATGGTCACCGGAGCCACGCCGCCGGCCCCCTCACAGATGCTGAAGCAAGAAGAGGTCCAGAATCGGCGGCTGAAGACTCCTGCAGTCTTCTTAAGGTAGCGCACAGCACTGCAGCTGTGCGCCATTTTTCTCTCAGCACACTTCACACGGCAGTCACTGAGCGTGCAGGGCGCTGGGGGGGGGGCGCCCTGGGAGGCAAATGAAAACCTTTAAAAAGGCTAAAAATACCTCACATATAGCCCCAGAGGCTATATGGAGATATTTACCCCTGCCTAAAATGTACTAAATAGCGGGAGACGAGCCCGCCGGAAAAGGGGCGGGGCCTATCTCCTCAGCACACGGCGCCATTTTCTGTCACAGCTCCGCTGGTCAGGAAGGCTCCCAGGTCTCTCCCCTGCACTGCACTACAGAAACAGGGTATAACAGAGAGGGGGGGCAAAATAAATGGCAATATATTAATATAAAAGCAGCTATAAGGGAGCACTTAATCATAAGGCTATCCCTGTCATATATAGCGCTTTTTGGTGTGTGCTGGCAGACTCTCCCTCTGTCTCCCCAAAGGGCTAGTGGGTCCTGTCTTCGTATAGAGCATTCCCTGTGTGTCTGCTGTGTGTCGGTACGTGTGTGTCGACATGTATGAGGACGTTATTGGTGTGGAGGCGGAGCAATTGCCAAATATGAGGATGTCACCTTCTAGGGGGTCGACACCAGAATGGATGCCTTTATTTGTGGAATTACGGGATAGCGTCAACTCGCTTAAGCAGTCGTTTGCCGACATGAGGCGGCCGGACACTCAATTAGTGCCTGTCCAGGCGCCTCAAACACCGTCAGGGGCTGTAAAACGCCCCTTGCCTCAGTCGGTCGACACAGACCCAGACACAGGCACTGATTCCGGTGGTGAAGGTGACGAATCAACCGTATTTCCCAGTAGGGCCACACGTTATATGATTTTGGCAATAAAGGAGATGTTACATTTAGCTGATACTACAGGTACCACTAAACAGGGTATTATGTGGGGTGTGAAAAAACTACCAGTAGTTTTTACCGAATCAGAAGAATTAAATGACGTGTGTGATGAAGCGTGGGGTGCCCCGATAAAAAACTGCTAATTTCAAAGAAGTTATTGGCTTATACCCTTTCCCGCCAGAGGTTAGGGAGCGCTGGGAAACACCTCCTAGGGTGGACAAAGCGCTAACACGCTCATCAAAACAAGTGGCGTTACCCTCTCCTGAGACGGCCGCACTTAAAGATCCATCAGATAGGAGGATGGAAAATATCCAAAAAGGTATATACACACATGCAGGTGTTATACTACGACCAGCTATTGCGACTGCCTGGATGTGCAGTGCTGGGGTAGTTTGGTCAGAGTCCCTGATCGAAAATATTGATACCCTGGACAGGGACAATATTTTACTGTCGTTAGAACAAATAAAGGATGCATTTCTTTATATGCGTGATGCACAGAGAGATATCTGCACACTGGCATCACGGGTAAGTGCTATGTCCATTTCGGCCAGAAGAGCGTTATGGACACGACAGTGGACAGGCGATGCGTAGAGGAGTTATTTGGGGTCGGTCTATCGGATTTGGTGGCCACGGCTACGGCCGGGAAATCCACCTTTCTACCTCAAGTCACTCCCCAACTGAAAAAGGCACCGACCTTTCAACGCAGCCCTTTCGTTCCTTTAAAAATAAGAGAGCAAAGGGCTATTCATATCTGCCACGAGGCAGAGGACGAGGGAAGAGACAGCAACAGGCAGCTCCTTCCCAGGAACAGAAGCCCTCCCCGGCTTCTACAAAAGCCTCAGCATGACGCTGGGGCTTCGCAAGCGGACTCGGGGGCGGTAGGCGGTCGTCTCAAGAATTACAGCGCGCAGTGGGCTCACTCGCAGGTAAATCCCTGGATCCTGCAGATAATATCTCAGGGGTACAGGTTGAAATTAGAGACAGAGCCACCTCGCCGTTTCCTGAAGTCTGCTTTACCAACGTCCCCCTCAGAAAGGGAGACGGTTTTGGAAGCCATTCACAAGCTGTATTCTCAGCAGGTGATAGTCAAGGTACCTCTTCTACAACAAGGGAAGGGGTATTATTCCACTCTTTTTGTGGTACCGAAGCCGGATGGCTCGGTAAGGCCTATTCTAAATCTGAAGTCCTTGAACCTGTACATAAAGAAGTTCAAGTTCAAGATGGAGTCACTCAGAGCAGTGATAGCGAACCTGGAAGAAGGGGACTTTATGGTATCCTTGGACATCAAGGATGCGTATCTCCACGTTCCAATTACCCCTCACACCAGGGGTACCTCAGGTTCGTTGTACAAAACTGTCACTATCAGTTTCAGACGCTGCCGTTTGGTTTGTCCACGGCACCTCGGGTCTTTACAAAGGTAATGGCCGAGATAATATTTCTTCTTCGAAGAAAAGGCGTATTAATTATCCCATACTTGGACGATCTCCTAATAAGGGCAAGGTCCAGAGAACAGCTAGAGATGGGTTTAGCACTATCTCAAGAGGTGCTAAAGCAGCACGGATGGATTCTGAATATTCCAAAATCCCAATTAATGCCGACAACTCGTCTGCTGTTCCTGGGGATGATTCTGGACACAGTTCAGAAAAAGGTTTTTCTTCCAGAAGAAAAAGCCAAGGAGTTATCTGACCTGGTCAGGAACCTCCTAAAACCAGGAAAGGTGTCTGTACATCAATGCACAAGAGTCCTGGGAAAAAATGGTAGCTTCTTACGAAGCAATCCCTTTCGGCAGATTCCATGCAAAGGGATCTGTTGGACAAATGGTCAGGGTCGCATCTTCAGATGCACCTGCGGATAACCCTGTCGCCGAGGACAAGGGTATCCCTTCTGTGGTGGTTGCAGGAGGCTCATCTATTGGAGGGCCGCAGATTCGGCATGCAGGATTGGATCCTGGTGACCACGGAGGCCAGCCTGAGAGGCTGGGGAGCAGTCACACAGGGAAGAAATTTCCAGGGAGTGTGGTCGAGCCTGAAAAAGTCTCTTCACATAAGCATTCTGGAACTAAGAGCAATCTACAATGCTCTAAGCCAGGCGGAACCTCTGCTTCAAGGAAGACCGGTGTTGATCCAGTCGGACAACATCACGGCAGTCGCCCATGTAAACAGACAGGGCGGCACAAGAAGCAGGAGGGCAATGGCAGAAGCTGCCAGGATCCTTCGCTGGGCGGAGAATCACGTGATAGCACTGTCAGCAGTATTCATCCCGGGCGTGGACAACTGTGAAGCAGACTTCCTCAGCAGACACGACCTTCACCCGGGAGAGTGGGGACTTCATCCAGAAGTTTTCCACTTGCTATTAAACCGTTGGGTAAAACCAATGGTGGACATGATGGCGTCTCGCCTCAACAAAACACTGGACAGGTATTGCGCCAGGTCAAGAGATCCGCAGGCAATAGCTGTGGACGCGCTGGTAACACCTTGGGTGTACCAGTCGGTATATGTGTTTCCTCCTCTGCCTCTCATACCAAAGGTATTGAGGATTATACGGCAAAGAGGAGTAAGACTAGTGGCTCCGGATTGGCCAAGAAGGACTTGGTACCCGGAACTTCAAGAGATGGTCACGGACGATCCGTGGCCTCTACTTCTGAGAAGGGACCTGCTTCAGCAGGGTACTTGTCTTTTTCAAGACTTACCGCGGCTGCGTTTGACGGCATGGCGTTTGAATGCCAGATCCTAAAAGGAAAAGGCATTCCAGAAGAAGTCATTCCTACCTTGATAAAGGCAAGGAAGGAAGTCACCGCGAAGCATTATCGCCGTATTTGGCGAAAATATGTTGCGTGGTGCGAGCAGCGGAGTGCTCCGATGGAGGAATTTCAACTGGGTCGTTTTCCTACATTTCCTGCAATCAGGATTGTCTATGGGTCTCAAATTGGGATCTATTAAGGTTCAAATTTCGGCCCTATCAATATTCTTCCAAAAAGAATTGGCCTCAGTCCCTGAGGTCCAGATTTTTATCAAAGGAGTACTGCATATACAGCCTCCTGTGGTGCCTAAGGTGGCACCGTGGGATCTAAATGTAGTTTTAGATTTCCTCAAATCCAATTGGTTTGAACCACTAAAGAATGTGGATTTGAAATATCTCACATGGAAAGTGACTATGTTACTGGCCCTGGCTTCGGCCGGGAGAGTATCTGAACTGGCGGCTTTGTTTTATAAAAGCCCTTATTTAATTTTCCATTCGACATAGGGCAGAGCTGCGGACGCGTCCGCATTTTCTCCCTAAGGAGGTATCAGCGTTTCACCTGAACCAGCCTATTGTAGTGCCTGCGGCTACAGACGACTTGAAGGACTCCAAGTTGTTGGACGTTGTCAGAGCCTTAAAAATATACATTTAAAGGACGGCTGGAGTCAGAAAATCTGACTCGCTGTTTATACTGTATGCACCCAACAAGTTGGGTGCACCTGCTTCTAAGCAGTCGATTGCTCGTTGGATTTGTAACAAAATTCAACTTGTACATTCTGTGGCAGGCCTGCCACAGCCTAAATCTGTTAAGGCCCATTCCGCAAGGAAGGTGGGCTCATCTTGGGCGGCTGCCCGAGGGGTCTCGGCATTACAACTCTGCCGAGCAGCTACGTGGTCAGGGGAGAACACGTTTGTAAATTTTTACAAATTTGATACCCTGGCAAAGGAGGACCTGGAGTTCTCTCATTCGGTGCTGCAGAGTCATCCGCACTCTCCCGCCCGTTTGGGAGCTTTGGTATAATCCCCATGGTCCTTTCAGGAACCCCAGCATCCACTTAGGACGATAGAGAAAATAAGAATTTACTTACCGATAATTCTATTTCTCGGAGTCCGTAGTGGATGCTGGGCGCCCATCCCAAGTGCGGATTATCTGCAATACTTGTACATAGTTATTGTTAACTAATTCGGGTTATTGTTAGGAAGCCATCTTTCAGAGGCTCCTCTGTTATCATACTGTTAACTGGGTTTAGATCACAAGTTGTACGGTGTGATTGGTGTGGCTGGTATGAGTCTTACCCGGGATTCAAAATCCTCCCTTATTGTGTACGCTCGTCCGGGCACAGTACCTAACTGGAGTCTGGAGGAGGGTCATAGGGGGAGGAGCCAGTACACACCACCTGACCTGTAAAAGCTTTACTTTTGTGCCCTGTCTCCTGCGGAGCCGCTATTCCCCATGGTCCTTTCAGGAACCCCAGCATCCACTACGGACTCCGAGAAATAGAATTATCGGTAAGTAAATTCTTATTTTCATTTTACCTTTGTATGCCTTACTGCCATGTTTTATTTATAGCACAGTGTAATCTATGTAGTGGACCCAAAATGGCTGCATCACATGGTACTCTCTTGTGTAGAATAAACAATGCATGGTTTTAAACTCTCCTAATATATTTGTCTTCCTAAGTATGTGTCATTTCTTCACCTTTTGAGAGAATTTATTTATTAAGACAACTTCAAGCAAAATATATTTAAAATTTAAATGTCTATTTTTATTTTAAGCAAAATGTAGCCTATTTTTGTTCTACTACTACTACTTCTTCTTCTTCTTCTTCTTCTTCTCCTTCTTCTTCTTTGTATTCCTCTTCTTCTTTAAAAACACCACACCGTCTTTAAGAAAAAAGTTTATTAGTCAGGGTCTTCATCTTCACCTGGGGGCGGCAGCCTTTAAGTTCTTTAGCATGGCTGCCGCCTTCCCAGGGCTTCCAGCTTCTTCACCTGGTGGGCGGCGGCTGTTAAGCTCTTTTGCATAGCACTTGGAGAACCACAATTGCCAGCATGTCCGGACATAAAGGGCCCCCTGGCACCTGTAAAGAAAATATTAAAATAAAAACACCACACCGTCTTTAATTTTTCTTTTTATTAGTCAGGGTCTTCACCTGGGAACGGCGGCATTTAAACACTTTTGCATGGCCACTGCCTCTCCAGGGCTTCCGCCGTCTTCACCTGGGGGGCCGCCGCCTCCCCAGGGCTTCCGCCGTCTTTCTCCGGCGTCTTCACCTGGGAGGCAGCGGCCTTTAAGCTCTTTTGCATGGCTGCCGCCTTCCCAGGGCTTCCAGCGTCTTCACCTGGTGGATGGTGGCTGTTAAGCTTTTTTGCATAGCACTTGGAGAACCACAAGTGCCAGCATGTCCGGACATAAAGGGCCCACTGGCACCTGTAGTCCACCTGTAAAAAAAATATTAAAATAAAAACACCACACCATCTTTAAAAAAATAAGAATTTACTTACCGATAATTCTATTTCTCGTAGTCCGTAGTGGATGCTGGGGACTCCGTCAGGACCATGGGGAATAGCGGGCTCCGCAGGAGACAGGGCACATCTAAAAAGCTTTTTAGGTCACATGGTGTGTACTGGCTCCTCCCCCTATGACCCTCCTCCAAGCCTCAGTTAGGTACTGTGCCCGGACGAGCGTACACAATAAGGAAGGATCTTGAATCCCGGGTAAGACTCATACCAGCCACACCAATCACACCGTACAACTTGTGATCTGAACCCAGTTAACAGTATGATAACAAAACGAAGTAGCCTCCGAAAAGATGGCTCACAACAATAGTAATAACCCGATTTTTGTAACAATAACTATGTACAAGCATTGCAGACAATCCGCACTTGGGATGGGCGCCCAGCATCCACTACGGACTACGAGAAATAGAATTATCGGTAAGTAAATTCTTATTTTCTCTAACGTCCTAGTGGATGCTGGGGACTCCGTCAGGACCATGGGGATTATACCAAAGCTCCCAAACGGGCGGGAGAGTGCGGATGACTCTGCAGCACCGAATGAGAGAACTCCAGGTCCTCCTTAGCCAGAGTATCAAAATTTGTAAAATTTTACAAACGTGTTCTCCCCTGACCACGTAGCTGCTCGGCAAAGTTGTAATGCCGAGACTCCTCGGGCAGCCGCCCAGGATGAGCCCACCTTCCTTGTGGAATGGGCATCTACATATTTCGTCTGTGGCAGGCCTGCCACAGAATGTGCAAGCTGAATTGTACTACAAATCCAGCGTGCAATAGACTGCTTAGAAGCATGAGCACCCAGCTTGTTGGGTGTATACAGTATAAACAGCAAGTCAGACTTTCTGACTCCAGCCGTCCTAACTATATATATATATATATATTTTTAGGGCCCTGACCACGTCTAGTAACTTGGAGTCCTCCAAGTCCCTAGTAGCCGCAGGCACCACAAGAGGTTGTTTCAGGTGAAAACGCTGACACCCCTTCATGAAGAAACTGGAGACGAGTCCCAGTTCTGTCCTGTTCAAATGGAAAATTTTTAATATGGGCTTTTGTAAGACAAAGCCGCCCATTCTGACAATCGCCTGGCCGAGGCCAGGGCTAACAACATGGTCACTTCCCATGTGAGATATTTGTCAACAGCATGGTCACTTTCCATGTGAGATATTTCAAATCCACAGATTTGAGCGGTTCAAACCAATATGATTTTAAGAAATCCCAACACTATGTTGAGATCTCACGGTGCCCCTAGGGGCACAAAAAAGCTGTATATGCAATACATCCTTTACAATCTGGACTTCAGGAACTGAAGTCAATTCTTTCTGGAAGAAAATCTACAGGGCCGAAATTTAAATGTTAATGAACCCCAATTTGAGGTCCAAAACACTCCTGTTTTCAGGAAGTGTAGAAATCGACCTAGTTGAATTTCCGTCGTGGAGCCTTCCTGGCCTCACCCACGCAACATATTTTCACCACATGTGGTGATGACGTTGTGCGGTCACCTCCTTCCTGGCTTTGACCAGGGTAGGTATGACCTCTTATGGAATGCCTTTTCCCCTCAGGATCCGGCATTCAACCGCCATGCCGTCAAACGCAGCCGCGGTAAGTCTTGGAATAGACATGGTACTTGCTGAATCAAGTCCCTTCTTAGCTCCCCAGGCCCTTAGTCCTCTGTGAGCATTTCTTGAAGTTCCGGGTACCAAGTCCCTCTTGGCCAATCCGGAGCCACTAGTATAGTTCATACTCCTCTATGTCTTATAATTCTCAATACCCTGGTTATGAGAAACAGAGGAGGGAACACATACACAGACTGGTACACCCACGGTGTTACCAGAACATCCACAGCTATCGCCTGAAGGTCTCATGACCTGGCGGAATACCTGTCCCGTTTTTGTTCGGGCGGGACGCCATCATGTCCACCTTTGGTCTTTGCCAACGGTCCACAATCATGTTGAAAAACTTCCCTATGAAGTTTCCACTCTCCCGGGTGGAGGTCATGCCTGCTGAGGAAGTCTGCTTCCCAGTCGTCCACTCCCGGAAAGAACACTGCTGACAGTGCTATCACATGATTTTCCGCCTAGCGAAAAATCCTTGCAGTTTTCACTGCCCTCCTGCTTCTTGTGCCGCCCTTCTGTTTACGTGGGCGACTGCCGTGATGTTATCCCACTGGATCAATACCGGCTGACCTTGAAGCAGAGGTCTAGCTAAGTTTAGAGCATTATAAATTTGCTCTAAGCTTATTTATGCGGAGAGAATTCTCCAGACTTAATCACACTTCCCTGGAAATTTTTTCCCTGTGTGACTGTTCCCCAGCCTCTCAGGCTGGCCTCCGTGGTCACCGGCATCCAATCCTGAATGCCGAATCTGCGGCCCTCTAGAAGATGAGCACTCTGTAATCACCACAGGAGAGACACCCTTTTCCTTGGATATAGGGTTATCCGCTGATGCATCTGAGGATGCGATCCGGACCATTTGTCCAGCAGATCCCACTGAAGAGTTCTTGCGGGAAATCTGCCGAATGGAATTGCTTCGTAATAAGCCACCATTTTTACCAGGACTCTTGTGCAATGATGCACTGACACTTTTCCTGGTTTTAGGAGGATCCCGATTAGCTCGGATAACTCCCTGGTTTTCTCCACTGGGAGAAACACGTTTTTCTGGACTGTGTCCAGAATCTTCCCTAGGAACAGTAGACGTGTCGTCGGAAAAAGCTGCGATTTTGGAATATTTAGAATCCACTCGTGCTGTCGTAGAACTACTTAAGATAGTGCTACTCCGACCTCCAACTGTTCTCTGGACCTTGCCCTTATCAGGAAAGCGTCCATGTTTCTTTTAAGAAAAATCATCATTCCGGCCATTACCTTGGTAAAGACCCGGGGCGCCGTGGACCATCCAAACGGCAGCGTCTGAACTGATAGTGACAGTTCTGTACCAGGAACCTGAAGTACCCTTGGTGAGAAGGGCAAATTTGGACCTGTAGGTAAACGTCCCTGATATCCAGTGACATCATATCATCCCCTTCTTCCTGGTTCGCTATCACTGCTCCGAGTGACTCCATCTTGATTTGAACGCTTGTATGTAAGTGTTCAAATATTTCAGATCTCACCGAGCCGGTTGGCTTCAGTACCACAATATAGTGTGGAATACTACCCCCTTCCTTGTTGTAAGAAGGGTACTTTGATTATCACCTGCTGGGAATACAGCCTGTGAATTGTGTGAGGGGGAGACGTCTCGAATTTCCAATGTACACCTGGGATATTACATGTAGGATCCCGGAGTTCCCTTGCGAGTGTTGCTGAAACTCTTGAGATGACCCCCTACCGCACCTGAGTCCGCTTGTACGGCCCCAGCGTTATGCTGCGGACTTGGCAGAAGCCGTGAGGAGCTTCTGTTCCTGGGAATGAGCTGCTTGCTGCAGTCTTCTTCCCTTTCCTCTCCCCCTGGGCAGATATGACTGGCCTTCGCCCGCCTGCCCGTATGGGGACGAAAGGACTGAGACTGAAAAGACTGTGTCCTTTTCTGCCAATATGTGACTCGGGGTAACAAAAGGTGGATTTTTCAGCTGTTGCCATGGCCACCAGGTCCAATGGACCGCCCCTTTATACGGCAATACTTCCATATGCCGTCTGGAATCTGCCTCACCTGACCACTGTCGTGTCTTCGTCTGGCAGATATGTACATCACATTTATTCTTTGATGCCAGAATGCAAATATGCCTCTGCGCATCACACATATATAGAAATGCATCCCTAAAATGCTCTATAGACAATAAAATCCTGTCCCTGTCAAGGGTATCAAAATTTTCAGTCAGGAAATCCGACCAAGCCCCCTCAGCGCTGCACATCCAGGCTGAGGCGATTGCTGGTCGTAGTATAACACCAGTATGTGTGTATATACTGTTATGATATTTTTCAGCTTCCTATCAGCTGGCTCCTTGAGGGCGGCCGTATCTGGAAACGGTAACGCCATGTTTTTTATATGCGTGTGAGCGCCTTGTCCACCCTAAGGTGTGTTTTCCAACTCGCCCTTACTACTGGCGGGAAAAAGGGTATACCGCCCATAACTTTCTGTCGGAGGAACCCCACGTATCATCACACACTTCATTTAATTTATCTGATTCAGGCAAAACTACAAGTAGTTTATTCCCACCCTACAAAATACCCTTATTTGTGGTACTTGTGGTATCAGAAATACGTAACACCTCCTTCATTGCCCTTAACATGTAACTTGTGGCCCTAAAGGAAAAATACGTTTGTTTCTTCACCGTCGACACTGGGGTCAGTGTCCGTGTCAGTGTCTGTCGACCGACTGAGGTAAATGGGCGTTTTTACAAGCCCCTGACGGTGTCTGAGACGCCTGGACCGATACTAATTTGTCCGCCGGCTGTCTCATGTCGTCAACCGGCTTGCAGCGTGTTGACATTATCACGTAATTCCATAAGTAAGCCATCCATTCTGGTGTCGACTCCCTAGAGAGTGACATCACCATTACAGGCAATTTTCTCCGTCTCCTCACCAACATTTTCCTCATACATGTCGACACACACGTACCGACCTACAGCACACACATACAGGGAATGCTCTGATAGAGGACAGGACCCACTAGCCCTTTGGGGAGACAGAGGGAGAGTTTGCCAGCACACACCAAAAGCGCCATAATGTATATAACAACCCTAGAAGGTGTTGTTTCTATATATGGGCTCTTAATATATAATTATATCGCCAATTTATGCCCCCCTTCTCTTTAACCCTGTTTCTGTAGTGCAGGGGAGAGTGGGAGCCTTCCTCACCAGCGGAGCTGGTCAGGAAAATGGCGCTGAGTGCTGAGGAGAATAAGCTCCGCCCCTTTCACGGCGGGCTTTTCTCCCGGTTATTAGGAAAACTGGCCTGGGTTAAATACATACATATAGCCTTAATGGCTATATGTGATGTATTTATTTGCCAAATAGGTATTTATATTGCTGCCCAGGGCGCCCCCAGCAGCGCCCTGCACCCTCCGTGACCGTGTCAGTGAGCCGTGTAGCAACAATGGCGCACAGCTGCAGTGCTGTGCGCTACCTCTCTGAAGACTGTGAAGTCTTCTGCCGCCTGTTTCCGGACCTCCGTTCCGCCGTCTTTCTTCAGCATCTGTAAGGGGGATCGGCGGCGCGGCTCCGGGACGAACCCCAGGCTGACCTGTGTTCCGACTCCCTCTGGAGCTCAGTGTCCAGTAGCCTAAAACTTCAATCCTCCTGCACGCAGGTGAGTTGCAAGTCTCTCCCCTAAGTCCCTCGTTGCAGTGATCCTGTCGCCAGCAGGAATCACTGATTAGAAACCTAAAAAAAACTTTACTAAACAGCTCCTTAAGAGAGCCATCCAGTTTGCACCCTTCTCGGACGGGCACAAAAACCTAACTGAGGCTTGGAGGAGGGTCATAGGGGGAGGAGCCAGTACACACCATGTGACCTAAAAAGCTTTTTAGATGTGCCCTGTCTCCTGCGGAGCCCGCTATTCCCCATGGTCCTGACGGAGTCCCCAGCATCCACTAGGACGTTAGAGAAAAAGTTTATTATTCAGGGTCTTCACCTGGGGGCGGCGGCCTTTAAGCTCGTTTGCATGGCTACAGCCCATCCAGGACTTCCAGCGTCTTCTTTCTTAAGGAGCTCTTCCGCCGTCGGACTGACGCCGATGCCTCGTGCTGACTCATATAAGTCAGCCGGAGGGGCCGGGGTGATGACGCAGCGAGCCGTGATTGGCTCGTGGTTGCCATCTTGAATTTATAAAATGACGCTGAGGTGCCATTTTTGAAATTGGTACTGCTCCGCTGCCAAACTCTGCAGAATGGCAGTGCCACTAATACTCTCACTGCCACCAATGCCCACACCTCCGCGCACCCATATAGTGATGGCAGCGGATCCAGTGACGGATCCTCTGGCCAATCACTGTGGCCTCACTGACAGGGGTGTGCTTTCATGGGTTGAAAGCACGTCCCTGTATGAAAGCAGCACCTCTAATGGTGCCGCTTTCCCATGCATTTCCAATGGACTTTTAATACCCATTGGTAGGCTCCACCCCCCCCCCCCACCACCCCCTCTGCTCCCACACCCTTCCCCATTCACACTGGGAGGCACCACGATCGGTGCCTCCCAAACACATTTAAACAGAAATAATGATTAGATTAATATAAATTAGATACTTATGACACAGAATACAGTATGTGTCATAAGTATCTTCTTTATATTATTTTAATCATTAATGACAGGGGAGGCACTGCCTCCCCTGCCTTCCCTGACTGCACGTCCCTGGTTTGCCCAGACCATCCACCCTCCAACTAACCTTGCCTAACCCAACTTCCCATCTGTCACCTCAAATCTGATATCTTGACCTATTTACCCGGCAGGAAAAAAACGCACCTATACGTCAATGGTTAGAGAGTGAAAAAAGAGAGCAAGAAATGAGTGGGGCATGGAGAGCCCAACGGGGGAATGCAGAGGTAAAGGCCCATGCTTAGGGGTGTGGCCTGCTGCCACAGAGGCTTGGCTAACATGGTATAGGGCCCATGATAAATATATATAGTAAATACTGCTAGTACATGCATGATAATGTACCAGATTAATAACTGCAATGCACTGTAGATAATATGTATAATGTACAATTCAAGTGCACAGACGGGACCTGATCCATAGATGAGGAGGTAGGCCCCCAGACAGTAGGGCCCACCGGTGGTTTCCCCTGTACCCCTATGGGTTATGACTGTCCCCCTCCCCCCACACTCCCTGAGTGGGAATGAGGGGGGAGGGGGACAGTCATAACCACCATAGCATTCATTTCTGACGCTAACAGGAATTACAACTGTACAAATGTAGCTATTCTCGTTGTGGCTACATCTTAAGGCGATTGCGCCTTGCTAGTCGCAACCGCACCGCCTACATCTGGACATTTAAGACATGTGTGTGCCCCATTCACATGGATGGGGGCGGCAAATGCCACAACTCGACATAGCTAGGCACAGGTGCGCATTGCGGCGTCGAGGGTGCACGTTTCCCTCAGATGTAGCCATGATCAGCATGGCTACATCTGTATATAGTATTGGATAAAAACAAAGGTAATGATTAAAGCACAATTTAATTATCTTACATCTCTACATATTAATAAAAATGGATCAGCGTGCAACACTGGCACACTGGGATTTAGGCAGGCAGAGAGAGAGAGAGTAAAGCACCCTTCATATATCTCCAATGGCCCATTTGCAGCCGCTTGTGGATGTTAAGTAATGGCACTGTCCCAGTAGGTGTGAGATTGTATGGTCCACGGCTATGACCACACCCCCTCCTCCCAGGCCCCGCCTCCTAAAGCCCGACATTCTCACCTGTCAGTGAGATCAGCAGGCAGCAGCCACAGAGCCGTGCAGGCAGTGCTCTGGCCGCCCCTCCCCTCTCCTCCAGAGTCCACTCGGGTCCTGACTGAGCCAGACAGTGACACACACAAGCTCCGCCTCCCACACTATCCTACAGGAGGAAGGAGCAGCTGCTGCTGATATTGATGCATGATGCCAGGTAACTTCTGTAAATGCTCCACGATGAGCAGAATCGATTTATGAAATGTATGTGTGTGTGTGTGTGTCTGTATGGGGGTGAATGTGTTAATGGGCATTGGGATGTACAAATTGTTGGGTTTAGTGCTAGGTGGGGGAGCTAATTGGGGCTGTGTGAGTTAAGTATGAGTGCTGTGTAGTATGGCTGCTGTGTGAGAGTAGTATGGGTGCTGTGTGAGCATAGTATGGGTGCTGTATGAGAGTAGTATGGGTGCTGTGTAGTATAGGTGCTGTGTGAGTGTAGTATGGGTGCTGTGTAGTATGGGTGCTGTGTGAGAGTGGTATGGGTGCCGTGTGAGTGCAGTATGGGTGCTGTGTGAGAGTGGTATGGGTGCCGTGTAGTATGGGTGCTGTGTGAGCGTAGTATGGGTGCTGTGTGAGAGTGGTATGGGTGCCGTGTGAGTGCAGTATGGGTGCTGTGTGAGAGTGGTATGGGTGCCGTGTAGTATGGGTGCTCTGTGAGCGTAGTATGGGTGCTGTGTGAGCGTAATATGGGTGCCGTGTGCGCGTGGTATGGGTGCTGTGTGAGCGTAGTATGGCCGCTGTGTGAGCGTAATATGAGTGCTGTGTAGTATGGGTGCTGTGTGAGCATAGTATGGGTGCTGTGTGAGAGTGGTATGGGTGCCGTGTAGTATGGTGCTGTGTGAGAGTGGTATGGGTGCCGTGTAGTATGGGCGCTGTGTGAGCGTAGTATGGGTGCTGTGTGAGCGTAGTATGGGTGCTGTGTGAGCGTAGTATGGGTGCTGCTGTGTGAGCGTAGTATGGGTCCTGTTTGAGCGTAGTATGGGTGGTGCTGTGTGAGGGGAGCTTTATGTGAACTGATAGTGTGGGTGGATTAATGTGCTAACGGGTGTTGGAAGGCGGGATTGATAATGAATTGGGGAGAGATGGGGTAATGGATGCACGGAAACGGGGGGGGGGGCTTCAGTAATGGGTTCTTGGACAGGGATATGTTTGCGGTTGCTGTTTAGGGGAAATTGGTTAATCAGTGCCACCACCAAGTAAATCCCATGCCACCTCTAAGACACCACATGATACCCCATGTCACCTTTAAGACACCACATGATACCCCATGTCACCTTTAAGACACCACATGATACCCCATGTCACCTCTAAGACACCACATGATACCCCATGTCACCTCTAAGACACCACATGATACCCCATGTCAGCTCTAAAACACCACATGATACCCCATGTCAGCTCTAAAACACCACATGATACCCCATGTCACCACCAAGACACCGCATGATACCCCATGTCACCACCAAGACACCACATGATACCCCATGTCACCACCAAGACACCACATGATACCCCATGTCACCACCAAGACACCACATGATACCCCATGTCACCACCAAGACACCACATGATACCCCATGTCACCACCAAGACACCACATGATACCCCATATCCCCACATGATACCCCATTTCCCCACATGTCACCACATTTCACCAGATGAGCTGCGGTTTAGTATGCTAAGGGGGCTATTCAATTGTTTGAAAAGTCAGTTGGGAGTCTGTTTTTTCCTATCTAATAGACAGGAAAAAACAGACACCCAACCGACTTTTCAAACATTTGAATCTCCCCCTAAAAGTAGCAAAACTACAACTGCTTTCTCTAGCATGAGGGGGGGCCGCCCAGCACAGGGCAAGGCCGCCCCACATGCTGCGTCCGCCCCCCCCCCCCCCGCTTATACACGAGTGCATTGCTATACAGAGATGCGCTCGCATTTTAAGGGTAGCCCTCTGCTTCTGCAGCCTAGCTGTGAAGGCAGTCGCCGGGCCGCCATCTTTTGGGTCGCAGCTGCTGCGTGTGCCGTCATGCAACCGCTGCGGCCCACCCAACAAATGGTCCAGAAACGTCTGCGTTGTCCGGACCACGCCCCTCAAACGGTGCGTCGCCGCCCCATCACCTCCCCCGCCAGGATTCCTTATGGTGTGATAGGGGAGTAGGTCCATGGGGGGTGACACCATGAGTTAACACACCGGGTGACACCAACCCTAGTGACGCCTCTGATACTATGCTATCCCCAAGGTCGTAAGTCATATATTATAATAGTCATGCTAAACGTCTGCCGACAATTCAAAATAAGCTGCTCTTATCTTTGTCCAGTCACTAACCTTCTACCAGTGTGCTATGCCGTGCCAGGCCTCTGAAAGCATATGCAAGAGACAGCAACAGCATTGCCCTGACATAGGCAGTTTCCATTATGACATCACAGCATGACCTCACACAACCCACCAGACCGGCTAAGACTGGTTATTTCTGGTTTGAGGCCCTTGTCTTTTACGTGACTGACCTAAGGGAAATGTGACTTAAAATTATTACATGAGAAAAATGTTATTACTGCCATTTGCCGGCAGTTTTGCTCACTTAGGTGGTCATTCCGAGTTGTTCGCTCGTTGCCGATTTTCGTTATTTTGCGATTTTCCGCTTACTGCGCATGCGCAATGTAAATTTGCTATGCAGTTAGGTATTTTACTCACGGCATTACGAGGTTTTTTCTTCGTTCTGGTGATTGTAATGTGATTGACAGGAAGTGGGAGTTTCTGGGCGGAAACTGGCCGTTTTGTGGGTGTGTTGGAAAAAACGCTACCGTTTCTGGGAAAAACGCGGTTGTGGCTGGAGAAACGGGGGAGTGTCTGCTGTCTGGGCGAATGCTGGGTGTGTTTGTGACGTCAAACCAGGAACGAAACTGACTGAAATGATCGGAATAGCTAAGTCCAGAGCTACTCAGAAACTGCTAAGAAAGGTCTATTCGCAATATTGCGAATCCGTCGGTCGCAATTTTGAGAAGCTAAGATTCACACCCAGTAGGCGGCGACTTAGCGTGTGCAAAACTGCTAAAAGCAGCTTGCGAGCGAACAACTCGGAATGAGGGCCTTAGTGGCATCTAATCTTGTGATGTATATTTTATATTTTACAAATAGAGCCTGATTAAGGTTGGATCACAATCGCAATAAGCGATCCAACGGTAAAAATTGCTAAGAGGATGCGGGATCCTGCGCAGGGCCCATCCTGCGTATGCGCCTGCATTTTCTACGGCGCCCCACAGAAAATGCGATTGCTTCTGCCTGTCTATGAGGCAGAGATGGTCACGGGGGTGTGTGGGGGGGGAGTCAACGCTCCATTTCAAAGACGGAGATGGAGTATTGCAGGGATGAGACTTCAAAACAGGGGCGGCAACGGAGAAACAGGGGGCGTAGTCGGTGCAGCTGCATGACATCACACGCAGCCGATGCTATCACAAAAATGGCTGTGGGTCTCATGCGGGCGCCTAACATATGGGGCATACTAGCCCTGTGCTGGGCGTCCCCCCGCATGTCAGAGAATCTGATTATAAATGTGCTAAATTTAGCACATCCAGAATCAGGTCTGAATCACCCCCATGGAACAAAAAAAAAGGCCCAAATTATGTGATTTTAGTTTTGTTTGTCAATTTTTGAAAACAAAAAAACAAAACCAGTTACGGCAGTTTGGCAAAAACCAAATACAAAGCCGGATGACGAATCAGGGCCAATTGCAAATCCAGCAAAAATGGTCCTGTGCACATCTCTAGTAATATTCTAATACCACATTGAGTTTGCTAGCATTGTATGCCTAGGGATGTGCTGATATGAGACATCCCTTTAACTCCTGTTTTATTGAGTTTAATAAATTATTCCTGTAGTTTAGCTGGTCATTCAAAACTTGGGATCAGTGCTACCATATGGTCCCTACTGGTCTGCACATGTACACTGATGTTGCTTGCTAACTGGTAGCTGCATTAGAAGTTGTTGCATTCCACAGGAGTAGCTAGCTGCTTATATCCAGTTTTGCGTTCCACATGGCATAGTTCAGGAGCACCAGTGCCACATTTTACATATGGTACCCTGAGGTTACCGGCAGAGAGGTGCATCTCTGCCTGACCGATTACGTGACTTAAGTGTTGAACAGTGTATTGTTGCTATAGGATGTGATACCACTACCAGGCAGGCCATGTGGTCCAAATTAAACTACTGTACATGTAGTTTGCTGTCTTTTTGTACATTATTCTGTTGGTATAAACATACTTGCCTACTCTCCCTCATTCTGCAGGAGACTCCCTGAAATAGAAGAAATCTCCCAAACTCCCTGAATAGTCCAGCAATCTCACTGATTGCACCTTAACCCCTGATGGGGGGTAAGGTAGAGAATAGAATAACAGTTGGTAAGAGTAATTCTAGAAAGGCACTTGTAAATAATGGTAAGTTACCATTAAAGCAAAAGGGCAAAGGAAATATTAACATAAAATGTCTGCTTGCGAAAGCAAAAAGCCTATCAGGTAAAATGGGGGGATTGGAATGGCATGTATCAAAAAATCAGTATGATATTATAGGTATTACGGAAACATGGTGGGACGACTCTCACGACTAGGTTACTAATTTGGAGGGATATTCACTTCTCAGGAGGGACAGGGCTACCAAAAGGGGAGGAGGGGTTTGTCTCTATGTAAAACCATCTCTAAAACCAAACTTAATATATGTTATTTACGAGGGGACTGGTGATAATGTGGAATCACTATGGGTTGAGATCACTAGTGGGGGCACTGAAATAAAGAAACTAGTCATTGGCACATGCTACAAGCAACCAGATATTAGCATACGTGATGAGGAACTGTTCTCACAGCAAATTGAAAAAGCTGCGGGAATGGGGGACATCCTAGTGTTAGGGGATTTTTAACTATCCGGGTATAAACTGGAGTAACGATTCATGTGTAAAAATTAGGAGCAGCAGGATTCTAAACACATTAAAGGATCAATACTTGTCTCAATTAGTCGAGGACCCAACCAGAGGTTATATTGTTCTGGACCAAGTTATTACCAATAATGTGGACATTATATCAAACATTACAGTTGGGGAGACCTTGGGAAACAGTGATCACTATATGATCACATTCAGCATCAGTTTCAAGAAACATAGCTATAAGGAATAAACAAAAACATTCAACTTTAGAAAAGCTAACTTCAATATGCTAAACGACATTGACTGGGAAGTTTTGTTTCATAGTAAAGACACATCGGAAATGTGGGATGCTTTAAAAGGGTTGCTTGATAGCAATATTCACAAATTCATACCCTTGGGCAGTAAATGCAAGAGTAATAGACTCAAATCAATGTGGCTTAATAAGGATGTCAAAGAAGCAATGGCTAAAAAGAGGTGTTCTTTTAAAGCATTTAAAACTAATGGAGGGGAGGAGTCATTCCAGTATTACAAAGAATGCAATAAAATATGCAAAAAAGTAATAAGGGCAGCTACAATTGTAAACGAAAAACAAATTGCTATAGAGAATAAAGCCAATTCCAAAGAGTTTTATAAATACATAAACATTAAAGGGTTAAAAAATAGAACATAGGCCCATTAAAAGATGAACTGCGAGCCTTGGAAACGATGTCAAAATAAAAGCGGATATACTGAATGGCTTTTTTTCACCAGGGAGGATCAGACGGTGTTAGTAGTGCATAACGACAGTGAAGGTAATGATTCTTGGCTAGATGCTTGTTTAAGTGAGGAAATAGTCCTGGAGAGACTAAGCAACATAAAGATTAATAAATCACCGGGACCAAATGGTTTTCATACGAGGGTTATTATGGAGCTTAAGGCACAGCTTGCAAGACCCTTATACTTGATTTTCTATAGTTCCATTAAATCGGGTATGGTACCGATGGATTGGCGTATAGCTGAGGTAGTGCCATTATTTTAAAAGGGTTCTAAAAATCATCCTGGGTACTATAGACCAGTTAGTTTAACCTCTATAGTGGGTAAAATATTGGAAGGAATTTTGAGGGATAGCATAGAGGATTATCTGCGGAATACTAAGTTTATGAGCAGGAGTTACCATGGGTTTGTGAGCGACAGATCATGTCAAACTAACTTAATTAGCTTCTACGACGAAGTGAGCGATAATCTTAACCAGTGAAAAGCAGTGGATGTGGTCTATTTAGATTTTGTAAAAGCCTTCAATACAGTGCCTCACAAGAGACTGATTCTCAAATTAAGGGAACTTGGCCTAGGATACACTATTTGTACATGGATAGGTAATTGGCTGGATAACAGGGTACAACGAGTAGTGGTCAATGAGATGCTCTCCAGCTGGGCACTAGTAGTCAGCGGTATACCACAAGGGTCCATATTTGGTCCACTACTGTTCAATATATGTATTAATGACCCAGGAATAGGCCTGGGAAGCATAGTATCAATCTTTGCAGATGATACTAAACTGTGTAAGGTAATTAATTCAGAAATAGATGTGGAGTCTCTACAGAATGACTTATTTAAACTTGAATTCTGGGTGTCTAAATGGGGAATGAGGTTCAATATTGAAAAATGCAAAGCTATGCATTTTGGGATTAAAAACAAACTTGCATCCTATTCACTTAATGGGGAAAATATAGGGGTATCAGTAGTGGAAAAAGATTTGGGGGTCCTCATAGATAATACACTCAATAGCAGTACACAGTGTCAAAATGCAGTGAAGAAGACAAGTAAAGTCCTTGCTTGCATAAAACGGGGTATTGAGACCAGGGACGAGGATGTAATCATGCCGCTGTACAAATCATTGGTACGTCCGCACCTGGAATATTGTGTTCAGTTTTTGGCACCATATTATAAAAAAGATATTGGAGAACTCGAAAGAGTTCAAAGGCGTGCTACTAAACTGATTAAAGGGTTAGAGACACTGGAGTACGAGGAAAGGCTAACTATGTTAAATATGTATACTCTAGAAAAGAGGCGTCTAAGAGGAGATATTATTAATATCTTCAAATATGTAAAGGGTCATTACAAGGAGTTAGCAGGGGATTTGTTTATTAATAGAACTCTGTATAGGACACATGGACACTCACTGAGGTAAGAGGAGAGAAAATTCCATACAAAACGTAGGAAGGGGTTCTTCAGGGCAATAAAGATTTGGAACTCCCTGCCGGAGAAGGTAATAATGGCAGACTCTGTAAATGCATTCAAAATCAGATTGGACAGCTTTCTAGCTGAAAACAGTATAACCTGGGCAGAGTCAAGGTCTGCAGAACCATGACCGGAACACCAACTGTCAGTGCAGTGCTATATGCTGGAAGTCCAACTGCACTAAGTGAGTGTAATAATTCCACTTATACTGTATAGTCATTTTGGACAGGTTGGTATTGGGTGATCGGTGGTTGGGAGACTGGCGGTCACCATACCGACGCCGGGATTCCGTCTGTCAGATGGCCAGCAGGGGGGATTTCGGCCAGCACAACAAAGACCCTTGCGGGCTAGTTGCGCATGCCACAGGTTCTATCCCACTCTATGGGAATAGTCCCTGTTGCTCGGCATGCCAACTGGCGGGCTAGTCAGTGTTCATGATGCCAGCGCTGGTATTGTAACCGCATCCTTTTTGGACTTGAGGAGCCTGCACACTGCAAGCATCTGGTTGTTCATTTATTGTTCCTCTCCCTGATGTTAGATCGAGACCATACATACCTCAATCCTTTTCTAGGTCACTAAGCTATACAACAGTGAAAATGTGATATAAATTCATACAGTAGTTTTTGTGTGATGCCAGAACGTACAGACACAGTCTAAATTTCACTTTTTTTTTGTCTCCATGGTCCATAAACAGTCCCTAGAAGTATAATTCTCAATAAAAAAATGTCTATGTACAGACACAACCCTTACAGTTTTATTATATGTATATATTTTTATTGTAGGGTGTCCCTATTTATCTTTGGCTATGTAAGGCTTTGTGTGAACCCAATTTCCACTGTTGTTATGTTGTTTATTACTGTTCCAGTGTTTCAATGATAACCTCATTTAAGGACAAAACGATGAAAACTAGTGTGCCCTGAGCAGTCTCCAGGTGTGCCGCCATAGAAGCACATCCAGGCCGTCAGTGTTTTGCCGTTACTGAGGCCCTGGAACGATCAATACTGGTGGGTTTAGTGGTTGCAGAGCCAGTTCTTATTTAGGACCTGGGCAGTGTTGGGCTCTTCTGGCTTTCTCAGATGTGGCTCAGGCATTACCTATGGAGAAGCTGTAACATGACATCATAGGACATGCAACTGCACCATGCATCACCATTATATTTAAATGTGCCTTGGCAATACTTAAATCTTGTTCAGTGTGCCGCGAGATGTAAAGGGATGAAAATCTCTTTGCTACAGTGTCGTCACCATGTTGTTATAAAAACAACAAAAGACGAGCATTGGTAAAGGGGCTGCTGGAGGGGCCTGGCAGAAGCCCCAGTTTGCTACCCCTCCCCAGTATGCCTGTGCTGTAGCCAGTGGCAGTGGCGCGGGCTTCATGGTGATTTCTTTGGGAAGATGGCACTGCACATAGAAAGCAAAGACTCTGGCACTGCTCCTGATTGGCTTCTGGTCCGTGAACATGGACCGGCACCTGATTTAAGATACCTGTGCCATCGCCGGAGATTGGACTGGGGAGCAAAAGAGTTGTGCGCTGTGCTCTCCTGCCCTCGATGCAAGCAAGGTGGTTGGGCCGCAAAAGGACCCCTGCCCGCGGGCCACAAAAGGATGCGGTAGGAGCTGCGAGTTTGACACCCCTGCCCTAGAGTTTCAGAATTTCTGTCATGGCACCCCAAGACCACAGTTTCTTAGTGAGAAATTTAGAAAAAAAATATAAAATGAAGTAAATAGTGTTTATAATATGTTAACCTTAGTTTCAGTTATGTGGTGAAGGACTGGTTCTGCCGAATAAATTCACTATAAGCAATTTGAAATGTTCATGGACCACCAAACTACAGCACCACTGCAAGGCCTCCCCTATCGTTCCCTTCCCACCTTTACCAAGGAACCCCAGGGTCTCACGGCCCCCTGTATGGAAACTACTGCCATAAAATAAACTTATTTTTATAACTACATGTAATACACCTTAGATCTCAGTTCCTTTAAGGTTTTATATCCTTGTATACAGTAAACTACACATATTTGAAAATCCTACACCAGGCACAAGTAATAATTCAGATGCGTTGTTGACCGGCGGCCGGGATCCTGGTGGTCAGCATACCGATGATGGGATCCTGACAGCCAGAATGCCGGGAGAGGGGCAAGCAAAATGAAGCCCCTTGCTGTGGGCTTCACGCTGAGAGCTTGGTGGCTTGCTGCGCTTGCCACAGGTTCTATTCCCTCTCTATGGGTGTCATGGACACCAACTAGTGGGAATAGTCCTTGGCCCCACTGACTGCATTCGGTGGCCGGGATTCCGGTGGTGGTAAGCTGACTGCCGGGATGGTGACTACATCCCATTTAGATGACTATGTGGGAGTTTTAGCATTATTATCCTATTTGTATACTACTTCTTCTTCTTCTTCTTCTTCTTCTTCTTCTTCTTCTTCTTCTTCTTCTCCTTCTTCTTCTTTGTCTTCCTCTTCTTCTTTAAAAACACCACACCGTCTTTAATTTTTTTTTTATTAGTCAGGGTCTTCACCTGGGGACGACGGCATTTAAGCACTTTTGCATGGCCAATGCCTCTCCAGGGCTTCCGCCATCTTCACCTGGGGGGCCGCCGCCTCCCCAGGGCTTCCGTCGTCTTTCTCCGGCGTCTTCACCTGGGAGGCAGCGGCCTTTAAGCTCTTTTGCATGGCTGCCGCCTTCCCGGGGCTTCCAGCGTCTTCACCTGGTAGATGGTGGCTGTTAAGCTTTTTTGCATAGCACTTGGAGAACCACAAGTGCCAGCATGTCCGGACATAAAGGGCCCACTGGCACCTGTAGTCCACCTGTAAAGAAAATATTAAAATAAAAACACCACACCATCTTTAATATAGTGATGGCAGCGGATCCAGTGACGGATCCTCTGGCCAATCACTGTGGCCTCACTGACAGGGGTGTGCTTTCATGGGTTGAAAGCACATCCCTGTATGAAAGCAGCACCTCTAATGGTGCCGCTTTCCCATGCATTTCCAATGGACTTTTAATACCCATTGCTAGGCCCCGCCTTCCCCCGCCCCCCCGCTCCTACACCCTTCCCCATTCACACTGGGAGGCACCACGATCGGTGCCTCCCAAACACATTTAAACAGGGATAATGATTAGATTAATATAAAGGAGATACTTATGACACAGAATACAGTATGTGTCATAAGTATCTTCTTTATATTATTTGAAGACTGGTTATTTCTGATTTGAGGCCCTTATCTTTTACATGACTGACCTAAGGGAAATGTGACTTAAAATTATTACATGAGAAAAATGTTATTACTGCCATTTGCCGGCAGTTTTGCTCACTTAGGTGGTCATTCCGAGTTGTTCACTCGTTGCCGATTTTCGTTATTTTGCGATTTTTCGCTTACTGCGCATGCGCAATGTAAATTTGCTATGCAGTTAGGTATTTTACTCACGGCATTACAAGGTTTTTTCTTCGTTCTGGTGATCGTAATGTGATTGACAGGAAATGGGTGTTTCTGGGCGGAAACTGGCCGTTTTGTGGGTGTGTTGGAAAAAACGCTACCGTTTCTGGGAAAAATGCGGGAGTGGCTGGAGAAACGGGAGAGTGTCTGGGCGAATGCTGGGTGTGTTTGTGACGTCAAACCAGGAACGAAACTGACTGAAATGATCGGAATAGCTAAGTCCGGAGCTACTCAGAAACTGCTAAGAAAGGTCTATTCGCAATATTGCGAATCCGTCGGTCTCAATTTTGAGAAGCTAAGATTCACACCCAGTAGGCGGCGACTTAGCGTGTGCAAAGCTGCTAAAAGCAGCTTGCGAGCGAACAACTCGGAATGAGGCCCTTAGTGGCATCTAATCTTGTGATGTATATTTTATATTTTACAAATAGGGCCTGATTACGGTTGGATCGCAATCGCAATAAGCGATCCAACGGTAAAAATTGCTAAGAGGATGCGGGATCCTGCGCAGGGCCCATCCTGCGCATGCGCCTGCATTTTCTACGGCGCCCCACAGAAAATGCGATTGCTTCTGCCTGTCTATGAGGCAGAGATGGTCACGGGGGGGGGGAAGGAGGCAACGCTCCATTTCAAAGACGGAGATGGAGTATTGCGGGGATGAGACTTCAAAACAGGGGCGGCAACGGAGAAACAGGGAGCGTAGTCAGTGCAGCTGCATGACATCACACGCAGCCGATGCTATCACAAAAATGGCTGTGGGTCTCATGCGGGCGCCTAACATGAGGGGCATACTAGCCCTGTGCTGGGCGTCCCCCCGCATGTAAGAGAATCTGATCATAAATGTGCTAAATTTAGCACATCTAGGATCAGGTCTGAATCACCCCCATGGAACAAAAAAAAGGCCCAAATTATGTGATTTTAGTTTTGTTTGTCAATTTTTGAAAACAAAAAACGAAACCAGTCACGGCAGTTTGGCAAAAACCAAATACAAAACCGGGTGACGAATCAGGGCCAATTGCAAATCCAGCAAAAATGGTCCTATGCACATCTCTAGTAATATTCTAATACCACATTGAGTTTGCTAGCATTGTATGCCTAGGGATGTGCTGATATGAGACATTCCCTTTAACTCCTGTTTTATTGAGTTTAATAAATTATTCCTGTAGTTTAGCTGGTCATTCAAAACTTGGGATCAGTGCTCCCATATGGTCCCTACTGGTCTGCGCATGTGCACTGATGTTGCTTGCTAACTGGTAGCTGCATTAGAAGTTGTTGCATTCCACAGGAGTAGCTAGCTGCTTATATCCAGTTTTGTGTTCCACATGGCACAGTTCGGGAGCACCAGTGCCCCATTTTACATATGGTACCCTGAGGTTACCAGCAGAGAGGTGCATCTCTGCCTGACCGATTACGTGACTTAAGTGTTGAACAGTGTATTGTTGCTATAGGATGTGATACCACTACCAGGCAGGCCATGTGGTCCAAATTAAACTACTGTACATGTAGTTTGCTGTCTTTTTGTACATTATTCTGTTGGTATAAACATACTTGCCTACTCTCCCTCATTCTGCAGGAAACTCCCTGAAATAGAAGAAATCTCCCAAACTCCCTGAATAGTCCAGCAATCTCACTGATTGAACCTTAACCCCTGATGGGGGGTAAGGTAGAGAATAGAATAACAGTTGGTAAGAGTAATTCTAGAAAGGCACTTGTAAATAATGGTAAGTTACCATTAAAGCAAAAGGGCAAAGGAAATATTAACATAAAATGTCTGCTTGCGAAAGCAAGAAGCCTATCAGGTAAAATGGGGGAATTGGAATGGCATGTATCAAAAAATCAGTATGATATTATATGTATTACGGAAACATGGTGGGACACTGAAATAAAGAAACTAGTCATTGGCACATGCTACAAGCAACCAGATATTAGCATACGTGACGAGGAACTGCTCTCACAGCAAATTGAAAAAGCTGCGGGAATGGGGGACATCCTAGTGTTAGGGGATTTTTAACTATCCGGGTATAAACTGGAGTAACGATTCATGTGTAAAAATTAGGAGCAGCAGGATTCTAAACACATTAAAGGATCAATACTTGTCTCAATTAGTCGAGGACCCAACCAAAGGTTATAAAGAAAACCATCTCTAAAACCAAACTTAATATATGTTATTTACGAGGGGACTGGTGATAATGTGGAATCACTATGGGTTGAGATCACTAGTGGGGGCACTGAAATAAATAAACTAGTCATTGGCACATGCTACAAGCAACCAGATATTAGCATACGTGACGAGGAACTGCTCTCACAGCAAATTGAAAAAGCTGCGGGAATGGGTGACATCCTAGTGTTAGGGGATTTTTAATAGAGATGTGCACCGGAAATTTTTCGGGTTTTGTGTTTTGGTTTTGGGTTCGGTTCCGTGGCCGTGTTTTGGGTTCGAACGCGTTTTGGCAAAACCTCACCGAATTTTTTTTGTCGGATTCGGGTGTGTTTTGGATTCGGGTGTTTTTTTCAAAAAACCCTAAAAAACAGCTTAAATCATAGAATTTGGGGGTCATTTTGATCCCAAAGTATTATTAACCTCAATAACCATAATTTCCACTCATTTTCAGTCTATTCTGAACACCTCCAACCTCACAATATTATTTTTAGTCCTAAAATTTGCACCGAGGTCGCTGGATGACTAAGCTCAGCGACCCAAGTGGCCGACACAAACACCTGGCCCATCTAGGAGTGGCACTGCAGTGTCACGCAGGATGGCCCTTCCAAAATACACTCCCCAAACAGCACATGACGCAAAGAAAAAAAGAGGCGCAATGAGGTAGCTGTGTGAGTAAGCTAAGCGACCCTAGTGGCCGACACAAACACCTGGCCCATCTAGGAGTGGCACTGCAGTGTCAGGCCGGATGGCCCTTCCAAAAAATACTCCCCAAACAGCACATGACGCAAAGAAGAAAAAAAAGAGGCGCAATGAGGTAGCTGTGTGACTAAGATAAGTGACCCTAGTGGCCGACACAAACACCTGGCCCATCTAGGAGTGGCACTGCAGTGTCACGCAGGATGGCCCTTCCAAAAAACACTCCCCAAACAGCACATGACGCAAAGAAAAAAAGAGGCGCAATGAGGTAGCTGTGTGAGTAAGCTAAGCGACCCTAGTGGCCGACACAAACACCTGGCCCATCTAGGAGTGGCACTGCAGTGTCACGCAGGATGGCCCTTCCAAAAAACCCTCCCCAAACAGCACATGACGCAAAGAAAAAAAGAGGCGCAATGAGGTAGCTGTGTGACTAAGATAAGTGACCCTAGTGGCCGACACAAACACCTGGCCCATCTAGGAGTGGCACTGCAGTGTCACGCAGGATGGGCCTTCCAAAAAATACTCCCCAAACAGCACATGACGCAAAGAAGAAAAAAAAGAGGCGCAATGAGGTAGCTGTGTGACTAAGATAAGCGACCCTAGTGGCCGACACAAACACCTGGCCCATCTAGGAGTGGCACTGCAGTGTCACGCAGGATGGCCCTTCCAAAAAACACTCCCCAAACAGCACATGACGCAAAGAAAAATGAAAGAAAAAAGAGGTGCAAGATGGAATTGTCCATGGGCCCTCCCACCCACCCTTATGTTGTATAAACAGGACATGCACACTTTAACCAACCCATCATTTCAGTGACAGTGTCTGCCACACGACTGTGACTGAAATGACAGGTTGGTTTGGACCCCCACCAAAAAAGAAGCAATTAATCTCTCCTTGCACAAACTGGCTCTACAGAGGCAAGATGTCCACCTCATCATCATCCTCCGATTCATCACCGTGTACATCCCCCTCCTCACAGATTATCAATTCGTCCCCACTGGAATCCACCATCACAGCTCCCTGTGTACTTTGTGGAGGCAATTGCTGCTGGTGAATGTCTCCAAGGAGGAATTGATTATAATTCATTTTAATGAACATCATCTTCTCCACATTTTCTGGAAGTAACCTCGTACGCCGCCGATTGCTGACAAGGTGAGCGGCGGCACTAAACACTCTTTCGGAGTACACATTTGTGGGAGGGCAATTTAGGTAGAATAAAGCCAGTTTGTGCAAGGGCCTCCAAATTGCCTCTTTTTCCTGCCAGTATACGTACAGACTGTCTGACGTGCCTACTTGGATGCGGTCACTCATATAATCCTCCACCATTCTTTCAATGGTGAGAGAATCATATGCAGTGACAGTAGACGACATGTCCGTAATCGTTGGCAGGTCCTTCAGTCCGGACCAGATGTCAGCATCAGCAGTCGCTCCAGACTGCCCTGCATCACCGCCAGCGGGTGGGCTCGGAATTCTGAGCCTTTTCCTCGCACCCCCAGTTGCGGGAGAATGTGAAGGAGGAGATGTTGACAGGTCGCGTTCCGCTTGACTTGACAATTTTCTCACCAGCAGTTCTTTGAACCCCTGCAGACTTGTGTCTGCCGGAAAGAGAGATCCAAGGTAGGTTTTAAATCTAGGATTGAGCACGGTGTCCAAAATGTAGTGCTCTGATTTCAACAGATTGACCACCCGTGAATCCTTGTTAAGCGAATTAAGGGCTCCATCCACAAGTCCCACATGCCTAGCAGAATCGTTCAGTGTTAGCTCCTCCTTCAATGTCCCCAGCTTCTTCTGCAAAAGCCTGATGAGGGGAATGACCTGACTCAGGCTGGCAGTGTCTGAACTGACTTCACGTGTGGCAAGTTCAAAAGGTTGCAGAACCTTGCACAACGTTGAAATCATTCTCCACTGCGCTTGAGACAGGTTCATTCCACCTCCTATATCGTGGTCAGTTGTATAGGCTTGAATGGCCTTTTGCTGCTCCTCCAACCTCTGAAGCATATAGAGGGTTGAATTCCACCTCGTTACCACTTCTTGCTTCAGATGATGGCAGGGCAGGTTCAGGCGTTTTTGGTGTTGCTCCAGTCTTCTGTACGTGGTGCCTGTACGCCGAAAGTGTCCCGCAATTCTTCTGGCCACCGACAGCATCTCTTGCACGCCCCTGTCGTTTTTTAAATAATTCTGCACCACCAAATTCAAGGTATGTGCAAAACATGGGACGTGCTGGAATTTGCCCATATTTAATGCACACACAATATTGCTGGCGTTGACCGATGCCACAAATCCACAGGAGAGTCCAATTGGAGTAAGCCATTCTGCGATGATCTTCCTTAGTTGCCGTAAGAGGTTTTCAGCTGTGTGCGTATTCTGGAAAGCGGTGATACAAAGCGTAGCCTGCCTAGGAAAGAGTTGGCGTTTGCGAGATGCTGCTGCTGGTGCCGCCGCTGCTGTTCTTGCGGCGGGAGTCAATACATCTACCCAGTGGGCTGTCACAGTCATATAGTCCTGAGTCTGCCCTGCTCCACTTGTCCACATGTCCGTGGTTAAGTGGACATTGTGTACAACTGCATTTTTTAGGACACTGGTGAGTCTTTTTCTGATGTCTGTGTACATTTTCGGTATCGCCTGCCTAGAGAAATGGAACCTAGATGGTATTTGGTACCGGAGACACAGTACCTCAATCAAGTCTATAGTTGGCTCTGCAGTAATGATGGATACCGGAACCACATTTCTCACCGCCCAGGATGCCAAGGCCTCAGTTATCCGCTTTGCAGCAGGATGACTGCTGTGATATTTCATCTTCCTCGCAAAGGACTGTTGGACAGTCAATTGCTTGGTGGAAGTAGTAAAAGTCGTCTTACGACTTCCCCTCTGGGATGACCATCGACTCCCAGCAGCAACAACAGCAGCGCCAGCAGCAGTAGGCGTTACACGCAAGGATGCTTTGGAGGAATCCCAGGCAGGAGAGGACTCGTCAGAATTGCCAGTGACATGGCCTGCAGGACTATTGGCATTCCTGGGGAAGGAGGAAATTGACACTGAGGGAGTTGGTGGGGTGGTTTGCGTGAGCTTGGTTACAAGAGGAAGGGATTTACTGGTCAGTGGACTGCTTCCGCTGTCGCCCAAAGTTTTTGAACTTGTCACTGACTTATGATGAATGCGCTGCAGGTGACGTATAAGGGAGGATGTTCCGAGGTGGTTAACGTCCTTACCCCTACTTATTACAGCTTGACAAAGGCAACACATGGCTTGACAAATGTTGTCCGCATTTCTGTTGAAATACTTCCACACCGAAGAGCTGATTTTTTGGGTATTTTCACCAGGCATGTCAATGGCCATATTCCTCCCATGGACAACAGGTGTCTCCCCGGGTGCCTGACTTAAACAAACCACCTCACCATCAGAATCCTCCTTGTCAATTTCCTCCCCAGCGCCAGCAACACCCATATCCTCCTCATCCTGGTGTACTTCAACACTGACATCTTCAATCTGACTATCAGGAACTGGACTGCGGGTGATCCTTCCAGCACTTGCAGGGGGCGTGCAAATGGTGGAAGGCGCATGCTCTTCACGTCCAGTGTTGGGAAGGTCAGGCATCGCAACCGACACAATTGGACTCTCCTTGTGGATTTGTGATTTCGAAGAATGCACAGTTCTTTGCTGTGCTTTTGCCAGCTTAAGTCTTTTCATTTTTCTAGTGAGAGGCTGAGTGCTTCCATCCTCATGTGAAGCTGAACCACTAGCCATGAACATAGGCCAGGGCCTCAGCCGTTCCTTGCCACTCCGTGTGGTAAATGGCATATTGGCAAGTTTACGCTTCTCCTCCGACGATTTTATTTTAGATTTTTGAGTCCTTTTTTTACTGATATTTTGTGTTTTGGATTTTACATGCTCTGTACTATGACATTGGGCATCGGCCTTGGCAGACGACGTTGATGGAATTTCATCGTCTCGGCCATGACTAGTGGCAGCAGCTTCAGCACGAGGTGGAAGTGGATCTTGATCTTTCCCTATTTTTGGAACCTCAACATTTTTGTTCTCCATATTTTAATAGGCACAACTAAAAGGCACCTCAGGTAAACAATGGAGATGGATGGATACTAGTATACTTACGGATGACGAGTGACTGACGACACAGTGGTAGCTACAGCCGTGGACTACCGTACTGCGTCTGCTAGTATAGAGATGATAATGATATAAAAAATATATATATATCACTACTGCAGGTATATATAATATAATGACGGACCTGCTGGACACTGTCAGCAGACTCCTAAACTACTAGTATGAAGAAGATAGAAAAAAAACCCCCACCACAGGTAGGTATACAATTATGGA
This sequence comes from Pseudophryne corroboree, assembly GCF_028390025.1. Taxonomy (NCBI): domain Eukaryota; kingdom Metazoa; phylum Chordata; class Amphibia; order Anura; family Myobatrachidae; genus Pseudophryne; species Pseudophryne corroboree. The sequence continues at coordinate 1,127,197,068 of NC_086444.1, forward strand.
CGAGCACTGACGACACAGAGGTAGCTACAGCCGTGGACTACCGTACTGCGTCTGCTAGTATAGAGATGATAATGATATAAAAAATATATATATATCACTACTGCAGGTATATATAATATAATGACGCACCTGCTGGACACTGTCAGCAGACTCCTAAACTACTAGTATGAAGAAGATAGAAAAAAAAACCCCACCACAGGTAGGTATACAATTATGGACGAGCACTGACGACACAGAGGTAGCTACAGCCGTGGACTACCGTACTGCGTCTGCTAGTATAGAGATGATAATGATATAAAAAATATATATATATCACTACTGCAGGTATATATAATATAATGACGGACCTGCTGGACACTGTCAGCAGACTCCTAAACTACTAGTATGAAGAAGATAGAAAAAAAAAGCCCACCACAGGTAGGTATACAATTATGGACAAGCACTGACGACACAGAGGTAGCTACAGCCGTGGACTACCGTACTGCGTCTGCTAGTATAGAGATGATAATGATATAAAAAATATATATATATCACTACTGCAGGTATATATAATATAATGACGGACCTGCTGGACACTGTCAGCAGACTCCTAAACTACTAGTATGAAGAAGATAGAAAAAAAAAACCCACCACAGGTAGGTATACAATTATGGACGAGCACTGACGACACAGAGGTAGCTACAGCCGTGGACTACCGTACTGCGTCTGCTAATATAGAGATGATAACGATGATAGAGATGAACAAAAAAAATATAACACTACTGCAGGTAAATATTTATATAATATAATGAATGACGGACCTGCTGGACACTGTCAGCAGAATGCGTTTATAGAATAACAAAAAAAAACACCACAGGAGTGTTTAACTTTTTCAGGCAGACAATATACTGGTGGTCACTGGTCAGTCACACTGGCAGCAAAAGTGTGCACTGTACTCCTGCTATAACTGCACCCCAGTCTCCCCCACAATTCAGCTGTGTGAGCAGTGAGCACTCAGCACAGTCAGATATACATATAGATGATATTATCATGCAGCACACTGAGGCTGAGCACAGATATGGTATGTGACTGTGTATCGTTTTTTTTCAGGCAGAGAACGGATTATATTAAATAATAAATAAAACTGGTGGTGGTCAGTCACTAGTAACTATCAGCAAAACTCTGCACTCTGAGTTCTCCTAATGCTCCCCAAAATTACTAAGTAATCAACTCAAGTTTCTCTATCTATTCTAACGGAGAGGACGCCAGCCACGGCCTCTCCCTATCAATCTCAATGCACGTGTGAAAATGGCGGCGACGCGCGGCTCCTTATATAGAATCCGAGTCTTGCGATAGAATACGAGCCTCGCGAGAATCCGACAGCGGGATGATGACGTTCGGGCGCCCTCGGGTTAACAGAGCAAGGCGGGAAGATCCGAGTCTGCCTCGGACCCGTGTAAAAAGGCTGAAGTTCGTGGGGGTTCGGATTCCGAGGAACCGAACCCGCTCATCTCTAATTTTTAACTATCCGGGTATAAACTGGAGTAACGATTCAGGTGTAAAAATTAGGAGCAGCAGGATTCTAAACACATTAAAGGATCAATACTTGACTCAATTAGTCGAGGACCCAACCAGAGGTTATAATGTTCTGGACTAAGTTATTACCAATAATGTGGACATTATATCAAACATTACAGTTGGGGAGACCTTGGGAAACAGTGATCACTATATGATCACATTCAGCATCAGTTTCAAGAAACATAGCTATAAGGAATCAACAAAAACATTCAACTTTAGAAAAGCTAACTTCAATATGCTAAACGACATTGACTGGGAAGTTTTGTTTCATAGTAAAGACACATCGAAAATGTGGGATGCTTTAAAAGGGTTGCTTGATAGCAATATTCACAAATTCATACCCTTGGGCAGTAAATGCAAGAGTAATAGACTCAAATCAATGTGGCTTAATAAGGATGTCAAAGAAGCAATGGCTAAAAAGAGGTGTTCTTTTAAAGCATTTAAAACTAATGGAGGGGAGGAGTCATTCCAGTATTACAAAGAATGCAATAAAAGATGCAAAAAAGTAATAAGGGCAGCTACAATTGTAAACGAAAAACAAATTGCTATAGAGGAAAAAGCCAATTCCAAAGAGTTTTATAAATACATAAACATTAAAGGGTTAAACAAATAGAACATAGGCCCATTAAAAGATGAACTGCGAGCCTTGGAAACGATGTCAAAATAAAAGCGGATATACTGAACAGCTTTTTTTCACCAGGGAGGATCAGAGGGTGTTAGTAGTGCATAACGATAGTGAAGGTAATGATTCTTGGCTAGATGCTTGTTTAAGTGAGGAAATAGTCCTGGAGAGACTAAGCAACATAAAGATTAATAAATCACTGGGACCAAATGGTTTTCATACGAGGGTTATTATGGAGCTTAAGGCACAGCTTGCAAGACCCTTATATTTGAATTTCTATAGTTCCATTAAATCGGGTATGGTACCGATGGATTGGCGTATAGCTGAGGTAGTGCCATTATTTAAAAAGGGTTCTAAAAATAATCCTGGGTACTATAGACCAGTTAGTTTAACCTCTATAGTGGGTAAAATATTGGAAGGAATTTTGAGGGATAGCATAGAGGATTATCTGCGGAATACTAAGTTTATGAGCAGGAGTTACCATGGGTTTGTGAGCGACAGATCATGTCAAACTAACTTAATTAGCTTCTACGACGAAGTGAGCGATAATCTTAACCAGGGAAAAGCAGTGGATGTGGTGTATTTAGATTTTGCAAAAGCCTTCAATACAGTGCCTCACAAGAGACTGATCATCAAATTAAGGGAACTTGGCCTAGGATACACTATTTGTACATGGATAGGTAATTGACTGGATAACAGGGTACAACGAGTAGTGGTCAATGAGATGTTCTCCAGCTGGGCACTAGTAGTCAGCGGTATACCACAAGGGTCCATATTTGGTCCGCTACTGTTCAATATATGTATTAATGACCAAGGAATAGGCCTGGGAAGCATAGTATCAATCTTTGCAGATGATACTAAACTGTGTAAGGTAATTAATTCAGAAATAGATGTGGAGTCTCTACAGAATGACTTATTTAAACTTGAATTCTGGGTGTCTAAATGGGGAATGAGGTTCAATATTGAAAAATACAAAACTATGCATTTTGAGATTAAAAACAAACTTGCATCCTATTCACTTAATGGGGAAAATATAGGGGTATCAGTAGTGGAAAAAGATTTGGGGGTCCTCATAGATAATACACTCAATAGCAGTACACAGTGTCAAAATGCAGTGAAGAAGACAAGTAAAGTCCTTGCTTGCATAAAACGGGGTATTGAGACCAGGGACGAGGATGTAATCATGCCGCTGTACAAATCATTGGTACGTCCGCACCTGGAATATTGTGTTCAGTTTTTGGCACCATATTATAAAAAAGATATTGGAGAACTCGAAAGAGTTCAAAGGCCTGCTACTAAACTGATTAAAGGGTTATAGACACTGGAGTACGAGGAAAGGCTAACTATGTTAAATATGTATATAGAGGCGTCTAAGAGGAGATATTATTAATATCTTCAAATATGTAAAGGGTCATTACAAGGAGTTAGCAGGGGATTTGTTTATTAATAGAACTCTGTATTAGAGATGAGCGGGTTCGGTTTCTCTGAATCCGAACCCGCCAGAACTTCATGTTTTTTTTCACGAGTCCGAGCGACTCGGATCTTCCCGCCTTGCTCGGTTAACCCGAGCGCGCCCGAACGTCATCATGACGCTGTCGGATTCTCGCGAGGCTCGGATTCTATCGCGAGACTCGGATTCTATATAAGGAGCCGCGCGTCGCCGCCATTTTCACACGTGCATTGAGATTGATAGGGAGAGGACGTGGCTGGCGTCCTCTCCGTTTAGACACTTGATTTACTAATTTTGGGGAGCATTAGGAGTACTCAGTAGTGTACAGTGCAGAGTTTTGCTGATAGTGACCAGTGACCACCACTTTTATTTATAATCCGTTCTCTGCCTGAAAAAAGCGATACACAGCACACAGTGACTCAGTCACATACATACCATATCTGTGTGCACTGCTCAGGCTCAGGCCAGTGTGCTGCATCATCTATATATATTATATATCTGTCTGACTGCTCAGCTCACACAGCTTATAATTGTGGGGGAGACTGGGGAGCACTACTGCAGTGCCAGTTATAGGTTATAGCAGGAGCCAGGAGTACATAATATTATATTAAAATTAAACAGTTCACACTTTTGCTGCAGGAGTGCCACTGCCAGTGTGACTAGTGACCAGTGACCTGACCACCAGTATATAATATTAGTAGTATACTATCTCTTTATCAACCAGTCTATATTAGCAGCAGACACAGTACAGTGCGGTAGTTCACGGCTGTGGCTACCTCTGTGTCGGCACTCGGCAGCCCGTCCATAATTGTATATACCAGTGACCTAACCGTGGTTTTTTTTTCTTTCTTTATACATACATACTAGTTACGAGTATACTATCTCTTTATCAACCAGTCTATATATTAGCAGCAGACACAGTACAGTGCGGTAGTTCACGGCTGTGGCTACCTCTGTGTCGGCACTCGGCAGCCCGTCCATAATTGTATATACCAGTGACCTAACCGTGGTTTTTTTTTCTTTCTTTATACATACATACTAGTTACGAGTATACTATCTCTTTATCAACCAGTCTATATATTAGCAGCAGACACAGTACAGTGCGGTAGTTCACGGCTGTGGCTACCTCTGTGTCGGCACTCGGCAGCCCGTCCATAATTGTATATACCACCTAACCGTGGTTTTTTTTTCTTTCTTTATACATACATACTAGTTACGAGTATACTATCTCTTTATCAACCAGTCTATATATTAGCAGCAGACACAGTACAGTGCGGTAGTTCACGGCTGTGGCTACCTCTGTGTCGGCACTCCGCAGCCCGTCCATAATTGTATATACCAGTGACCTAACCGTGGTTTTTTTCTCTTTCTTTATACATACATACTAGTTACGAGTATACTATCTCTTTATCAACCAGTCTATATATTAGCAGCAGACACAGTACAGTGCGGTAGTTCACGGCTGTGGCTACCTCTGTGTCGGCACTCGGCAGCCCGTCCATAATTGTATATACCACCTAACCGTGGTTTTTTTTTCTTTCTTTATACATACATACTAGTTACGAGTATACTATCTCTTTATCAACCAGTCTATATATTAGCAGCAGACACAGTACAGTGCGGTAGTTCACGGCTGTGGCTACCTCTGTGTCGGCACTCGGCAGCCCGTCCATAATTGTATATACCAGTGACCTAACCGTGGTTTTTTTTTCTTTCTTTATACATACATACTAGTTACGAGTATACTATCTCTTTATCAACCAGTCTATATATTAGCAGCAGACACAGTACAGTGCGGTAGTTCACGGCTGTGGCTACCTCTGTGTCGGCACTCGGCAGCCCGTCCATAATTGTATATACCAGTGACCTAACCGTGGTTTTTTTTTCTTTCTTTATACATACATACTAGTTACGAGTATACTATCTCTTTATCAACCAGTCTATATATTAGCAGCAGACACAGTACAGTGCGGTAGTTCACGGCTGTGGCTACCTCTGTGTCGGCACTCGGCAGCCCGTCCATAATTGTATATACCAGTGACCTAACCGTGGTTTTTTTTTCTTTCTTTATACATACATACTAGTTACGAGTATACTATCTCTTTATCAACCAGTCTATATATTAGCAGCAGACACAGTACAGTGCGGTAGTTCACGGCTGTGGCTACCTCTGTGTCGGCACTCGGCAGCCCGTCCATAATTGTATATACCAGTGACCTAACCGTGGTTTTTTTTTCTTTCTTTATACATACATACTAGTTACGAGTATACTATCTCTTTATCAACCAGTCTATATATTAGCAGCAGACACAGTACAGTGCGGTAGTTCACGGCTGTGGCTACCTCTGTGTCGGCACTCGGCAGCCCGTCCATAATTGTATATACCAGTGACCTAACCGTGGTTTTTTTTTCTTTCTTTATACATACATACTAGTTACGAGTATACTATCTCTTTATCAACCAGTCTATATATTAGCAGCAGACACAGTACAGTGCGGTAGTTCACGGCTGTGGCTACCTCTGTGTCGGCACTCGGCAGCCCGTCCATAATTGTATATACCAGTGACCTAACCGTGGTTTTTTTTTCTTTCTTTATACATACATACTAGTTACGAGTATACTATCTCTTTATCAACCAGTCTATATATTAGCAGCAGACACAGTACAGTGCGGTAGTTCACGGCTGTGGCTACCTCTGTGTCGGCACTCGGCAGCCCGTCCATAATTGTATATACCAGTGACCTAACCGTGGTTTTTTTTTCTTTCTTTATACATACATACTAGTTACGAGTATACTATCTCTTTATCAACCAGTCTATATATTAGCAGCAGACACAGTACAGTGCGGTAGTTCACGGCTGTGGCTACCTCTGTGTCGGCACTCGGCAGCCCGTCCATAATTGTATACTAGTATCCAATCCATCCATCTCCATTGTTTACCTGAGGTGCCTTTTAGTTGTGCCTATTAAAATATGGAGAACAAAAATGTTGAGGTTCCAAAATTAGGGAAAGATCAAGATCCACTTCCACCTCGTGCTGAAGCTGCTGCCACTAGTCATGGCCGAGACGATGAAATGCCAGCAACGTCGTCTGCCAAGGCCGATGCCCAATGTCATAGTACAGAGCATGTCAAATCCAAAACACCAAATATCAGTAAAAAAAGGACTCCAAAACCTACAATAAAATTGTCGGAGGAGAAGCGTAAACTTGCCAATATGCCATTTACCACACGGAGTGGCAAGGAACGGCTGAGGCCCTGGCCTATGTTCATGGCTAGTGGTTCAGCTTCACATGAGGATGGAAGCACTCAGCCTCTCGCTAGAAAAATGAAAAGACTCAAGCTGGCAAAAGCAGCACAGCAAAGAACTGTGCATTCTTCGAAATCCCAAATCCACAAGGAGAGTCCAATTGTGTCGGTTGCGATGCCTGACCTTCCCAACACTGGACGTGAAGAGCATGCGCCTTCCACCATTTGCACGCCCCCTGCAAGTGCTGGAAGGAGCACCCGCAGTCCAGTTCCTGATAGTCAGATTGAAGATGTCAGTGTTGAAGTACACCAGGATGAGGAGGATATGGGTGTTGCTGGCGCTGGGGAGGAAATTGACCAGGAGGATTCTGATGGTGAGGTGGTTTGTTTAAGTCAGGCACCCGGGGAGACACCTGTTGTCCGTGGGAGGAATATGGCCGTTGACATGCCAGGTGAAAATACCAAAAAAATCAGCTCTTCGGTCAGTTCGGTGTGGAGGTATTTCACCAGAAATGCAGACAACAGGTGTCAAGCCGTGTGTTCCCTTTGTCAAGCTGTAATAAGTAGGGGTAAGGACGTTAACCACCTCGGAACATCCTCCCTTATACGTCACCTGCAGCGCATTCATAATAAGTCAGTGACAAGTTCAAAAACTTTGGGTGACAGCGGAAGCAGTCCACTGACCAGTAAATCCCTTCCTCTTGTAACCAAGCTCACGCAAACCACCCCACCAACTCCCTCAGTGTCAATTTCCTCCTTCCCCAGGAATGCCAATAGTCCTGCAGGCCATGTCACTGGCAATTCTGACGAGTCCTCTCCTGCCTGGGATTCCTCCGATGCATCCTTGCGTGTAACGCCTACTGCTGCTGGCGCTGCTGTTGTTGCCGCTGGGAGTCGATGGTCATCCCAGAGGGGAAGTCGTAAGCCCACTTGTACTACTTCCAGTAAGCAATTGACTGTTCAACAGTCCTTTGCGAGGAAGATGAAATATCACAGCAGTCATCCTACTGCAAAGCGGATAACTGAGGCCTTGGCATCCTGGGTGGTGAGAAACGTGGTTCCGGTATCCATCATTACTGCAGAGCCAACTAGAGACTTGTTGGAGGTACTGTGTCCCCGGTACCAAATACCATCTAGGTTCCATTTCTCTAGGCAGGCGATACCGAAAATGTACACAGACCTCAGAAAAAGAGTCACCAGTGTCCTAAAAAATGCAGCTGTACCCAATGTCCACTTAACCACGGACATGTGGACAAGTGGAGCAGGGCAGGGTCAGGACTATATGACTGTGACAGCCCACTGGGTAGATGTATGGACTCCCGCCGCAAGAACAGCAGCGGCGGCACCAGTAGCAGCATCTCGCAAACGCCAACTCTTTCCTAGGCAGGCTATGCTTTGTATCACCGCTTTCCAGAATACGCACACAGCTGAAAACCTCTTACGGCAACTGAGGAAGATCATCGCGGAATGGCTTACCCCAATTGGACTCTCCTGTGGATTTGTGGCATCGGACAACGCCAGCAATATTGTGTGTGCATTAAATCTGGGCCAATTCCAGCACGTCCCATGTTTTGCACATACCTTGAATTTGGTGGTGCAGAATTTTTTAAAAAACGACAGGGGCGTGCAAGAGATGCTGTCGGTGGCCAGAAGAATTGCGGGACACTTTCGGCGTACAGGCACCACGTACAGAAAACTGGAGCACCACCAAAAACTACTGAACCTGCCCTGCCATCATCTGAAGCAAGAAGTGGTAACGAGGTGGAATTCAACCCTCTATATGCTTCAGAGGTTGGAGGAGCAGCAAAAGGCCATTCAAGCCTATACAATTGAGCACGATATAGTAGGTGGAATGCACCTGTCTCAAGTGCAGTGGAGAATGATTTCAACGTTGTGCAAGGTTCTGATGCCCTTTGAACTTGCCACACGTGAAGTCAGTTCAGACACTGCCAGCCTGAGTCAGGTCATTCCCCTCATCAGGATTTTGCAGAAGAAGCTGGAGGCATTGAAGGAGGAGCTAACACGGAGCGATTCCGCTAGGCATGTGGGACTTGTGGATGCAGCCCTTAATTCGCTTAACAAGGATTCACGGGTGGTCAATCTGTTGAAATCAGAGCACTACATTTTGGCCACCGTGCTCGATCCTAGATTTAAAGCCTACCTTGGATCTCTCTTTCCGGCAGACACAGGTCTGCTGGGGTTGAAAGACCTGCTGGTGACAAAATTGTCAAGTCAAGCGGAACGCGACCTGTCAACATCTCCTCCTTCACATTCTCCCGCAACTGGGGGTGCGAGGAAAAGGCTCAGAATTCCGAGCCCACCCGCTGGCGGTGATGCAGGGCAGTCTGGAGCGACTGCTGATGCTGACATCTGGTCCGGACTGAAGGACCTGACAACGATTACGGACATGTCGTCTACTGTCACTGCATATGATTCTCTCAACATTGATAGAATGGTGGAGGATTATATGAGTGACCGCATCCAAGTAGGCACGTCACACAGTCCGTACTTATACTGGCAGGAAAAAGAGGCAATTTGGAGGCCCTTGCACAAACTGGCTTTATTCTACCTAAGTTGCCCTCCCACAAGTGTGTACTCCGAAAGAGTGTTTAGTGCCGCCGCTCACCTTGTCAGCAATCGGCGTACGAGGTTACATCCAGAAAATGTGGAGAAGATGATGTTCATTAAAATGAATTATAATCAATTCCTCCGCGGAGACATTGACCAGCAGCAATTGCCTCCACAAAGTACACAGGGAGCTGAGATGGTGGATTCCAGTGGGGACGAATTGATAATCTGTGAGGAGGGGGATGTACACGGTGATATATCGGAGGGTGAAGATGAGGTGGACATCTTGCCTCTGTAGAGCCAGTTTGTGCAAGGAGAGATTAATTGCTTCTTTTTTGGGGGGGGTCCAAACCAACCCGTCATATCAGTCACAGTCGTGTGGCAGACCCTGTCACTGAAATGATGGGTTGGTTAAAGTGTGCATGTCCTGTTTTGTTTATACAACATAAGGGTGGGTGGGAGGGCCCAAGGATAATTCCATCTTGCACCTCTTTTTTCTTTTCTTTTTCTTTGCATCATGTGCTGATTGGGGAGGGTTTTTTGGAAGGGACATCCTGCGTGACACTGCAGTGCCACTCCTAGATGGGCCCGGTGTTTGTGTCGGCCACTAGGGTCGCTAATCTTACTCACACAGCTACCTCATTGCGCCTCTTTTTTTCTTTGCGTCATGTGCTGTTTGGGGAGGGTTTTTTGGAAGGGACATCCTGCGTGACACTGCAGTGCCACTCCTAGATGTGCCCGGTGTTTGTGTCGGCCACTAGGGTCGCTAATCTTACTCACACAGCTACCTCATTGCGCCTCTTTTTTTCTTTGCGTCATGTGCTGTTTGGGGAGGGTTTTTTGGAAGGGACATCCTGCGTGACACTGCAGTGCCACTCCTAGATGGGCCCGGTGTTTGTGTCGGCCACTAGGGTCGCTAATCTTACTCACACAGTCAGCTACCTCATTGCGCCTCTTTTTTTCTTTGCGTCATGTGCTGTTTGGGGAGGGTTTTTTGGAAGGGCCATCCTGCGTGACACTGCAGTGCCACTCCTAGATGGGCCCGGTGTTTGTGTCGGCCACTAGGGTCGCTAATCTTACTCACACAGCTACCTCATTGCGCCTCTTTTTTTCTTTGCGTCATGTGCTGTTTGGGGAGGGTTTTTTGGAAGGGCCATCCTGCGTGACACTGCAGTGCCACTCCTAGATGGGCCCGGTGTTTGTGTCGGCCACTAGGGTCGCTAATCTTACTCACACAGCTACCTCATTGCGCCTCTTTTTTTCTTTGCGTCATGTGCTGTTTGGGGAGGGTTTTTTGGAAGGGACATCCTGCGTGACACTGCAGTGCCACTCCTAGATGGGCCCGGTGTTTGTGTCGGCCACTAGGGTCGCTTATCTTACTCACACAGCGACCTCAGTGCAAATTTTAGGACTAAAAATAATATTGTGAGGTGTGAGGTATTCAGAATAGACTGAAAATGAGTGTAAATTATGGTTTTTGAGGTTAATAATACTTTGGGATCAAAATGACCCCCAAATTCTATGATTTAAGCTGTTTTTTAGTGTTTTTGGAAAAAAACACCCGAATCCAAAGCACACCCGAATCCGACAAAAATAATTCGGTGAGGTTTTGCCAAAACGCGTTCGAACCCAAAACACGGCCGCGGAACCGAACCCAAAACCAAAACACAAAACCCGAAAAATTTCAGGCGCTCATCTCTACTCTGTATAGGACACATGGACACTCACTGAGGTTAGAGGAGAGAAAATTCCATACAAAACGTAGGAAGGGGTTCTTCAGGGCAATAAAGATTTGGAACTCCCTGCCGGAGAAGGTAATAATGGCAGACTCTGTAAATGCATTCAAAATCAGATTGGACAGCTTTCTAGCTGAAAACAGTATAACCTGGGCAGAGTCAAGGTCTGCAGAAGCATGACCGGAACACCAACTGTCAGTGCAGTGCTATATGCTGGAAGTCCATCTGCACTAAGTGAGTGTAATAATTCCACTCGTACTGTATAGTCATTTTGGACAGGTTAGTATTGGGTGATCGGTGGTTGGGAGACTGGCGGTCACCATACCGACGCCGGGATTCCGTCTGTCAGATGGCCAGCAGGAGGGATTTCGGCCAGCACAACAAAGACCCTTGCGGGCTCGTTGCGCTTGTCACAGGTTCTATCCCACTCTATGGGAATAGTCCCTGTTGCTCGGCATGCCAACTGGCGGGCTAGTCAGTGTTCATGATGCCAGCGCTGGTATTGTAACCGCATCCTTTTTGGACTTGAGGAGCCTGCACACTGCAAGCATCTGGTTGTTCATTTATTGTTCCTCTCCCTGATGTTAGATCGAGACCATACATACCTCAGTCTTTTTCTAGGTCACTAAGCTATACAACAGTGAAAATGTGATATAAATTCATACAGTAGTTTTTGTGTGATGCCAGAACGTACAGACACAGTCTAAATTTCACTTTTTTTTGTCTCCATGGTCCATAAACAGTCCCTAGAAGTATAATTCTCAATAAAAAAATGTCTATGTACAGACACAACCCTTACAGTTTTATTATATGTATATATTTTTATTGTAGGGTGTCCCTATTTATCTTTGGCTATGTAAGGCTTTGTGTGAACCCAATTTCCACTGTTGTTATGTTGTTTATTACTGTTCCAGTGTTTCAATGATAACCTCATTTAAGGACAAAACAATGAAAACTAGTGTGCCCTGAGCAGTCTCCAGGTGTGCCGCCATAGAAGCACATCCAGGCCCGTCAGTGTTTTGCCGTTACTGAGGCCCTGGAACGATCAATACTGGTGGGTTTAGTGGTTGCAGAGCCAGTTCTTATTTAGGACCCGGGCAGTGTTGAGCTCTTCTGGCTTTCTCAGTTGTGGCTCAGGTGTTACCTATGGAGAAGCTGTAACATGACATCATAGGACATGCAACTGCACCATGCATCACCATTATATTTGAATGTGCCTTGGCAATACTTAAATCTTGTTCAGTGTGCCGCGAGATGTAAAGGGTTGAAAACCTCTTTGCTACAGTGTCGTCACCATGTTGTTATAAAAACAACAAAAGACGAGCATTGGTAAAGGGGCTGCTGGAGGGGCCTGGCAGAAGCCCCAGTTTGCTACCCCTCCCCAGTATGCCTGTGCTGTAGCCAGTGGCAATGGCGCCGTCTTCATGGTGATTTCTTTGGGAAGATGGCACTGCACATAGAAAGCAAAGACTCTGGCACTGCTCCTGATTGGCTTCTGGTCCGTGAACACGGACCGACACCTGAATTAAGATACCCGTGCCATCGCCGTAGATTGGACTGGGGAGCAAGAGAGGTGTGCGCTGTGCTCTCCTGCCCTCGATGCAAGCAAGGTGGTTGGGCCGCAAAAGGACCCCTGCCCGCGGGCCACAAAAGCATGCGGTAGGAGCTGCGAGTTTGACACCCCTGCCCTAGAGTTTCAGAATTTCTGTCATGGCACCCCAAGACCATAGTTTCTTAGTGAGAAATTTAGAAAAAAAATATAAAATTAAGTAAATATTGTTTATAAAATATGTTTACCTTAGGTTCAGTTATGTGGTGAAGGACTGGTTTTGCCGATTAAATTCACTATAAGCAATTTGAATTGTTCATGGACCACCAAACTACAGCACCACTGCAAGGCCTCCCCTATCCCCCCCATCCCACCTTTCCCAAGGAACCCCAGGGTCTCACGGCCCCCTGTATGGAAACTACTGCCATAAAATAAACTTATTTTTATAACTACATGTAATACACCTTAGATCTCAGTTCCTTTAAGGTTTTATATCCTTGTATACAGTAAACTACACATATTTGAAAATCCTACACCAGGCACAAGTAATAATTCAGATGCGTTGTTGACCGGCGGCCGGGATCCTGGTGGTCAGCATACCGATGACGGGATCCTGACTGCCAGAATGCCGGGAGAGGGGCAAGCAAAATGTAGCCCCTTTCTGTGGGCTTCACGCTGCAAGCTTGGTTGCTTGCTGCCCTTGCCACAGGTTCTATTCCCTCTCTATGGGTGTCATGGACACCAACTAGTGGGAATAGTCCTTGGCCCCACTGACTGCATTCGGTGGCCGGGATCCCGGTGGTGGTAAGCTGACCGCCGGGATGGTGACTACATCCCATTTAGATGACTATGTGGGAGTTTTAGCATTATTATCCTATTTGTATATAAAAAGTGTTGAAAGGGGAGAGCGCTACTGCGCAGATTCCATACTGTTCCTTCAGGAAGGCTTCACTCCCTGTACCAAGATGGCTGCTGACCTAAATCCTGCACATAAATGCGGCGGCATCTTGTCAATGTCTTAGAGCATCACAGTGGGAGACAGTAGTTTTTCACTTAACTCCTCAGAGACCTGAGATTATCAGAGATCCACAACACTTCCAGTGATCCTGCCGAATAACACCCCTCTCATCTCAGCCTCCGCTCAGTGAGAACCAGTGTGTAACAGTGATTAAGTGGGGTTCATAGAAATATTTTATGCAATTCACAGTATGAACTTACCATCTTCAGAGTGTTGGAGAATTATTATACATTTTTATTTTTTGGTCAGAGAATTTTTTTTTATTATTTTATAATGTAACTGGACCCTGTATTGTTATTTTCCCCTCAGCTCACTTTAAAATAGATATAAAGGAGAAAGATATCTAAAAGCAATTATAGAGTAAGACCATTTTCCTTACTGCGTAAGCTGCAAACTAGGTGTCCTGTTAGTTGCTTTTCATTTTACCTTTGTATGCCTTACTGCCATGTTTTACTTATAGCACAGTGTAATCTATGTAGTGGACCCAAAATGGCTGCCTCACATGGTACTCTCTTGTGTAGAAAAAACAATGCATGGTTTTAAACTCTCCTAATATATTTGTCTCCCTAAGTATGTGTCATTTCTTCACCTTTTGAGAGAATTTATTTATTAAGACAACTTCAAGCAAAATATATTTAAAAAATAAATGTCTATTTTTATTTTAAGCAAAATGTAGCCTATTTTTGTTCTACTACTACTACTTCTTCTTCTTCTTCTTCTTCTTCTTCTTCTTCTTCTTCTCCTTCTTCTTCTTTGTCTTCCTCTTCATCTTTAAAAACACCACACCGTCTTTAATAAAAAAGTTTATTAGTCAGGGTCTTCACCTGGGGGCGGCAGCCTTTAAGTTCTTTAGCATGGTTGCCGCCTTCCCAGGGCTTCCAGCTTCTTCACCTGGTGGGCGGCGGCGGCTGTTAAGCTCTTTTGCATAGCACTTGGAGAACCATAATTGCCAACATGTCCGGACATAAAGGGACCCCTGGCACCTGTAAAGAAAATATTAAAATAAAAACACCACACCGTCTTTAATTTTTTTTTTTTATTAGTCAGGGTCTTCACCTGGGGACGGCGGCATTTAAGCACTTTTGCATGGCCACTGCCTCTCCAGGGCTTCCGCCGTCTTCACCAGGGGTGCCTCCGCCTCCCCAGGGCTTCCGTCGTCTTTCTCCGGCGTCTTCACCTGGGAGGCAGCGGCCTTTAAGCTCTTTTGCATGGCTGCCGCCTTCCCGGGGCTTCCAGCATCTTCACCTGGTGGATGGTGGCTGTTAAGCTTATTTGCATAGCACTTGGAGAACCACAAGTGCCAGCATGTCCGGACATAAAGGGCCCACTGGCACCTATAGTCCACCTGAAAAAAAAATATTAAAATAAAAACACCACTCCGTCTTTAAAAAAAAGTTTATTAGTCAGGGTCTTCACCTGGGGGCGGCGGCCTTTAAGCTTTTTTGCATGGCTGCCGCCTCTCCAGGCCTTCCGACGCCTTCACCTGGGGGGCCACCGCCTCCCCAGGGCTTCCAGCGTCTTCACCGGGGAGGCAGCGGCCTTTAAGCTCTTTTGCATGGCTTCCGCCTTCCCAGGGCTTCCAGCGTCTTCACCTGGTGGGCGACAGCCGTTAAGCTATTTTGCACAGCACTTGGAGAACCACAAGTGCCAGCATGTCCGGACATAAAGGGCCCGCTGGCACCTGTAGTCCACCTGCAAAGAAAATATTAAAATAAAAACACCACACCATCTTTAAAAAAAAGTTTATTATTCAGGGTCTTCACCTGGGGGCGGCGGCCTTTAAGCTCGTTTGCATGGCTACAGCCCATCCAGGACTTCCAGCGCCTTCTTTCTTAAGGAGCTCTTCCGCCGTCGGACTGACGCCGATGCCTCCTGCTGACTTATATAAGTCAGCCGGAGGGGCCGGGGTGATGACGCAGCGAGCCGTGATTGGCTCGTGGTTGCCATCTTGAATTTAAAAAAATTACGCTGAGGTGCCATTTTTGAAATTGGTACTGCTCCGCTGCCAAACTCTGCAGAATGGCAGTGCCACTAATACTCTCACTGCCACCAATGCCCACACCTCCGCGCACCCATATAGTGATGGCAGCGGATCCAGTGACGGATCCTCTGGCCAATCACTGTGGCCTCACTGACAGGGGTGTGCTTTCATGGGTTGAAAGCACGTCCCTGTATGAAAGCAGCACCTCTAATGGTGCCGCTTTCCCATGCATTTCCAATGGACTTTTAGTACCCATGGCTAGGCCCCCGACCCCCCCCCCCCCCCCCCCCCCCGCTCCCAGACCCTTCCCCATTCACACTGGGAGGCACCACGATCGGTGCCTCCCAAACACATTTAAACAGGGATAATGATTAGATTAATATAAAGGAGATACTTATGACACAGAATACAGTATGTGTCATAAGTATCTTCTTTATATTATTTTAATCATTAACGACAGCGGAGGCACTGCCTCCACTGCCTTCCCTGACTGCACGTCCCTGGTTTGCCCAGACCACCCGCCCTCCAACTAACCTTGCCTAACCCAGTCTTCCCATCTGTCACCTCAAATCTGATATCTTGACCTATTTACCCGGCAGGAATAAAACGCACCTATACGTCAATGGTTAGAGAGTGAAAAAAGAGAGCAAGAAATGAGTGGGGCTTGGAGAGCCCACCGGGGGAATGCAGAGGTAAAGGCCCATGCTTAGAGGTGTGGCCTGCTGCCACAGAGGCTTGGCTAACATGGTATAGGGCCCATGATAAATATATATAGTAAATACTGCTAGTACATGCATGATAATGTACCAGATTAATAACTGCAATGCACTGTAGATAATATGTATAATGTATAATTCAAGTGCACAGACGTGACCTGATACATAGACGAGGAGGTGGGCCCCCAGACAGTAGGGCCCACCGGTGGTTTCCCCTGTACCCCTATGGGTTATGACTGTCCCCCTCCCCCCACACTCCCTGAGTGGGAATGAGGGGGGAGGGGGACAGTCATAACCACCATAGCATTCATTTCTGACGCTAACAGGAATTACAACTGTACAAATGTAGCTATTCTCGTTGTGGCTACATCTTAAGGCAATTGCGCCTTGCTAGTCGCGACCGCACCGCGTACATCTGGACATCTAAGACATGTGTGTGCCCCATTCACATGGATGGGGGCGGCAAATGCCGCAACTCCACATAGCTAGGCACAGGTGCGCATTGCTGCGTCGAGGGTGCACGTTTCCCTCAGATGTAGCCATGATCAGCATGGCTACATCTGTATATAGTATTGGATAAAAACAAAGGTAATGATAAAAGCACAATTTAATTCTCTTACATCTCTACATATTAATAAAAATGGATCAGCGTGCAACACTGGCACACTGGGATTTAGGCAGGCAGAGAGAGAGAGAGTAAAGCACCCTTCATATATCTCCAATGGCCCATTTGCAGCCGCTTGTGGATGTTAAGTAATGGCACTGTCCCAGTAGGTGTGAGATTTTGTTTTTATCCAATACTATGCTATCCCCAAGGTCGTAAGTCATATATTATAATAGTCATGCTAAACGTCTGCCGACGATTCAAAATAAGCTGCTCTTATCTTTGTCCAGTCACTAACCTTCTACCAGTGTGCTATGCCGTGCCAGGCCTCTGAAAGCATATGCAAGAGACAGCAACAGCATAGCCCTGACATAGGCAGTTTCCATTATGACATCACAGCATGACCTCACACAACCCACCAGACCGGCTAAGACTGGTTATTTCTTGTTTGAGGCCCTTGTCTTTTACATGACTGACCTAAGGGAAATGTGACTTAAAATTATTACATGAGAAAAATTTTATTACTGCCATTTGCCGGCAGTTTTGCTCACTTAGGTGGTCATTCGCTCGTTGCCGATTTTCGTTATTTTGCGATTTTCCGCTTACTGTGCATGCGCAATGTAAATTTGCTATGCAGTTAGGTATTTTACTCACGGCATTACGAGGTTTTTTTCTTCGTTCTGGTGATCGTAATGTGATTGACAGGAAGTGGGTGTTTCTGGGCGGAAACTGGCCGTTTTGTGGGTGTGTTGGAAAAAACGCTACCGTTTCTGGGAAAAACGCGGGAGTGGCTGGAGAAATGGGGGAGTGTCTGGGCGAATGCTGGGTGTGTTTGTGACGTCAAACCAGGAACGAAACTGACTGAAATGATCGCAATGGCTAAGTCCGGAGCTACTCAGAAACTGCTAAGAAAGGTCTATTCGCAATATTGCGAATCCGTCGGTCGCAATTTTGAGAAGCTAAGATTCACACCCAGTAGGCGGCGACTTAGCGTGTGCAAAACTGCTAAAAGCAGCTTGCGAGCGAACAACTCGGAATGAGGGCCTTAGTGGCATCTAAACTTGTGATGTATATTTTATATTTTACAAATAGAGCCTGATTAAGGTTGGATCGCAATCGCAATAAGCGATCCAACGGTAAAAATTGCTAAGAGGATGCGGGATCCTGCGCAGGGCCCATCCTGCGCATGCGCCTGCATTTTCAATGGCGCCCCACAGAAAATGCGATTGCTTCTGCCTGTCTATGAGGCAGAGATGGTCACGGGGGGGGGGGGGGGGAAGGAGGCAACGCTCCATTTCAAAGACGGAGATGGAGTATTGCGGGGACGAGACTTTAAAACAGGAGCGGCAACGGAGAAACAGGGGCGTAGTCGGTGCAGCTGCATGACATCACACGCAGCCGATGCTATCACAAAAATGGCTGTGGGTCTCATGCGGGCGCCTAACATGTGGGGCATACTAGCCCTGTGCTGGGCGTCCCCCCGCATGTAAGAGAATCTGATCATAAATGTGCTAAATTTAGCACATCTAGGATCAGGTCTGAATCACCCCCATGGAACAAAAAAAAAGGCCCAAATTATGTGATTTTTTTTAGTTTTGTTTGTCAATTTTTGAAAACAAAAAAACAAAACCAGTCACGGCAGTTTGGCAAAAACCAAATACAAAGCCGGATGACGAATCAGGGCCAATTGCAAATCCAGCAAAAATGGTCCTGTGCACATCTCTAGTAATATTCTAATACCACATTGAGTTTGCTAGCATTGTATGCCTAGGGATGTGCTGATATGAGACATTCCCTTTAACTCCTGTTTTATTGAGTTTAATAAATTATTCCTGTAGTTTAGCTGGTCATTCAAAACTTGGGATCAGTGCTACCATATGGTCCCTACTGGTCTGCACATGTGCACTGATGTTGCTTGCTAACTGGTAGCTGCATTAGAATTTGTTGCATTCCACAGGAGTAGCTAGCTGCTTATATCCAGTTTTGCGTTCCACATGGCACAGTTCAGGAGCACCAGTGCCACATTTTACATATGGTACCCTGAGGTTACCGGCAGAGAGGTGCATCTCTGCTTGACCGATTACGTGACTTAAGTGTTGAACAGTGTATTGTTGCTATAGGATGTGATACCACTACCAGGCAGGCCATGTGGTCCAAATAAAACTACTGTACATGTAGTTTGCTGTCTTTTTGTACATTATTCTGTTGGTATAAACATACTTGCCTACTCTCCCTCATTCTGCAGGAGACTCCCTGAAATAGAAGAAATCTCCCAAACTCCCTGAATCAGGGACGTGCAGTCAGGGGAGGCAGGGGAGGCAGTGCCTCCCCTGTCATTCCTGATTAAAAGAATACAAAGAAGATAGTTATGGCACATATTGTGTGTCATAAGTATCTTTTTTATATCATGTTAATGTTTTTACAAGTAAAATTGCTTTGTAAAAGCTTTTGTGCGGCACCGAGAACAGTGCCTCCCGCTGTGCACTGTAAGTGGGCGGAAGCAGGGGGCGGGGTCATGTAAAGGGCTGTAAAAGCCCATTGAAAATAGTAATGCAAGCGGCACCTATGTAAGTGCCGCAGAACAGCAGGGGCATTGTGATTGGGCAGCACTGACAGTGACTATATCCGGCTGTCACTGCCAGTGCTGTACGGGGGAACATCTAAACGACCTGCACAGAATGGAAGCGTCTGGAGCAGCGAGCGTCTGGTAAGTGGACGAGTCAGTGTGTGTGTGTGTGTCTGACTCGATCTATCCCCGCGTCTCTGTCTCCTAGGCCCCGCTGTCAGTGCCCCCTGCCCGTCCGGCATTAACACCCGCGCTCTCTGTCCGCGGCGGCAGTGTAACAACTACTGCTGCGCCGCGGCCAGTTTGTGATAGCAGCGCAGCGGAAGGCTTTCATAGCCCTCCCTGCGCCGCATACTCACTGGGACCCGGCGCCTTCTCCCCCACGTGTGATGTCACTGCCACCGCCACCGGCGCGCCCAGATCCCTGGACTCCACATCCCAGCACCTGACCAAAGTGATGGAGAAGGAACGGGCAGAGCGGGAGCCGCTGCGGGGAGGTGATGTTTGGACGCCGCACAGATATTACAGGTGAGTGCTTTACTGTTGCTTCTCCCTATGCCCTCCCTATCGCCCAACATCTCTCTATGCCCTCCCTACCACCCCTCATATCTATGCTCTCCCTACCGCCCTACATCTCTATACCCTCCCTACCGTCCCGCGTCTCTATGCCCTCCCTACCGTCCCGCGTCTCTATGCCCTCCCTACCGTCCCGCGTCTCTATGCCATCTTTAGCGCCGCGCGTCTCTATGCCCTCCCTACCACCCTGCGTCTCTATGCCCTCCCTACCACCCTGCGTCTCTATGCCCTCCCTACCACCCTGCGTCTCTATGCCCTCCCTACCGCCCTGCGTCTCTATGCCTTCCCTACCACCCTGCGTCTCTATGCCCTACCTACCGCCCCCTGCGTATCTATGCCCTCCCTACCGCCCTGCGTCTCTATGCCTTCCCTACCACCCTGCGTCTCTATGCCCTACCTACCGCCCTGCGTCTCTATGCCTTCCCTACCACCCTGCGTCTCTATGCCCTACCTACCGCCCTGCGTCTCTATGCCTTCCCTACCACCCTGCGTCTCTATACCCTCCCTACCACCCTGCGTCTCTATGCCCTCCCTACCACCCTGCATCTCTATGCCCTCCCTACCGCCCTGCGTCTCTATGCCTTCCCTACCGCCCTGCGTCTCTATACCTTCCCTACCACCCTGCGTCTGTATACCTTCCCTACCACCCTGCGTCTGTATGCCCTCTTTACTGCCCCACGTCTCTATGCCCTCTTTACCGCCCCGCGTCTCTATGCCCTCTTTGCCGCCCCGCATCTCTATGCCCTCCCTACCGCGCCGCGTCTCTCTGCCCTACCTACTGCCCCACGTCTCTCTGCCCTCCCTACCGCCCCGTGTCTATATACCCTCCCTACGGCCCCACGTCTCTCTATGCTGTCAATGCCGCCCTGCGTCTCTCTATGCCCTCCCTGCCAGGACAGTCGGGAAGTATGTAATAGGTCTTGCAGAAATTTAACTCCAGGCCCATGAGGATCTTAATCTGGCACTGTGTAGGGATACACACTACATGTGTAAGGCAGGTGAGACCTCTCCTCTCCCGTATAGCTCCCTGCAGCCCAGCTCATTACCAGTTCATTAGTAGCCTAGAAATTATTAATAGGAACCACAGGCAGAGCCGCGGAGAACATGAAACTAGCATTTCTGCCCGAAAATGTTTTTTTTTTTTTTTAAATTGTGATCACTTTCCTCTCTCGACACCTCACCTCTGTTGCACCTCTATGCCAGATGCTCCGTCGGCTCTCTGTCCTTTGCAGAATCAATCCCCCTTCTCCCCCCTTCTCCCTCCCCTGTCTCTTTCTCCCCTCCCGTCTCTCTCTCTCTCCCCTCTCACTCCCCCCCTCTCACCCCCCTCCTCTCACCCCCCTCCCTCTCTCTCTCTCCCCTCCTCTGGATTAGAATAAAGTTTGTAAGTATAATTTTCATTTTTACAGGTACCCCTAATGGATTCTACATGGACAAGTGGACGTGATCGGCGTGGGATGTAGGTAAGTAATCTCTCTCTCATTTTACAGGTACCCCTATTGGATTCTACTGGACAAGTGGACGTGACCGGCGTGGGATGTAGGTAAGTATGTGTGAGTGTGTAAGTGTGTGTTAATAAATTTTTACTTTCACGGTGTGTGTGTTGTGTTTTTATTTGGGTATTTTTGTTGTTGTAGAACTACAGGTACCAGCGGGCCCGTTATTTCCCTGCATGCTGGTACTTGAGGTTCTCCAAGTACCAGCAAGCGGGGGAGGCTTGCTGGGCCTTGTAGTTCCACAACAAAAAACATATTCCTTTGTTTTACACACTTATGGCTATCAGCCCGGCACCCACCGCCCAGGGGTGCTGGGACAGCCTCGGGCTTCACCTCTGGCCCTTGGGTGCCTGGAGGGGGGGGACCTCTTGATTTAAGGGGTCCCCACTCCTCCAGGGAACCCCGGCCAAGGGTGACTAGTTGGGGGGGTAATGCCATGGCCGCAAGGACCTACATGAATGTGTCCCCCGGCTGTGGCATTATGTCCCTGGCTAGTGGAGCCCGGTGCTGGTTTTAAAAATATGGGGGACCCCTACATCTTTTGTCCCCCATGTTTTTGGAACCAGGACCGGACTGAGCCCGGTGCTGGTTGTCTAAATACGGGGAA